>NW_028317945.1:5151250-5473125 GCF_062004578.1 Staurois parvus
CCTGCCTTTAAAGAGATGCTACTGTTGGTTTAACTCTCTGTATAACCGGCCTGTGTCAATGACCGGGTTATGCGGACGATTATTTCAATTATTATAGTGTTATAGCGATATTGCAAGTTTCCTCTTTCTCTGAACCAAAAGAAGGTGGTGGCAGTGTGAAGGGGTTAATTGCGTAATTAACCTGACCCAGTAACAATCGATTCAGGCTGCTGCCACATCGATCGGTACCCATTAGCTGGAAAATTGTTGTGCAGGGTGTGCAGCTGGGTGTGGCATTGTTACGCACGTCACATCGCAGTTGTAGATTGGTTAGCCATTCGGTCACGAGTTTGGTGAGAAGGTCTGGGGTCTGATGCCGCGATCGTGACAGGAGTCACTTGCTCCTAGTGCTGTCAATCATATCTAGTGAGCCAATGAGGAAAGAATGGGGGGCGGGGCTGAGCCACAGGTCAATGTGTTCTATGGGCACGGGCTCATGAGTAAGCATGCACCAGTACCCCCATAGCAAGCGGCTTGCTATTAGAGGCACTGGCAAAGGGGGAGGAGCCAGGAGAGTCAGTGAGGGATCTGAGAAGAAGAGGATCGGGCTGCTCTGTGCAAAACCATTGCACAGAGCAGGTAAGTATAATACGTTTATTATTGTCACGGTATAGGGGCCCTGACGATTATTAATTTCTGCTTAATCCTCTCATTAATGTCCCCAGTTATTAATTCCCTCATTAATCTCTTGTGCCCAGACGAAGCACATCCTCAATTAATGTCCCACTCTCATGTGTCAAATGTTCCCAAATTCAGTTAACGTATCTCCTTTCCTGGCATCCTGCTTTATGTCCCCAAAATGCTGCTTTATAGCCCCAAATTCAATTAACGTATCTCCTTTCCTGACATCCTGCTTTATGGCCCCAAAGTGCTGCTTTGTAGCCCAAATTTAATTAACGTATCTCCTTTCCTGGCATCCTGCTTTATGTCCCCAAAATGCAGCCTCAGTGTCTCCACCATGTTGTCCTGCCACAAGAGATAGCGAGATTCACACCTCTCCGCGGAGAGGTGCGAACCTCCTGAGGGGATGTTCTGGGCCAGAGCGTCAGACAGATGCCTCCCAGATCTGTCATCCGCAGCGCGGGCACGAAGAGTACCCGCGCTTGTGGATGTCCCTGGACAAAGGTCGCACTCACGGGAAGCATGGCCCGTGTCCAGGGGGCGTGCCTCGTTGCCGAGCGACGAGGCCCGCTGGCCCTGGCTCGCTTACAGTTGCCAGGATGACCGGAGAGTGTCCTGCATCAGCTTAAGAAGGCTGATGCCGGGCTCTCCGGTCATCCCATTCCGCTGTACAGTCACGGAGGGAGCTCAGCTGTGGCAGGACCCTCATGACCAGACTCTGCCTGAGACCCCAGCTAAGGGGATTGCCTGCCCAGCCACCGGAGACCCCAGCTAAAGGGATTGCCTGCCAGCCACCGGAGACCCCAGCTAAGGGGATTGCCTGCCAGCCACCAGAGACCCCAGCTAAGGGGATTGCCTGCCAGTTGCCTGAGACCACAGCTAAGGGGATTGCCTGCCAGCTTCCTGGGACCCCAAGCCAAGGGGGTTTGCCTGCCTGCTGCCTGAGACCCCAAGCCAAGGGGGATTGCCTGCCTGTTGCCGGAGACCCCAAGCCAAGGGGGATTGTCTGCCAGCTGCCTGAGACCCCCAAGCCAAGGGGGATTGCCTGCCTGTTGCCTAAGACTCCCAAGCCAAGGGAGATTGCCTGCTCGCTGCCTGAGACCCCAAGTCTAGGGGAGAGACCACCTGCCAGCTGCCAGAGACCCCCAAGCCTAGGAGAGGGACTACTCACCTCCTCCGGACCCCAACAGGTCCTATTATCTTACCCCTGGGACACTGGGCACCCTGTTGGATCCGTGAACGTATGTCTCCCCCTGTTTAACCTGAACTGTTCCTGTGGTGATCCCTTGCCCCTTGTTTGATTACAATCTGCCACAGAGACTGTTCCTTTGCCCTTGGTGCTGGACTATAAGGGTTTTAGCCCCCTCATCGCTGTGCCCCCTAGTGGCGAGACCACCCTCCTGGCAATCCCCCCATTGAGTGACTTTCATTTTTTTCTCTCAATAAAGCTTTTTGTGTTTGCCATCTGCTCTGTGTGGTCTGCCCTGCCTACCCTCCGTCACAATTATTAAAAAAAAAGCTTTAATATCACTTTAAGGGTGAATGGCACCCAAACATGCATCACGTGTTTTGATAAGATTTTAGTGCCTAGTGTCTGAACCCTCCTGTATTGGATTACATTGTAACTGTACTGTCTCCCTTAATTTTGTATGACACTGAGCAAACTGTTGGCACTATATAAGTCCCAAATAATAATGGTTGGTCTATGGTAAAACAATATAGGAGGTCACTACAGAGACCCATGAACTCTAAAGAAGGGGGCACATGCCCCGAAATGCATTAGCCTACTAACTTTGGCATATGTTATATAGTCACATAGTTAGTCTGGCTGAAAAAAGACAAAAGTCCATCCAGTTCAACCATAAAAAAAAGTTATAATCCTACACCCACAGTTGAACCAGAGAAAGGCAAAAAAACCAGCAAAGCATGTTTCAATTTGCTCCTGCTGGGAAAAAAATTCCTTCCTGATCCCACGAGAGGCAATCGGATATTCCGTGGATCAACTTTACCTATAAGTAGTAACCAGTTATATTCGGTGTATCCAAGAAAGAATCCATTCCTTTTTTAAAGCAATCCACTGAGCTGGCCAGAACCAACTCTTGAGGGAATCTATTACACATTTTCACAGCTCTTACTGTGAAGAAACCTTTCCATTTTTAGAGATTACATTTCTTCTCCTCCAGACATAAAGAGTGCCCCCTTGTCCTCTGTGATGACCTCAGAGTGAATAGCTCTACACCGAGTTCACTATATGAACCACTGATGTATCTAATGCCTTGGAAACTCCTTTGCACCCTTCTCCTGACTGTAAGGATGTTATTCCACTGCACAGCTTGGTGTCATCTTCAAAGATTGAAACTGTATTTTTAATCCCAGACCCTATATCGCTTATACATATATTAAAAAGTAAGGGTCCCAACACTGAACCTTGGGGTACACCACTGACAACTAGACCATTCAGAGTATGAATCATTAACCACTACTCTCTGAATACGATCTTTTCACCAGTTTTCCATCCATTTACATATACAGTTGCAAGAAAAAGTATGTGAACCCCTTGGGATTACGTGGAGTTTTGCATGAATTGGGCATAAAATGTGCTCTGAACGTCATCTAAGTCACAACAATAGAAGAACACAGTCTGCTGAACATAATACTACACAAACATTAGATGTTGCCATGGTTTAATTGCACATAACATGTAAACATTCACAGTGCAGGGAGGAAAAGTATGTGAACCTTTGGACTTAATAACTGGTTGACCCTCCTTTGGCAGCAATAACCTCAACCAAACGTTTCCTGTAGTTGCAGATCAGACCTGCACAACGATCTGGAGTCATTTTGGACCACTCCTCTTCACAAAACTGTTTCAGTGTAGCAATATTCTTGGGATGTCTGGTGTGAATCGCTCTCTTAAGGTCATGCCACAGCATTTCAATCGGGTTGAGGTCAGGACGCTGACTGGGCCACTCCAGAAGGCGTATTCTGTGCTGTTGCAGCCATTGTTTTGTTGAATTACTTGTGCTTTGGGTCATTGTCCTGTTGCATCACCCATCCTCTGCGGAGCTTCAGTTGGCGGACAGATGGTCGTACGTTTTCCTGCAAAATGTCTTGATAAACTCTGGAATTCATTTTCCCATCAATGACAGCAATCCGTCCAGGCCCTGAGGCAACAAAGCAGCCCCAAACCATGATGCTCCCTCCGCCATGTTTTACAGTGGGGATGAGGTTTTGATGTTGGTGTGCTGTGCCTTTTTTTCTCCACACATAGTGTTGTGTGTGCTTCCCAAACAACTCAATCTTGGTTTCATCTGTCCACGGTATATTTTGCCAGTAGTGCTGTGGAACATCCAGGTGCTCTTTTGCAAACTTCAAACGTGCTGCAATATTCTTTTTGGACAGCAATGACTTCCTCTGTGGTGTCCTCCCATGTACTCCATTCTTGTTTAATGTTTTCCTTATTGTAGATGTGTCAACAAAAATGTTAGCATGTGCCAGAGATTTCTGTAGGTCTTTAGCTGACACTCTGGGATTCTTCTTTACCTCATGCAGCATTCTGAGTTGTGCTCTTGCAGTCATTTTTACAGGACGACCATGCCTAGGGAGAGTAGCAACAGTGCTAAACTTTCTCCATTTGTAGACAGTCTGTCTTACCGTGGACACTTGAACATCAAGGCTTTTGGAGATACTTTTGTAACCCTTTCCAGCTTCATGCAAGTCAACAATTCTTGATCGTAGGTCTTCTGAGAGCTCTTTTCTGCGAGGCATGGTTCACATCAGACAGTGCTTCGTGAAACCAGTAAACCCAAAACAGGTGTGTGTTTTTTAAGGGCAGGACAGCTGTCAGCAACACATCCAATATCATCACACTGATTGGAGTCAAGGTTGGCTCACTCCTGACTCCAATTAGCTCTGGGAGAAGTCATTAAGCTAGGGCCTCACATACTTTTTCCTCCTTGCACTCTGAATGTTTACATGTTATGTGCAATTAAACCATGGCAACATCTAATGTTTGTGTTGTATTATGTTCAGCAGACTGTGTTCTTCTATTGTTGTGACTTAGATGACGTTCAGAGCACATTTTATGCCCAATTCATGCAAAACTCCACGTAATCCCAAGGGGTTCACATACTTTTTCTTGCAACTGTAGATTTTTCCAATCTTGTAGACTTTACATTACACATTAGCCATGTGTAGGGAACTGTGCCAAATGGTTTTGCAAAATCCAAGTATACCACGTCCATCGCGACCCTCTGTCCAAGGTTTTGCTCACCTCCTCATAAAAAGAAATCAGATTTGTTTGACAACTTCTGTCTTTCATGAATCCATGCTGTCTGTTGCTTAAAATATTTTTTTCCAGCAAGAACTTATCTATGGGGTCTTTTATTAAACTCTCCAGTATCTTCCCAACTACAGAACTAACAGGTCTATAATTACCTGGTAAAGATTGTGACCCCTTTTTAAATATTGGCACCACACTGGCCTTACGCCAATCCAGTGGTACTATGCCAGTCATTAAAGAGTCCCTAAAAATTAGAAACAATGGCTTTGAAATGACAGAGCTCAATTCCTTAATCACTTCCCATTCAGCCGTTGTATATAAACGACCAGACAGTGGCAGTGCAGGGGTGGGTGGCCATTTATAAACGGCCTCCCCGCCCCCTGCTTGTGTGCGCTCCCTGGGAGAGCGCAGCACCGTGATCCGGTGCCCGCTGTGTCCTCCGCACACAGTGGAACACTAATCGTTGTACGGGACCTCTGTGCGAGGTCCCAATCATGTGATCACTGATTGGCCAATCAGTGATCACATGAAGAGTAGTAAGTAAGATGTCATTTCTGACATTATTGCTTAATACGTGAGAAATCTGTGAACGATCAAAGAGGTCACATGGTACAAAGCTATTCACAACAGCCTTGTACTATGTGACAAGCTGTGACCAATCACAGCTCACACAGTATTTTTCAATGGCTGCAAGAATGCAGCCAGAGAGAAAGAGAAATGATTGCTTTTACAGCCTTTATGGGTATAAAAGCAATCAGTGTAAAAAAAAAAAATCTTCATAACCCCCCACAAGTACTACAGTGTCACCATGGTGACACTGTACTGTTAGGGTGACAGTATGTAAAAAAACCCATAAATAATAATATTAAAAAAAACAAAAAAAAGTGAATTTTTTTTTTTAAAAAATCATAATTTTTGGTTATAAACTAATTTGGGTTATTTTTTTTTTTACTAAAAAGATAACTGAATACATTTTGGCCAAGATTTATGAAAAAATGTTATTTATTTGCAAAATTGTATAAGAACACATTTTTTCAAAAATTTTGGACTTTTTCATTTATATAGCAAAGAAAATAAAAATCCCAGTGGTGAATAAATACCACCAAAATAAAGCTTTATCTGTCTCAAAAAAATGCTAAAAATTCATATGGGTACAGTGTTGCATGACCACGCAATTGTCATTCAAAGTGTGACAGCGCTGAAAGCTGAAAATTGGCCTGGACAGGAAGGGGGTGAAAGTATCTGGACTGGAAGTTGTTAACCATTTCCCTCCCAGCCTATGGCCAGATGGCGGCTGGCAAAATCCTTCAGCATTCCGGGTGGACGCCATATGGCATCCTCCTGGGCATGCGCAGTTTGCGCCCCTGCAGAGCCGCGCAGCGGCACGATCTGTCACCGGCCGTGTACCTCGGACACGGCCGGTGACAGATCTGAGTTCCGGCCCCGTTGCCGCAACCATGTGACCTGCTGTGACCAATCACAGCAGGTCACATGACAGTTGTATACAATGAATGGCTTCATTTATGCCATCCATGTATGTATAGTGTGCCTAGCTGTGAACGGTCACAGCGATCACATGCACAAGCTGGGCCAATCACAGCCCAGCTGTGTCATGTGATTAGCCGTGGCCAAATAACAGCTAAGCACAAAAAAAAAAAGCCCTGAGTGAATCGATGTCAATCAGGTAAATGCTTGCTTATAGCAAAGTAATTCTTTGCTATAAGCAAATTGTGTAAAAAAAAAAACAAATACTGATCACTTCCCCAAAGTAGTACAATGTTACTATGGTAACATTGTACTACTTTGGTCATAGTGAAATATGAAAAATAAATCTTGAAAAAAAGAAAAAAAAGTAATAAAAAATTAAAAATAATAAAAAATTTTTTAAAAAAATTATATATATTTTTTTCATACTGTCACCAGTCAGTGTCCCTGATCACTGCCATGCCAGTTATATGATGACGCTGTACTACACTGGTGACAGTATGTAAAAGAAAAATAGTGAAAATAATTTTTGTAATTTTTAAATTTTCCGAAAAATTCTGACAAAAAAAATACACCTTAAAAAAACTCGCCATTCCTCTTATGAAGTACGCCGGACTGTCTATTTTGCAAAAAGGGGTCATTTGGAGGATATCTGTACTGTTCTGACATTCTTGGACCTCAAAAAATTAGATTGGCTGTCAGTACTTCAGGATTGATCAATTTTCAGATCTATACCATAGTTTGTGAACTCTATAACTTTCCTAAAAACTAAATAATACATCCTAATTTGGGTTATTTTCACTAAAGACATGTAGCAGAATACATCTCAGCCTAAATTTATGAAGAACAATTATTTATTTGCAAACTTTTATAACAGAAACAAAGAAAAACGTGGGTTTTTTTTCAAAATTTTTTTTGTTAATTTAGCAAAAAATAAAAACCCCAGTGGTGATTAAATACCACCAAAAGAAAGCTCTAGTTGTGTGAAGAAAATGATAAAATTTTAGTTTGGGTACAATGTTGTATGACCGCGCAATTGTCATTCAAAGTGTGACAGCGCTGAAACCTGAAAAATGGCCTGGGCAGGAAGGGGATAAAAGTGCCCAGTATGGAAATGGTTAAGGACCCGTGGGTGTATTCCATCTGGTCCAGGTGCTTTATTCACCTTTATTCTGTCTAAATATTTTTGGATCATATCAATTGTGAGCCAATATGGATCATCTGTCAGATATCTGGTCAGATAACATCACCCCATGGCTGGAGTTGCTATTTAATATACCTGCTCCATTTTATGTTTTGGTTTTTTTTTTTTGCTTCTTGATTGCATAAAAGGGGTGGCAGTAATGCACTAGATATTTGTGCCCTCCTGTATGTTTTTATGCTATTACAGTTATCTTCGAGATTTCCCTGTCTGAGAAGGTCTGCATTGTGTGAGGCATTAAGAGTTGAGACACCTTTGGATGTAACATCGTCTCAGTGCTGGAGTGTTTGAGTATTTGTGAACTTGTATTAAAACATTTTTGCATGTGACTAACTTTTGAGGCTAATACATGTGGCTAAATGTTTGTGCAAGTACTGTTAGATAAACATTAGCCAGTTCCAGCTGATGAGGAACCTGATGCATAAGTTTTCTCGTAGTGCGCTAATTACAGTGAGGAACAGAAGTATTTTAACACCCTGTGATTTTGCAAGTTCTCCCACTTAGAAATCATGGAGGGGTCTGAAATTCACATTGTAGGTGCATTCCCACTCTGAGAGACAGAATTTAAAAAAAAATTCAGGAAATCACATTGTATGATTTTTAAAGAATTTATTTGTCTTGTCCTGCTGAACATAAGTATTTGAATACCTGAGAAAATCAGTGTTTATATTTGGTACAGAAGCCTTTGTTTGCAATTACAGAGGTCAAACGTTTCCTGTAGTTCTTGACCAGGTTTGCACACACTGCAACAGGGATTTTGGCCCACTCCTCCACACAGATCTCCTCTAGATCTGTCAGGTTTCGGGGCTGTCGCTGAGCAACACGGAGTTTAAGCTCCCTCCAAAGATGTTCTATTGGATTTAGGTCTGGAGACTGGCTAGGCCACTCCAGAACCTTGATATGCTTCTTACGGAGCCACTCCTTGGTTATCCTGCCTGTGTGCTTCGGGTCGTTGTCATGTTGGAAGACCCAGCCACGACCCATCTTCAATGCTCTGGCTGAGGGAAGGAGGTTGTTGCTCAAAATCTCACAATAAATGGCCCCATTCATCCTCTAATTAATACAGTGCAGTTGTCCTGTCCCCTTCACAGAAAAGCACCCCCAAAGCATGATTTTACCACCCCCATGCTTCACAGTAGAGATTGTGTTCTTGGGATGCAACTCATCCTTCTTTTTCCTCCAAACACGACAAGTGAAGTTTAGACCAAAAAGTTCTACTTTGGTCTCATCTGACCACATGACTTTTTCCCATGCCTCCTCTGGATCATCCAGATGGTTAGTGGCAAACTTCAGACGGCCCTGGACATGTGATGACTTGAGCAGGGGAACCTTCCGTGCAATGCATGATTTAAACCATGACGGCGTAGTGTTCTACCGATAGTGACCTTTGAAACTGTGGTCCCAGCTCTCTTCATGTCATTGACCAGCTCCTCCTTTGTAGTTCTGGGCTGATTCCTCACCTTTCTTATCATCAGTGATACCCCACAAGGTGAGATCTTGCATGGAGCCCCAGTCCGAGGGGCTCTTCCATTTTCTAACAATTGCTCCAACAGTTTATCTATTTGCACCAAACTGCTTGGCAATTGCCCCGTAGCCCTTTCCAGCCTTGTGGAGGTCCACAATTTTGTCTCTGGTGTCTTTTGACAGCTCTTTGGTCTTGCTCATGGTAGTACTTGGCGTCTGACTGACTGTGGGGTGGACAGGTGTCTTTAAATAGCTCAGACAGGTGCTACTAAGTTAGATTAATGAGTGGAGTAGAGGTGGACTTTTTAAAGGCACAGTAACAGGTCTTTGAGAGCCAGAATTCTTGCTGTTTTTTAGGTGTTCAAATACTTATGTTCAGCAGTGCAAGACAAATAAATTCTTTAAAAAACATACAATGTGATTTCCTGATTTTTTTTTTAAATTCTGCCTCTTAGAGTGGGAATGCACCTGCAATGTGAATTTCAGACCCCCCCATGATTTCTAAGTGGGAGAACTTGCAAAATCGCAGGGTGTTCAAATACTTGTGTTCCTCACTGTATATATATATATATATATATATACACAGTTGTGTTCAAAATAATGGCAGTGTGTTGAAAAAAGTGAATAAAGCTCAAATTCCTTCTAATAGCTTTTATTTCCATACACACAAATGCATTGGAAACACTACACATTCTATTCCAAATCAAAACATGAAGAACAATATATCAAATTTGTGTTGTTCCTCTAAAAAAATGGAAGAAAAGTGAATATTAGACTGTTCAAAAAAAAATAGCAGTGTTTGTATTCTTCTTTACAAACTCAAACATTCACTATATAAACTGAAAAATGTTTGAAGATTTTGCTTTCCTTTGAATCACTTAATTAATATTTAGTTGTATAAGCACTGTTTCTGACAACTGCTGTACATCTGTGTTGCATGGAGTCAACCAACTTCTGGCACCTGTGAACAGGTACTCCAACCCAGAATGATTGGACTACATTCCACAGTTCTTCTCTATTTCTTGGTTTTGCCTCAGAACAGCATTTTTGTCACCCCACAAATTTTCTATTGGATTAAGATGCGGGGATTGGGCTGGCCACTCCATAACGTCTATCTTGTTGGTCTGGAACCAAGATGTTGCACGTTTACTGGTGTGTTTGGAGTCGTTGTCTTGTTGGAACACCCATTTCAAGGGCATTTCCTCTTCAGCATAAGGCAGCATGACCTCTTCCAAGTATTCTGATGTATTCAAACTGATCCATGATCCCTGGTATGCGATAACTAGGCCCAACACCGTAGCATGAGAAACATCCCCATATCATGATGCTTGCGCAACCATGCTTCACTGTCTTCACAGTGTACTGTGGCTTGAATTCAGTGTTTGGGGGTCGTCTGACAAACTGTCTCCGGCCACTAGACCCAAAAAGAACAATCTTACTTTCATCAGTCCACAAAATGTTGCGTCATTTCTCTTTAGGCCGGTCAATGTGCTCTTTGGCAAATTGTAACCTCTTCAGCACATGTCTTTTTTCAACAGTGGGACTTTGCGGGGGCTTCTTGCAGATAGCTTGGCTTCACATAGGCGTCTTCTAATTGTAACAGTACTCACAGGTAACATTAGACCTTCCTGGAGCTCATTGTTGGCTGAGTCCTTGCCATTTTGTCTATTCTTCTATCCATTCGAATTGTAGTTTTTCACTTTCCTCCACGTCTTTCAGGTTTTGGTTGCCATTTTAAAGCATTTGCAATTATTTTAGCTGAGCAGCCTATCATTTTCTGCACTTCTTTATATGTTTTCCCCTCTCCAATCAACTTTTTAATCAAGGTACGCTGTTCTTCTGAACAATGTCTGGAATGACCCATTTTCCTCAGAATTTCAGAGAGAAATGCACTGTAACCAGCATGTACAACATTTGCTGCCTTCCTTCCTTAAATAAGGGCAATAATTGCCACCTGTTTTTCAAAGAATGAATGACCCCACTAATAGAACTCCACACCGCTATTATTTTGATCATGCCCCTTTCAATTAGTGATTCAATTACACAGAATCAGCAGCATGCATGTCATGACTGTTGGGTCTGTTGGATTTCTATTACTCTACTACAGCTGCTAGTAAATGTAGAAATATAATTTCTACCAAAAACAGTGATCGATCAGGTTAGTGATGTCTGACTGCTATTATTTTGAACACATCTGTATATATATATATATATATATATAGTATAAATATCCTCCAGATTTGGCATATTGACACAGCAGCTGACACGTGGTGAGAGTTGTTAATTTATGTTTGCATGTCAATATTCAGTATTCCTCAAATGTAAGTGTCTCTCTGCCATCTGACCATTACCATTCTTCCCTGTCTCTGACTGTGAAGTGCCAGGCTGGGACTGTCAGCATTGATGGAAAATTAACAGCGTCAGCACATTGATCCCATCCATGTTATGTTGTTATAGCCTCAAGACAAACTCAGACATCAACAGAGGCAAAGGCTAAAGGAGAGGGGAGAGGGAAGTGGGAAGCTGAAATTTCAGAAAAAAAGGAAGAAAACCAAAGTGATTTCTCAACACCGAAGGAAAAATAAGTCACACCTATGGATAAGCTTTAATTTTCTAATCCGCCCAAAAATAAAACCACGTGGGATCTAATTGGTCAGTATGGGTAAGAGTTTTTATTCATCCAGCTTTGATAAATTGAGAGTATGAATGTAAAATAACAGCTGCCAAAACTAATGAGAACATCTCAAGAGAGGAGGTATAACTCAGTCAGGATGTAGGATCAATTTTTCATACTCCCGAGACCTTGTTACATAATGAGCTGGATAAGCCAACACTTATACGAAAACACTATGTTCATCACTTGTAAGCACATTAAAGGTATCACTCGATATCTAAACATAAAGGATTTAAAATGTAAAAAAACATTTACCTGTTCCTGCAATCCACAGTATATGTTCACCCAAAAAGATCTACATTTTTATCATGCATATTCAACAGTTTTGAAAAATCTCTGCTCATTCATCCCTTCCACTCATTAATAAATATCTCTCTCAGTTTGTTGCTTGTTTCCCCGTGTTACATAATTGCGAAAACCATAATCTCCTTTGCACTGTCAGTCAGCAAGATACATTTTCTGATCATACAATGTCCAATGGGATTTCTGGTGTAACTGATTATTTAAGCATTGCCTTAATAATTATTATAACTTTGATAAAAAAAACAAGAAGAAAACAAAAAAAGTAATACAAAACTTTATCAAATGTTATAATTGAAAATAAAACCACCATATATACTGCACAACTGGTGAAAATCAAAAATTAAATGCAATCAGTTGTTTGTCTTAAAATAACAAATATATAAAGACATATATAGTCTTTAAATGTTCTAATTGACAATTTCATACAAATCTATATTGTTGGTTGGTCTGGCATTGCACTTTGACATTTTTCTGGGTGTAAAAGTTAATCTACAGATTACAGAAAGACTGTTGATTTACATAATTCCACATGACAAATCATTTAAAAAAGTAAAGTGAGTTTGACCTATGAAGAATCCATGTCTGTAGCTGTAGATGATGATATTTGCACATTTCCCCTAAGCACTGTCCACCACCAGCCACTTATAGGAAATCGATGTAACAATGCATATAGGATAGTGTAGCACTGTGACCATCAGGAACCCTCAGCCTGACCTCTAGATGTATCCACTCCATTTGAATAACTGCTGTTTGCACAGCAAATTGGAATTCTTTATTTTGAACTTCATACTGTATGTATATATTACAGTATTTTATGCTTAACTGTGAATTGAAAGCTAATCTCCAGGCAGATACATAAAACATCAATTACTGTGCGTAAGCGTCATACAATTTTAAATATAATTTAACTGCAACTCATACGCTGAGACAGGGGGAGTGTGGCACACCACTAGGATTAGTAGGCTCTGCTGCAGTACAAATGTGATTTGAAGAGGGGAGAGCAGAGTGAACAGAGAGGTAAGCATTATGTCCTCATGCACACTGGATGTTTTTACAGCTGCTGTTTTTGGCTTTTGGCATTTTTTTCTACAGTCAATAAACTCCCCAGCATGTTATCCTATCTGTCCATGCACATGTAGACTGTAATCAGCGTTTTTTGGCAGGAGCATTTTTTGGCTGGAAAAAAAACAGAACTAGTGGGTTTTTTTGCTGAAAAACGCAGCAAAAAGTGGTAAAATGTGGCAAACCATCGTTTTTGGATTTTTTTTGAGCAAAAAAACCCTATTTTTGGGGGGAAGAAAAGAGCTAAAAATGCAAACGCGGAAATAACGCAGCTAAACGTTAATGCAAAAATGCTAAAAAAACACTGAAAACTCAAGTTTTTAACGTGACTTTGCACAGCTAACGTTACCAGCGTTATTAAAACGCCCTGTATGCATGGAGCCTTATAATGCGGTTGCTTCATTGCTCAATCAGCAGACTGTGTTTGCGAGTGTGTGTGTGGGGGGTACAGCGCTGAGCAAACCTTTTAGCGCTATATAAATACTGTATAATAATAATAATAGGGGGTCTTGATAAAACTGTTGTAGCAGTAAAGATCAAGACTCTGACTGTGCAGTCTGGCAGGAGTATCTTGATCTCAAGCGTAACAGCAAGTAAACCTATTCTCATTTATGTGTTTCAGCTATTCTTTGGGGTTGATTTATTAAAACTGGAGAGTGCAAAATCTGGTGCAGCTGTGCGTGGTAGCCAAGCAGCTTCTAACCTCACCTCGTTCAATTAAAGTGGCTCTATAGGGAAAATGTTTTTTTTTCATATTGGATAAAGTAAAGAAGGGTTATAAACCCTGTCAAATTTTGTTTCTGCCATCTGTGTCCAATTGCAGAGATTTCTCTTCACTTCTTGTCCCATAGCCAAACAGGAAGTGAGAGGAAATCCCTGCAAATTGGGGGAAATCCTTGGAGACCCCCAGGTCATCAGAACTAGTGTCCCCATTGGAAGATTTCCCATCTACTACTTTTCTGAGAACAGCCCAAAATTTTGTGTTTTCTTTTACTTTCACTATCAATGATAATGGTAAACAGGATAAATAGAGAGGACAAATCTCCTTAATGGAGGCACATACAGCAACAAAAACTGACAAGCATTTTAATCCCCTCCCACTGCGTCCAAAACTGAAAAAAATTTTGCTTTTAGTTATACTTTAACCACTTCCCATCCACCCTGTAGCAGAAATTTTGCTACAGGGCAGCACTGGTGTGCAAAATCACGTATATATACGTGATTTTGCATCTCCGGGTAGGGGGCGCGCACAAGGCACGGCTGTCAATCACCGGGTCCCGGGTGGTGATTACTCGCCGGTACCTGGTGATTGCCGAGGATCTCCAATGGGGAGGAGAACTGTTTGTAAACAAAACAGTTCTCCTCCCTGTCAGCTCAGCTCCTGCACACTTTTTGCATGGCTGTGAAACACAAACACATGGCCCCATAGTAAAACACATCCAGCACACAGTTAACACTTTGATCGCCCCTCATGTTAACCTCTTCCTGCCCAGTGCCATTAGTACAGTGTCAGTGTTTTTTTTTTAGCACTGATCACTGTATTGGTGTCACTGGGGATGTCAGTGACGCCAAGTCAGTTCCCCCCACTGTCAGAATGACCGCCACAGTCCCGCTATAAGTCGCTGATCACCGCTATTACTACTAAAATTATAATAAATAATAGAAAAAATAAAAATTCCAGTACCTATACCACCATTTGTAAACACTATAACTTTCACGTAAATCAATTCATTTACACGTATTAGAATTGTCAGTTAAAGTAATGCAGCGCTGTAATGTAACGTAAAAAAAAATGGCCTGGTCAGGAAGGGGGGTAATTCCTCAGGAGGGCAAGTGGTTAAAGAGTTACTAAACCCACAACAGTAAAATCGGTCTGTATATGCAGTGAAGCATGCTTGTTATACTCACTGTGAACCTAAGGGGTTATTCCTCCGTATTGTGTAAAAAGGCTGTTTGATCCTGTCTTTTCTGATCTTCCCTTTCTTCTACTGTCTGGATGGATTGGCATCTGCTGATAGAATAGAGACTTGGTGGCAAACTGCACATGCTCAGTTTGGTGTATAGCTAAAGAGTTTTATGGGGTTTTGTGTGAGAGTGCATGTGATCAGCACAGGGCCAATCAGCACTGTCCAAACAGAGGGTAAGGGGTTCTGCAGACTCATAGGACAGTCAGGGGAGAATGAAAATTCCTACAAGCTTTAAATAGTGCTGGGCTGGACACTGATACACAAGACTGTTCTAACTGCTGATGAGAAAAGGTATTTAGCAGTATATATTTGCTAAACTAAAATTTGCTAAAATAATTGCATTTCTATGTTCTGTGTACTGTGGGAGACCAGATATATGCAGGGTCCTGGGTTTAGTAACACTTTATGCTTTGGCAATACAACCTGGAAGCTTATTGGTTTCTATGCAGAGCTGCACCAGATTTTGCACATCAACCCTGTATTTGGTTGCTAATGAAATTAGGTTGCATTTACATTAATTTGTGTCCTAATAACATTTTTTGTAACAATATTACAAAAGTAAGCAATCTCACTCTGTATGGCAGAAGCATAACCCATATTTTAGTGATCTAAATTATTCTAAATAACTAATAGCAGTGTATGAATCTTCTAAATTTTGCATGCTGCCTGACTTTATATTTTTTTGGCAACAGGTGAATGAGTTCTGTTCATCCTTGTAAAAGCCTGCTCCTATCTTATCGACTGCATTGTTTTTTTAATGCAGGAACGGTACAGTCAGAAACCAATGTTTAGACTTTTTTCCACTAATGTGTTAATTTGTCCCATAGGCAAAATCGCCATTGGCATAGTTCAGGTGCTTTAAAAGCACACAGGCATTTAGTTTGGATCAATCCAGGGGCGGACTAACCATTTGGAAACTCGGGCACTGCCCCAGGGCCCGGGGTCACTAGGGGGCCCCATGAGATGCCCCTAGTACTTTTTTCATAGGCTTTTTTGAGTTTGGGCAAGGACACAGGGGCTCCATGATCCCCTATTGCCCGGGGGCCCCGTGAGTTGTCAGTCCACCCCTGGATCCATCTGTCAGTTTTTCACATAATCCAGACTGCACCACATGTTTATGTCTATGGGTGGATGTAAACAGAAGTTTGTATGTTTACATCTGCTTACATCCAGGTCAGTTTTTGTTTGCAGAAAAAAATGGTAAAGGACATTTTTGTGGGCATAAACAGAAACAATTAATGTCTGTTTTTAAGCAAGAAATATATTTTTTGTTTACATATACTTTTGTTAACCCCTTGCCCTCTAGAGGATTTACCCCCCTTAATGACCAGGCCTCTTTTTGCTATTCGGCGCTGCACTAATTCAACTGATAATTGCGTGGTCTTGCAATGTTGTACCCAAACTTTTGAAGAAAAACTATATTTTTTACTTTCGGCTATAAAAAATAAACTCAAAGTTAGTTATAAATTTAGACCAAAATGTATTTTGCTACATGTTTTTGGTAATAAAAGTATATATTGATTGCTTTTTGTGAAAGTTATAGCGTCTACAAACTATGGTATAGATACTGCAATTTACGTCATTTTTTTGCTATACAGCTCTGCACTACAGCACTAGTTTAACGGACAATTGCACAGTCATGCACTATGGTACATAAATGATATTGATGTCCTTTTTTTTCACACAAATAGAGCTTTCTTTTGGTGGTATTTGATCCCCTGTGTGATTTTTATTTTTGGCGCTATAAACAAAAAAAGTTTTGAGAAAATTAAAAAAAAACAAAACACAATATTTTCTCATTTCTGTAATAAAAAATATCCAAAAAAACTAAAATTTCATCATAAATTTAGGCCAAAATGTATTTTGCTACATGTTTTTGGTTAAAAAAAATCCCAATAAGTGTACATGTATTGCTTTGTGTGAAAGTTATAGCATCTACAAACTATGGTATAGATAATGGAATTTACACAGCTTTTACTTTCTGACTGCTCATCACATTTCTTGAGCTGCTAAAATACCAGGACAGAACAAAAATCCCCAAATGACCCCTTTTCGGAAAATAGACACCCTAAGCTATCTGCTATCGGCATATTGAGTCCATGAAAGATTTATTTTTTTTCTACAAGTTTCTGGAAAATGACAAAAACTTTTTTTTTTAAACAAAGTTGTCATTTAAATGATATATTTCTCACACAAGCCATAGGCATATGTGGAATTACACCCTAATTACACCCTAAAATTCATTCTGCTACTTCTACTGAGCATGGGGATACCACATGTGTGAGACTTTTTGGGAGCCTAGCCACATACAGGAGCCAGAAATCCAATGACCACTTTGAAAGCCTGAACGTGCGTAACTTCCTCATTTCACTTCCTCACTACCTATCACAGTTTCGAAGGCCCTAAAATGCCAGGATAACCCAGTTGAAATGCTGTGGCATGACCTTAAGAGAGCGATTCACACCAGACATCCCAAGAATATTGCTACACTGAAACAGTTTTGTGAAGAGGAGTGGTCTAAAATTACTCCAGGTCTGATCTGCAACTACAGGAAACGTTTGGTTGAGGTTATTGCTGCCAAAGGAGGGTCAACCAGTTATTAGGCCCAAAGGTTCACATACTTTTTCCTCCCTGCACTGTGAATGTTTACATGTTATGTGCAATTAAACCATGGCAACATCTAATGTTTGTGTAGTATTATGTTCAGCAGACTGTGTTCTTCTATTGTTGTGACTTAGATGACGTTCAGAGCACATTTTATGCCCAATTCATGCAAAACTCCATGTAATCCCAAGGGGTTCACATACTTTTTCTTGCAACTGTATTCTTTTTTCAGAAATCTGGGTTCTATCAGACTCTAGATATCTCCTCTGCCCTTACATTATCTAATCAAACCAGGATCGGTGTGATCAAATGCTTTCCCAATTTACAAATGGCGCTGTTTATATCCTGCAAAACTGAAGTGATGAAATGCTCGTAGCTTCTGATTTCTTAGACTATAGAGATGATTCGCACCATTCTGGTCTCCAATCAGCTCTATGGTCAGCTGGCGGAAACACCAGCTGCATTCTCAGGTTCCCCCGATGGCACGGGAGTGCCCGAGAAGGCCGTGGAAAGCAGCGAGGGAGGGGGGTATTGTCTCCCACTGCTTGTAAAAGCAATCCTGCAGCTAAATAGCCACTAGGATTGCTTTTACATGAAAGCTGATCGCCAGCTGAAAGAAATGATACCAGGATGATGCCTGCAGCTGTAGGCATCATCCTGGTATAACCATTCAAAGTCCAGTGATGTACCAGTATGTCGCTGGTCCTTGTTGGGTATATATGCTATGTTATATTTTTTTTGTATGCAGCCTGTGGACTGAATGAAAAAAAGAGAAGAATCTCTGCCAAAAAAAAAATGTGTGGTAGGCCCACCATTAAAATATACTGCCCTGCATCCACCCACTTCTAATGGTGGGCACACATTAGGTCACACTTTGCCACAAGCGCCAGTTCCAAGATTGTACAAATGTCTAAATAGTGGCACGCTTCAATAAAAATTGTCCAAGTATAAGTGGTAACTCATATGGAGAAAGGATGACACCAAGTCCCAAACTATCTTGCCACTACTCCCCATGTAGTCTGGGCATCCATGTGACTATCTTTTCCCTCGTAAATCTGAAACTTATAAGTATAGCCTGTTGTCCTCTCACAGGTCTTCTACATCTTGACCCCATAGCTGGCACACTTGCTGGGGAGAAATTGTTTGAATGCAAGGCGGCCAGAAAAAATAATCAGGGACTCATCAATGCAGATTTTTTGCTGGGGAGTATAGACATCTGCAAATTTTTGGTTATGGTGATTTACGAGGGGCTGAATTTTGTGGAGCCGGTCAAATTCAGGGTCACCTCGAGGACGACAGAGTGTATTGTTGTTGAAATGCATAAAGCACATTATACTCTCATATTTATGCCTGGCCACGGCAGCAGAGAACACGGGCATATCATGAATCGGGTCTGTGGACCAATACAACCGCAATTCATTTTTTTTAGTAATGCCCATGTTGAGGGTTAGACCCAAAAAAAAATATAGTATTTCTGCTATAGGGCGGTCAGGAAGCTGTTACATAAGCGGTTTGTGTTATGGCATTGCGTCACTTCAACTGACAATTGCGCGGTCATGCAACGCTGCACCAAAATTTAATTTACATCCTTTTTTCCCCACAAAATGGGCTTTCTTTTGGTGGTATTTGATCGCTTGTGCGGTTTTTATTTTTTTGCGCTATAAAAAAAGACCGACAATTTTGAGAAAAAAAACAATATTTTGGACTTTTTACTTTAAAACATGTCCAGTAAAAAAAATTAAAAATCAAATTTTGTCATAAATTTCGGCCAAAATGTATTCTGCGACATGTCTTTGCTAAAAAAAATCTCAATACGTGTAAATTAATTGGTTTACGTGAAAGTTATAGCGTTTACAAATGGCGGTATAGATACTGGATTTTTATACTAATAATAGTGGCGATCAACGACTTATGGCAGTAATCAGCGACTTATGACGGCGACCAGCAACTTATGGCAGGACTGCGGTGGACATTCTGACACTAGGGGGAACTGACTTGGGGTCACTGACATCCCCAGTGACACCAATACAGTGATCAGTGCAAAAAAAAAACCACTGATACAGTAATAATGGCACTGGGGAGGAAGAGGTTAACTTTTGGAGACAATCAAAGGGTTAACTATGTGAGGGGAGTGTTTCACTAGGGGGCGGGGGTGTGAACCAATAACACACTGGTCCGGGAGGTTGTGTCCAGAGATCTCGGAACAGTGAGCTGAAAGCTGACAGGGACCCGGTTATTGACACCAGCGACCGCGATCAGTGCCCCGAGTAGGGCGGTAGCGCTCCTCGCTTATATACGTGATCCTGTGCACAGGGGCCACCTTGTAGCAGTATATGTACTGCGGGCGGTCCCCTAGTGGTTAACTATGATTAGTTTCTTTATCAACTAAAAAAAAAGGAAATGTAAAAAGAGATGCAAAAAACAGATGTAGATTTACTAAAAAAGGATTTGCAAACTTATGTAAACTGATGTAACCTGAATCAATATTCATAGTGACTGAACTGATGATGCCCGTGTGAAAGGATCCTTATTGTATTTTTAATAATTTCAGCATTTTATTTTTACAAACAAAGGTAAACAAAAAACCTCTAACAATTCTACTTTCCTTTCCATGTACCACCTCCTCTTTTTTACCCCATCCATTCAAATTTAATAAATATTTTTACATTATAACGATAGTGGTTGGATATGCTATCTACTGTCTAGCTTAGACAAAGCCATCAGGATACATAGCGCAATTTACTAAAACTGGAAAGTTCAAAATCTGGTGCGGCTCTGCAGAGAAACCAATTACCTTCCAGTTTTCATTGCCAAAGCTTAATTGAACAAGCTGAAGTTAGAAGCTGATTGGCTACCATGCACAGCTGCACCACATTCTGAGTGCTCCAGTTTTAGTAAATCTCCCCCAGTTCTAGAACAAAAAAGAAAAATGTCTTGTAGTCATACATTCATCTAGCTAAGAAGCAATTGCTGGCAGAGACTCAAGCCATAAACACCACATTTTGGGAGCATTCCCTAAGGGCATGTGCTACATTCTATACTAAGTGATGAATTTAATAAAGATTTTTCTAAAAATTGCTGCATTCATTCCTATGGCTGGCAAACTTCCCGGGCCATCTAGAAGAATACGGCACCAACCTTAGATATGCATGGATTGAGCAGTGTGTATGCACAGTAGGAGCTAAATGTACCCACAATTTTTCTCCAAGGGCTGCGCAGGCCACAACGTTAACAATGCAGGAGGGGGATTAAAGGTAAGCATTATGGGGTTTATTTACTAAAGCTGGAGAGTGCAAAATGAGGCTCACTTCTGTATAGAGACCAATCAGCTTCTAACCTCAGCTTATTCAATTAAACTTTGGCAATAAAACCTGGAAGCTGATTCAGTTCTACAGTTCAATGCAGAAGTGAGCCTGATTTTGCAGGATTTAAAGGTAAACTTCACTTAAGGTAAAGTAGTCCTTAATCCGATTATCATTGGACAATCAAGGGAAATAAACAAATGTAAAAATTATTGTTTTAAATTATTATTAATAATTAAATTATTGATATTTATGTATTTATTTATTTCAGTTACTTATATGATATAATTTAATATAGAGAATTGCCATTGGGGAGTCAGTTTTATTTTCTTATTTGTTTTTTAATTCACTGGTGGATTTTTCAAAGGCGTTTATTTAATGTTTTTAACTAAAACTTACAAAACAGATGCCATCAGGACACAGGATATGATGGCAATAAAGTTGGCTATGCAGAGCCCAATTATCAGTAGAACGAAAAAAAAGAAATAAAATATACCATATTGTCAAGCTCCTACCTTTCCTCAGGCCTTGTGCTGCTCCATGTGCTGGCATCCATCTTAGGTGTCTGCAAAGCATTGTGGGATCCTTTATGCTTTCAGCCCCTGCGGCTCCTCCCCCAGGAGGTGGCAGCTTATCACATATAAGTCTGCTGTTTGTAGCTGTCCATTGCATTCGTGTCCTGTCTCTTGCACAGCAGCAAGCTCCTGTTTAGCTACTCATTGCTTTCCTGGATACCGACTCGGCTTTGGCTAAGACTCCTCCTAGCTTCTGACCCCGGCTCTGGCGACCATTCTTCCTGGCTCCTGACCCCGGCTCTGGTGACGATTCTTCCTGGCTCCTGATCCCGGCTCTGGTGACGATTCTTCCTGGCTCCTGATCCCGGCTCTAGCGACGATTCTTCCTGGCTCTTGGTCCCGGCTTTGGCTACGATTTCCGCTGTTGGACTTGCATAGACTCTTGTCTTATTTTGATATTAATACACCTACCTTTATTTGCACTTCCTTGTGTGTCTGGCTCCTCGCTCCCTGACACATATATACTGATGGCATACCTCCACGAGTAACAAGAAGACAAGTGGTACAATAGGTATGGGCAGATCAACAAGGAAAGACAATGAACCAACAAGTGAACAAACTCACACAAACACGCAGAAAACACACACTCACAAATTGCTCTCTGCAGGCAGTAGTATGCTTATAATTAGTGGTGCACCAAAATGAAAATTCTGGTGCCGAAACCGATACCGAATATTCAGAATGCATGTGGACGAAAACCAAACCGAAGCCAAAATGTCTGCGTATGTGGGGGTATATATATATATATATTTTGTAACTTACGATTTTATTGCTATCACATAGAGGACCAGTAGTCCCCTATGTGATAGCATATGAGTGACAGGCCCTCTTTTTAGGGGGGAGGGGGTGGGGGGGAAGTGTGAGTAAGGAGGGGGCAGGAGAGGAGCAGTGTATACAGAGAGTTAGCATTGTATACAGACAGACTCCCTCTCTGGCTGTCACTATATGTCGGTGCCGATTTTTAAATGTGATTGCCGGGTTTTTTTTTTCTTCACTCTAGCTCACAGAATTAGCTGTCACGTTCCCCGAGCTAAAGGAAACTTTGTTTCTTTTATCTTGGGAAAGAAACTAAAAGGAAACCTTGTGTCTTTTAGCTGGGGGGAAAGTGACAGCTAATTCTGTGAGCTAGAGTGAAGAAAAAAAAAAGCAGGTAATTACATTTAAAAACCAGCACTGATATATAGTGACAGCCAGTCACTGTATACACTGCTCCTCTCCTGCCTTTCTCAGCCACCCCCCCCCCCACATCTGCAGCAAAATGCCGAGAGGGCTATTTTTAGCTGATATGTTTCGGTGGCCAAAATGTTGGTGCATCCCTACTTATAACGATGAGGATTGGTATAGCCGGCACTTGTCTTCTTGAATAACAAACTTTACTGAACGAGTAAAATGTCCATTTAAAATTACTTACACGTTTCGGCAATAAGCCTTAGTCATAGCCATGATATATATGCTTATAATATCCAACTTGCTTACTACTGTGAAGAGGTCAGATCCACCATTTGAAAATCTGAAATATCCAGCCAGGGCTGCTATATTTTAGTGAATTGCTTGGGACAGACACGGCTTGGTGAATAAGGTTCACCAAGCAAAAGACATATTGCAACTGGTGTTTTTAATTTATCTATTGCATAAGTTAGTGGCATAAGAAAATGTTATCAGTTTATCTAGGTCAGAAGGTTATAAGTGTGCCTTTTCTTTAGAGTGGGTTTATAAATTTCACAGGGCCCTTTAGTGTCAGCTAAGTATTTTATGGAGGGAGGCCATAGTATTGGATTTTCTAGCCTTGCTCTTCTTAAAACAGTTTTGTGCTAAATGATATATGAGCTGAGTGAGTTGGAAGCTTTGGTGCATGAAGAGAACTATGATTTAATTGGTATTTCTGAATCTTGGCTTCATTCTTCACAAGACTGGTCCATTAATATTCTTGGCTATGTTCTCTTTCGGAGAGACAGGGTAAATAGGAAAGGTGATGGTGTCTGTATCTATGCGAGAAGTGATCTCAGAGTGAGTGTGAAAGAGGACCTAGTTGATGTAGAGTGTGATGAGGCTGAAGTATTATGGGTGGAACTGCACATGGGAGTACATACTACAAAGGTAATCATTGAAGTTTGTTATAGGCCTCCCAGTGTTAATGAGGAGGTGGAAACTCAGCTCCTTGCACAGATCGAAAGGGCTGCAAGGGCTGGGACAGTGATAATAATGGGGCATTTTAACTACCAGGAAATTGACTGCAGAAATGGTACTGCAGGAACAGTTAAAGGGCAAACAATTTTAAACCTAATACAGGACAATTTTATGGTATAGTTCGTAGAAGCCCCTACTAGGAATGATGCTCTGCTGGACCTGGTAATCTCAAACCATGCAGAGCGTACTATGAATGTCCATATTAAAGAACATCTGGGTAGCAGTGACCATAACATGATTTCATTTATTGTTAGCTGTAAACAGCAAGCACATATGGGAAAAATAAAAACGCTCAATTTCAAGAGAGCTAATTTTTCAAGGCTAAGAGCTGCTCTCCAAGACTTAGACTGGGAGGGAATATTGGCAACGATGAACACAACACAGAAATGGGAGTTCTTCAAAAAGACTGAACACACTGCAAAATATATTCCCATGGGCAACAAGTGTAGCCTCCCTGGCGGTATTCCCGAGTGTAGCTCGGGGTAAAGTTTCAGTACCAAAAGCGGTAACCCCGAGCTACACTCGGGCTTACCATGCAGCACTGCTCTGGGATCCCTCGATCACTTACCTTGTCCTGCGCTCCCGCGATGTCCCTCCTGCAGTGTCCCCTGTAATGTCCTCCGGTGGATGCCAGCATCTGTCTTCTGGGTTCCGTCCCCTGTGACGTCAGGGCGTATGTGGGACGGAACTGGTGTGAAATTTGAAAATGACAAAAAGTGACATTCACTAAATTCACTAAAATCACATAGTAAAACATTACTGTAGCAAACCATTTCACATACATTTTGTCCCTAGTGCTTTGTCCTGTGCCCTGCCTGCATTTTTACTGTTCTTTCTGCCTGGAAACTGAGAAATGTCCATGGCATCCAAAAAGCATCCCTTTAGGTCAAAATCGGTTTTAGACCAGCTAGAGAACAGCGATAGTAAATTAGAACTACTTCCAGAATTGAGTGATAACGATTTGTGGGGAAATTCGTCATCAGACACAGAAAACAAAAAAAGTACCGCTTTGAGCACAGAAATTTGGACATATGGACATAATCAGACCGCTAGGGAGGTTAAAAGGCTAAAAATTAAACCTACGTAGCTTACGGCCAAACTTAAAAAAGCTATAGATAATAAGAAAAGAGCTTTTATTGAATATAAAAATGAAGGAACGCTATCATCGTGTAAAAATTACAAAGAATATAACAGAATATGCAAAAAGGAAATAAAGGCTGTGAAAATGAATGACAGATTGCAAAAGATAGCAGGACCAACCCCCAAAAATTCTTCAAATGTATTAATAGTAAGAAGGTCCGGTCCGAGCATGTAGGCCCTTTACAAAATAACCTAGAGTGGGTGACTGAGGACAATGAGAAGGCAAATTTATTAAATACCTTCTTCAGCTCTGTGTATACAAAGGAGCATGGGGGAGCTCTTGTCCATAATGGGCATGGTATTCACACAGCTCCAGATGATCCACATTGGCTCACAATTGATATGATCCAAAAATATTTACACAGAATAAAGGTGAATAAAGCACCTGGACCAGATGTCATACACTCACGGGTCCTTAAAGAATTGAGCTCTGTCAAAGCCATTGTTTCTAATTTTTAGGGACTCTTTAATGACTGGCATAGTACCACTGGATTGGCGTAAGGCCAATGTGGTGCCAATATTTAAAAAGGGGTCAAAATCTTTAAGAAGTAATTATAGACCTGTTAGTTTAACTTCTATAGTTGGGAAAATACTGGAGAGTTTAATAAAAGACCACATAGATGAGTTCTTGCTGGAATAAAAATTTTTAAGCAACAGACAGCATGGATTCATGAAAGACAGAAGTTGTCAAACAAATCTGATTTAATTTTATGAGGGGGTGAGCAAAACCTTGGACAGAGGGGTGGCGGTGGACGTGGTATACTTGGATTTTGCAAAAGCGTTTGACACAGTTCCCCACAAACAGCTAATGTGTAAGATAAAGTCTACGGGCTTGGAAAAATCTGTATGTAAATGGATAGAAAACTGGCTAAAAGATCGTATTCAAAGAGTAGTGGTTAATGATTCATACTATGAATGGTCTAGGGTCATCAGTGGTGTGCCCCAAGGTTCAGTGTTGGGTCCCTTACTTTTTAATATATTTAGAAACGATATAGGGTCTGGGATGAAAAATCCCATTTCAGTTTTTCCACATGACACCACGCTGTGCAGTGGAATAATGTCCTTACAGGATGTCTCCAACTTACAAGCTGACCTCAGTGCACTGTTTAATTGGGCAACTATGTGGCAAATAAGGTTTAATGTTAATAAATGTAAGGCTATGCACTTGGGGGCTAAGAATATGCATGCATCATACATACTAGGGGGAGTACAACGGGGGGAATCAATGGTGGAGAAGGATCTGGGAGTTCTGTTAGATCACAAGCTTAATAATGGCATGCAATGCCAAGCTAAAGCGAGCAAAATCCTCTCTTGTATTAAAAAAGGTATAGACTCCAAAGAGAAAGATATCATATTACCCCTGCACAAATCATTAGTAAAACCTCACCTGGAATATGCAGTTCAGTTTTGGGCACCAATTCAAAAAAAGAACATTGGGGAACTTGGGAAAGTCCAGAGAAGGGCAACCAAACTGATACGAGGCATGGAGGAGATCAGCTATGAGGAAAGATTAGAGGAACTGAATTTATTCCCTCTTGAGAAGAGGAGATTAAGGGGGGGGGGATATGATCAACATGTATAAATACACCAGTGGTTCATATAGTGAACTCGGTGTAAAGCTATTCACCCTGAGGTCATCACAGAGGACAAGGGGGCACTATTTACGTCTGGAGGAAAAGAAATATAATCTCCAAACACAGAAAGGTTTTTTCACAGTGAGAGCTGTGAAAATGTGGAATAGACTCCCTCAAGAGTTGGTTCTGGCCAGCTCAGTGGATTGCTTCAAAAAAGACCTGGATTCTTTCTTAGATACACAGAATATAACTGCATACTAACATTTATAGGTAAAGTTGATCCAGGGAATATCCGACTGCCTCTCGGGGGATCAGGAAGGATTTTTTTTCCCAGCAGGAGCAAGTTGGATCATGCTTTGCTGGAGGTTTTTTTGCCTTCCTCTGGATCTACTGTAGGTATAGGATTATAACTTTTTTTTTCTTTTATGGTTGAACTGGATGGACACTTTCACCCTCTTCCAGTCCAGGCCAATTTACATCTTTCAAAGCTGTTCCACTTTGATGACAATTGCATGGTCATGCAACACTGTACCCATATGAACTTTTTATCATTTTATCACACAGACAGAGATTTCTTTTGGTGGTAGTTAATCACTGTGACGGGAGTGACTTTTGGGGGTGGGGGGACCTCTGTATCATCTCCCCAAATCATTATGTTTAACCCACCCTGTGCCTGTTTAAGGGGTACAGGGTGTGTATGTGAATGTCTGAGTCTTGTGTATAATGTGTGTTCCTTTGTCTAGGCCACATGGCTGTCCATTGTCTGTTTGCCATGTGCTACCCCCCATTGTGCTGTGTCTGCCTGTCCAGCCAACTATTATGGGATGTACTGTTTGTGTATTGGTGTGGGGGTTGGTTAATGTCCTTTACCATGTGTTTCATCCCATTGTTCTGTGTCTGGGTGGGATGGGGCGGGCTGATGATGTATTTCCTGTTCCTGGTTGTGTTTCCCCGCCCTCTGTATATATTCTGTGTTTTGTGTAAAATAAAGAGTTGGCTTCCTGTATTATGAAGAGCTGGGTATTGTCTATTTTCCAGAGGGATTTCAAGGGTGTGGTCCGTGGATGGTGTTCGGACAGGGGAAGTTGTGCTATAACGGAAAAACTCAGTGCGGTCTGGGTTCCGGTTCCGTTACAATCACCACTGGGTTTTTTCTTTTTTGCTATATAAATGAAAAAATACAGAAAGGTTTGAAAAAAAAACATGTTTTGCTTAGTTCTTGGTATAAAATTTTTCAAATAAATAATTTTTCTTCATAAATTTAGGCCAAAATGTATTCTGGTATATTTTTTGGGTAAAAATATCCCAAAGTAGTGTATATTATTTAGTCAGTGTGAAAGTTATAGTCTACAAACTCTGGGATATATACTGCTCAAAAAAATTAAAGGAACACTTTTTAATCAGAGTATAGCATCAAGTCAGTTAAACTCCTGAGATATTGATCTGGTCAGTTAACTAGTTGCCGACCGCAGATAGCTGAATGACGGCTGCACTGCAGCCGGCCAGTTCTGGGTGGACGTCATATGACGTCCTCCCAGAACGCGCTCTCCTGCGCGCCCCAGGGGGCGCGCACCCGGTGATCTCCGTGATCGCTGTGTCCTACGGACACAGCTGATCACGTGATGTGGTAAAAGGTCAATCACAGCAGCCTTTTACCACGTGATCAGCCGTGTCCAATGACACGCTGATCACCGGGAAATACAATTGCCGGTTCTCGGCTACACTTTCCTCACGCTGTCAGATCGTGAGGAAAGTACTGCCGAGAACCGGCAGTTGTCAGAGCAGGGATCGGCACCGATCATCAGGGCACTGATGATCAGTGCCCTGATGATCGGTGCCCAGCAGTGCCACCCACAAGTTCCGCCCACCTGTGCCCAGCAGTGCACCCACTAGCTCTGCCCACCTGTGCCCAGCAGAGCACCCACCTGTGCCCAGCGGATCACCCACCTGTGCCCAGCAGTGCACCCACCTGTGCCACTCTGCAGTGTCACACACCTGTGCCCAGAAGTGCCATCTACCTGTGACCAGCAGTGCCACCCACCTGTGCCCACCCACCTGTGCCCACCAGTGCCACCCACCTGTGCCCACCCACCTGTGCCCACCAGTGCCACCCACCTGTGCCCACCCACCAGTGCTGCCCACCAGTGCCACCCACCAGTGCAGCCCAGCAGTGCTGCCAGTCAGTGCCACCAGTCAGTGCCCAGCGGTTGTGCCAGTCAGTGCCGCCAGTCAGTGCCCAGCAGTGATGCCAGTCAGTGCCGTCTATCAGTACCGATCATCAGTGTCACCTATCAGTGCCGCCTATCAGTGCTGCATATTAGTGCCGCCTATCCGTGACACCTCATTAGTGATGCCTATCAGTGCCGCCTATCCGTGCCACCTCATTAGTACTGCCTATAAGTGCCCTTTAGTGCTGCCTATCAGTGCCCATCAGTGCCGCCTATCAGTGCCCATCAGTGCTGCCTCATCAACGCACATCAGTAAAGGAGAAAAATTACCTGTTTGAAAAATTTTATAATAGAAACAAAGAAACTTTTTTTTTCAAATTTTTTGCACTTTTTTTGTTTATAGCGCAAAAAGTAAAGCGTCCAGTGGTGATTAAATACCACCAAAAGAAAGCTCTATTTGTGAGAAAAAAATGATCAAAATTTCATATGGGTACAATGTTGCATGACCGAGCAATTGTCAATCAAAGTGCAGCAGCGCTGAAAGCTGAAAATTGGCCTGGTAAATAAGGGGGTATAAGTACCCGGTAGGCAAGTGGTTAAGTAGCAGAGGGGGTTGTTAATCAGTTTCAGCTGCTTTGGTGTTAATGAAATTAACAACAGGTACACTAGATGGGCAATAATGAGACAACCTGCAAAACAGGAATGCTTTTACTTGTGGAGGCAACTGATATTTTTTTTCTATACTCATCTTTTCTGACTGTTTTTCACTAGTTTTGCATTTGGCTAGGGTCAGTGTCACCACTGGTAGCATGAGGTGATACCTTGACCCTACAGAGGTTGCACAGGCACTCCAGGATGGCACATCAATACATGCCATTGCCTGAAGGTTTGCTGTGTCTCTCAGCACAGTCTCAAGAGCATGGAAGTGATTCCAGGAGACAGGTAGTTACTCTAGGAGAGCTGGACAGGGCCATAGAAGGGTCTTTAACCCATCAGCAGGACCGGTATCTGCTCCTTTGTGCATGGAGGAACAGGATGAGCACTGCTAGAGTCCTACAAAAAGACCTCCAGCATGCCACTGGTGTGAATGTCTCTGACCAAACAATCAGAAACAGACCTGAGGGCCCAACGTCCTCTAGTGGGCCCTGTTCTCACTTCCCGGCACCATAGAGCTCAATTGACATTTGCTATTGAACACCAGAATTGGCAGGTCCACCACTGGCTCCCTGTACTTTTCACAGATGAGCACAGGTTCACCCTGAGCACATGTGACAGAAGTGAAAGGGTCTGGAGAAACCATGGAGAACATTATGCTGCCTGAAACATTGTTCAGCATGACCGTTTTATTGGTGGGTCAGTGACGGTTTGGGAAGGCATATCCATGGAGGAACACACAGATCTCTACAGGCTAGACAATGGCACTCTGACTGCCATTAGGTATTGGGATGAAATCCTTGGACCCATTGTCAGACCCTACGCTAGTGCAGTGGGTCTTGGTTCCTCTTGGTACACAACAATGCCCGGATTAATTTGGTGAGAGTTTGCAGGCAGTTCCTGGAGGATGAAGGAATTGATACCACTGAATGGCCCCCACGCTCGCCTGACCTAAATCCAATAGAACACCTCTGGTATATCATGTTTTGGTCCATCCGATGCCACCAGGTTGCACCTCAGACTGTCCAGGAGCTCAGTGATGCCCTGGTCCAGATATGGGAGGAAATACCCCAGGACAACATCTGTCGTCTCATTAAGAGCATGCCCCATTTCATTGTTTCTATAATTTTTTTTTCTTCCATGCTCTATTACAATTGCAAGGGTCTAATAAGCAATAGTTTTCTTTTTTTTATAAATGCATGTAACTGTACAACAAAAAATAATTAAACAAATACAGAAAAAGGAATGAAACACAAGAAGAAATTATTGTCATGAATATAATCATTGCATGTACTAACTGTATAAAGTTATCAAAATGAAATATATTTGCCCTTTAAAATGAATGTTAGGTTTGTATGCAGTATAAACATAGATTGTAATTAATGCTTATTGTTACATGCATATTTTTTACCACCTGTTACAGAACCAAGCCTTTAATTAGGATGCAGTGTTGAGAGATAAATTACCAGCCTTGGATATAGACTCTAGACTACTAGAAGATGCTTCTGTCTTTGAAAAGACTGCTACAATTTTCTTAATAACCAATCCTACATACATGGCAAAGGGATCATGGCCTTTTCATATGACACTAGGAATGACCAGGACATGACTGCTCTCTGAAATTGATTCAATTTCATTTTATGTTCCCTACACTACCTTTTGTCACCAGAAGTACTACTATGATGGTTATGACACCAAACTTTAACTAGTGAGAAAAGTAATCTACAAATTAGAATTGTGAATAATGTTATCTAACTAAATACAGTATATGAATATAAATCTGTCCAATCAGAAAATTCATCACAATCACAACTGTCAAGATTCCTGAACTGTGTGATCCCTTTGCAGTCAGACAGATCAGTATGCAAATATTTAGACAAGTCAAGAATGTGCAAGTTGCTTATTAACATAATACAGTCTAAGTTTACATAAGGTATGTATTCTGAGCACCCGCATATTTCCTAAATTTAGTTAATAAAGAAAACTCCACAATTAAATTGAAATTCATATGCAAACCATATTTATCAAATAGAAATTTGAAGTAAATATGTAACATGCTGATAGTAAACAAAGTAGAGCTTCATAGCAGACACCTGCAGTTGCATAGCAGTGCGCCACTGAAGCCCATAAGGATCCTAAGCATATACTGGCTTCCTAAAGGGATGCATTTGCATAGAACTAGGCTTGCCACTCATAATCCATGGGACAATTGGACACTGACTCCAAGTACTTAATTGTGAAATATGAAAGGTACATATTTATTCTATACGCCTCTATGTTTAGGCTTTTCAAGAGGCTCCAGTGACACATTGGGGGAGCAAGCTTCCACTGTTAAGATAAGATGCGGCGAAGAGGGTGCCTGCTATAAAGCTGTAAAGTTGTCTTACATGATAATACATAGCATATGCATTGTTAGATTTTCCTTACTGAAATAATCCTTGATATTACATTGCAATGAAACATGAACTGGGGAGCTAACTGCCAGTATGAAACTTAGGGCAGGTACAATCCCCACAGACAACCTACTCACCCTATTTGAAAGTATTTGTATGTTTTAAATACATAAAAATATTTTCTACCAAAAAAAACTCTAAGGGTAGAATTATTTCAAATGAACTAGTGGTGAGTAAAAGTTACCTTAAAAGTCACTCGAGGTGCCTGGACATCATTCTGGGTACCAAGAATCCTGTCCAGCTTCCCTATTCAAGAACCTGACCCTACACTCTGCCTTGCTGCATTGTTGGCCAGTCACTGTGCTCTGTGTCTTTACCATCCAATAATACAGAATGAGAAAACAACAAGTAGCCCTTGTGTGAAAGACCAATCCACCCAGGATTGCCATCACAGTAATGTGTGTTGCTGACACCGAATGGGTGGATGGGCCAGATTTGTTCTCATCTTGGCAGATCCTTTAGCCCTCAATGGGCCATTTCAACTCTGCTTGCAGATGACATTATTCAGCTTACCTCTATACCCACCAGCCACCTTCTTAGGTACACCTGTTTGATCATGCAAATGGACAAATCAATATACAAAGTATCTATGTATGTTCAAGAGGTTAGTTATTGTTTAAACAAAGATTAGAATAAATGAATGCAGAATATGGGCTATGTTGACCACATAATGATTGCTGAGGCCAGATATGATGGTAAAAGCATCTCAGAAAATCGCATCCTTACACATTTTATTGTAGTCTCTATAGTTTAAAGAAAATGGTGCAAACAACAGGAAAGTATGTGATGGTTTTATGGGAAAAGCATCTAGTCAATGAGAAAGATCAGGGGAGTATGCCAAACCTACTTAAAATGATAGGAAGTCATCTGTTCCAACAACCACCTTTTATATCAGGAATACTGAGAAAAGGGACAGATGCTGGAGTTAGTTCTTGATCAATGTATATAAGCTTGAGATCAGGGACTTGGGTTACATATATTGTACATAATGTCTGATGTTTACAGCAGCCTTGAAAGTCAAATGGTTCTAAAATTCAAAATTATCTTGTTGATTGGTAGCACAGAAAGTGGAAACTGACAAAAAAACAAGACTAGCTCAAAGTAATACATTTTAGAGAAGAATTTGTGGTTCAGGCCATCTGATGGCTTAGTTTCCAAAAACTGGCAAGATATGGGCACTTAACGATGGAATGCCAGAATACCTTGTCTTCTGCCTTGTCCTCTAAAGAATCAATCCAAGTTTCAATGTCTGAACCCAACACCTGATACTTTGCCAAGTAGACTGAAGACCTGGGGCAATCAACTACAGAAGGATACAGGCTGGCAAATGGTGCTGTTCTCAGAACATCTCTAGTGCATAGCATAAAGGAACAAGCTAGAGATGCTCTGAGAGGCTGCCTGGTAGTCTCTCTGTAAGACAGTACATTTGTGCGAGGACAGCATGATGATGAAGGTTTTAAACAAGGAATTAAGATCAGACCGTGTGTATTTACTCTAACATGTTAACATTTTCCTATTTTCCATACAGTTTTGATCACCAATCCTCAGGAAGGATGTTCTTGAACTGGAGAGAGTCCAGAAAAGGGCAACAAAGCTAATATGGGGGCTGGAGGACCTCAGTTATGTTAAAAACATTCTTCCTGGAAGGAACTTAAGAGGAAATATGATCACAATATCCAGTTCTTTAAATTGGGACTGTATCCTTAGGATAAAACTGTTTCATTTAAGGTCTCTAAAGAAGCTACGCGGCCACACAATGAAGATGATAATCATTTCAACTTCATACTGCGTAAAGGGTTTTTCCTGTTAGAGCAGTGAGGATATGAAACTCCCTCCCACGGTTGGTGGTGTCAGCGAGGAGTTTTGGTTCAAAGTTAAAAAAAATTTTCATGTGTTTCTTATCAAACACAATGAACAGGGATATTATAAATGGTGGTGACAAAAAACAGAAGACACAAGACACAAGACACAAGACACAAGAAAGAAGCCAGTACAAAGGGAGCCTCTAAGTGCAGTAGTAATACAAAGCAAATTTATTGTATGAACTAAAAAATGATTTGCACTAATAAACTGAAGTATGTCGAAGCATGTAGCAGCACAGCATAAGGAATCTCACTCCACAGTCCTCACAGCATAGAAGAGCCTGACCAAAAGAATGGTGAAGCGATTTCCCCGATGCAGGATAGCTCACTGTCAGGACCAAGATCTGAACCTACCACCTCTGCTGTGTCCAGCAGTGGCTCGTCTTGCTGAGCCACCTGAGATGCTGGATAGCTGGGGAAAATGGAAGTCTTTGCTCCTCCCATGAACTTCCTGATTGAAGGCTTTGTCTCTGCACTTCCACTTTGCCAGGTTTTTGTGCTTTCTCAAGCCGATATCTTGCTGTTTTGTGTATCTGCAGCTGTCCTTATTTCCACTACCACTTGTTACCAACCTTTGGCTTGTTTACTGACTATGCTTCTGCTTAATCCCTACCTGCTATATCTGCTACTGGACCCCGGCTTGCTCACCTCCTGGTGAGGCAATCCTGAGGGCCGTGACTTGGTACTAACACATAGCTTAGTGCTTAGACCCCGCATCTCTGGTGAGACCGTGTCATCCACCAGGGGGACCTGCTCGTTTACTTGTCCTGTTGGTCAGAGGGAGCATCTCTACTGCAATAGCTATTGGTTTCTGAACTGACACCTGACCGTGACATCCACTTGAGAAGCAGAGAAGCCGACCGCTGTCAAAGTCCCACCTACCTGATAAACATCACACTGGTCCAATGGCAGGAAGGGATGTACTTCTGGGATGTCCTTCCTTTCATCATCCAGAGGCTACATTACACTTCAATGTTTGATCAGCAGGCTAGTGTTACATATTGTATTTAGCTGGCTGCCTGGACTGAAGTACAAACTGACCACTATACTGTTATGAGAATCAGCATCTCCTTGCAGGATGGGTTTAATTTTAAATTTTTTTGGTGTAAAGTAGTGAGAATCATTTGCCACAACATCAGCTGACAATTTACTCTTTCAAGGAGCGTGTCACAATTATACCTTCTTACAGCAGACCAACCCGCTAGATTCATTTGTGATTAAGTAATAACTTTCAGTGGATTTTTGTTAGGATCTTCTTTGTTGCTAAATATGGATTTTTGTTGAAGATTAGGCTCAGCCAACATATCATATGAGCTGTCTCAGTCGCCGGGTTGTTCCTGTTGAGTGAAAAACGAACTCCAGACACAGATGACTGCAGGAAACAAATTACTGCTGAAGTCCTACTTCATTAGTCACCTCTCCTTCTGAAGTCTTTTGATTAGAAAGAAAGAAGTAGTGGTTTGTTGTCCTCTCTCATCCTGTAACCACTGTGCTTTCCTATATCAGTCTGAGTGCTACTATGCAGTATTGAATGCTATCAAGGAAGATTAACAAACATATGCTAGTAGTATGTAGAAATATATTTACTTATTTTTGTTTATGAACATATAGCTTCATTAAATGATGTGTTTAAATATATACTTCAAATTCATCTTTACAAAAATTCAATCTTGTACCACTGTAGCAGCAGAGAAGCTTTAAACCCGAGGACCACTCAATGGTGCAGGTGTATTATATATGGCAGGGGTATTGAATTAAAATTCAAGGAGGTCCGGTCACTAAAATTTTCTTCTAGCCGAGGTCCGAATCTCATGTTTGTGCTATGACTCAGAGTGTAATCACTGTATGTCTATAAAAAAATGAGAAATGTACAATTTCCATAGCAAGCAAGGAAGGGGTGGATGGAAGATAGGAAGGGAGGGGTGGGTGGAAGGAAGGAAGGGTAGGTGGAAGAAAGGAAGGAAGGGAGGGGTGGGTGGAAGGAAAGAAGAGAAGGGTGGGAGGAAGGAAGGGGTGGATAAAAGGAAGGGGTGGGTGGAAGGAAGGGAGGGGTAGGTGGGTGGAAGAAAGGGAGGGGTGGGTGTAAGGAAGGAAGGAGTGAGTGGAAGGAAGGAAGGAGTGGATGGAAGGAAGGAAGGGGTGGGTGGAAGGAAGGAAGAGAGGGGTGGGTGGAAGGAAGTGGTGGGTGGAAGGAAGGGCTGGGTGGAAGGAAGGAAGAGAGGGATAGGTGGGAGGAAGGAAGGAAGGAAGGGGTGGGTGGAAAGAATGGGTGAGTGGAAGGAAGGGAGTGTTGGGTGGAAGGAAGGAAGGGAGGGAGAGGTGGGAGGAAGTGGTGGGTGGAAGGAAGGAAGGAAGGGGTGGATGAAAGGAAGGGGTAGGTGGAAGGGAGGGGTGGGTGGGTGGGTGGAAGGAAGGGAGGGGTGGAAGGAAGGGAGGGGTGGGTGGAAGGAAGGGAGGGGTGGGTAAGTGTAAGGAAGGAAGGGAGGGGTGAGTGGTAGGAAGGAAGGGGTAGATGGAAGGAAGGAAGTTAGGGGTGGGTGGAAGGAAGGGAGGGGTGGCTGGAAGAAAGTGGTGGGTGGAAGGAAGGGGTGGGTCGAAGGAAGGAAGGGAGAGGTGGGTGGAAGGAAGGGGTGAGTGGAAGGAAGGAAGGGGTGGATGGAAGGAAGGGAGGGGTGGGTGGAAGGAAGGAAGGGGTGGAAGGAAAGAAGGGAGGAAGGGAGGGGTGGAAGGAAAGAAGGGAGGGGTGGGTGGAAGGAAGGGAGGGGTGGGTGGGTAGATGGTAGGTTGGACTCACGTGACTCATTCAGATGCATCAGAGCTGTCGGCTGCTGTGTTCAGTTTCCCACCCACATATTCTCTGAAGCTGCATGGACTGGAGTATGGGTGGGCACAGGGGGAGGCAGAGCAGATCCAGCCTCTCTCCCCTCTTCTCTTATTGGTGCGGAGGTTGGAGGGAGGGGCTGGAAATTGAGAAGAACACAGCAGCGGTGGGAAGAAGAGGAAGTGGGAGGGTGGAAAGAAAACGGAGCCGTCAGGTATATTCTTTGCAGCAGTGGGGGCAGTGACAAGCAGCAACTTCCTGTATGGCTTTCAATAAAGCAGCTGGAAGCCACTTCTCCTCTCCCTCCCGCGGCTTCTAGCTGCTTTATTGAAAGCCATACAGGAGATCACTGCTTGTCACTGCCTTCACCGCCACCTCTCCCACACACCCCTAGTCCCAGCACTGCTCGATGCCCCCACCTTATTTCCACTCGCAAGCGAGTGGAAATTTTGAGGGCTGCAGGGATGGTTGGCAACTCTCTTCTGGGAGGGGTTCAGACCCCCCTGACTTCAACCTTATCTATGCCCCTGCTGCAAGGGCTGGGGTGCACACTGTGATGTCATGTTGCCGTGACGACCGCCCTGCTCACTGTCTGTCATTGCGGGCTGGCGGTCCAGAAGGGAGTGCTGCTGGGGCCGTTTTCGGACAGCAGTACGCCATTTAGTGACCGCTGACTGTGGTCACGCAGTACAATTCTGCCACAGAGCTAGATGTTAAAAGGTGACTGTGTTACATCATGGGTGTCCTCACTTAATCGGTAAACAAATGTTATTTCTAGTGAGTTACTCCAAAAGCATATTAAAGCGGAAACAAACCCACTGATTAAACCCAAAACAGTTACATTCAAGGCATGCTTTGATCGGTAACTGAATCCTCCCATACTTAGATCAAAATTCAGCTGGTTCAGTAGAGACCAGATGAATTTTATTCCGAATATGGGAACCCTGGTTGTACAGAAGTTGATCTATCAATAGACTGTTGGCTTTTTCCTGATCGATCAGTGCTGCAGGCTATAGCCTTCGCCACCTTCAGAACACAATATCACAGCAGGAGGATTCTCCCATCCACATTGAATGTCCACTGGTTAAATAAAAAAAAAAAAATGAGGAATGAATGACCTGCCTTTCAGTTAACAGTATGCTTATGTCAGCTCTTGAATAAAGCTCTTTTAAAGCAAAACAAATATGTTCACTTTGAGCTTTACCACTTTGATACGTTACATAACAGTTACACTAATGTAATGCTATTTTAATCAGCAGACTATGTTGATTACATTTTGGTGCACAAACTACATAAATGTTGCAAAAGGAAAAAAATACAGGAAAATGCATTTTTCTCTAATTTCTTTACCATTTATTCTTAATTAAAAAAAAAACAATACATAAAAATACATCTATCCAAAGTTGCTACCAAATTAAAGCCTTATCTCTCTTGTTCCTTCCTCCATTCCTGTTCCCCCTCCCTCCCTTTGTTTTTGTTTTTTTGTTTGTTTTTGGGGTTGTCCTCTACATTATGTCAGGCATACATTGTTGCCTGTTTATTTTATTGCTATACAATCTCATATTTTGACTTTAGTATGAAGACGGCTCTGTATTTTTCTTTTTATTGCTGTAACATTTGAAATATCAAATACTTATTTTATCCAACAAAAATGGATTATGGAACAAAAATCCCTATCTGTCCTAAAGGGTGGACTTTAAAGCCTGAAAGATTTAATGAGCTGAAAGATACCTTGTAAAAGGATTAAAAAAGCCCTGGGACTTAAGGGGATTTGAGAGGAAAGGCCTGGGGACTCAAGTTGTTAATTGGTGTTATTAGTATTATTTACTGCATGTACAACTTAGCTGGTAGTAGTTAGTCTAGTTGGTCCTGTTGAACTTGACTTGTAATATTGAACTGGGCTTGTTTTGTAATCCAATGGTCAACATTACAAAGCAAATCCAGTTAATGTATAACTAAAGGCAAAACATTTGTAGCGCTACCCCCAAAGGAGCCAGTGCAGAGGCAGCCAGGCACACAGCAACATTGTATTCACTCTGAATAATTGTATGGTCTATGGAATGTCTTTTTGAAGTTTATTTGCTAGTAAAACCTGTAGCAACGTAGGGTTTGGGGTGATATGGATTAATCCAAGCAAGCACAGTAGATAGAGGACACTGGCCTGTTTAGCAGAAATAGCACAGTCTGTCTCTCACAGCTGGACACTGTGAGACAATTGTTAGACTTAAGCACTCTGTAATCTCAAAGTGAGGACCATGAGATAGATTGCAACACAAGTAGTGATAATGGCTGCAGCACAGATAATGATGACTGCAGCACAAGTACAGGTAGACTGAACCATCTATTGGTTCACTGCTGGGGACCATGAAGCAGGTTTAGCACAGGTAAAGATAGACTGGATCTGTCTATTGGTTCATGGCTGGGGACCATGGAGAAGATTTGAGACAGGTAAAGGTAGAATGGAACTGTCCACAGTTTGCAGCTAGGGCCCATAAAAAACTATAGCACAGGTGTAGCACTATCCCATTGAGAGCCGCGGGATTTGGGTCCCCCTTATGTCTTGCACGGGCAGGCAACACACATTTTCCAAATCCTATGCAAAAGTCAGTAACCAGTCCATGGACTTGTTTATGTTGTTATATTTGGGGATAAACAACTTGGATAGGGTCTAAAGGTATATAGGATGCCCAACTTGACTGGAACAAAAATTCTGAGAATAAACTTCACAAAAAATGTAGGATCCTGGACTTTCTACTTCCTCCGGAGTGGCAACAGTCGCTTCATGGATCAGTAACACAGTCTCTGTGAGAAGCACTTGGTCCCCTCTAAATGAACCTCTTCAGACCCCAGCTAGAACTACCCATCTACCTGGCTGTCCTTGAAGAGTATCCTGAAGCAAGAGATTCCAAAAGAAGCTTGCAGCACTGTCCCAGGGAGAACTGGTTAAATATAACACCAAGCAGCCCCCTCTCCTGTAGGCTTCAGGGGTGTAGAGGTATTCACACTGTCCCTGTGTCCTGCAATTTTGGATGAACTGCTTACAGGCTTTTTCTGAGGTGGTTCTCTTCCAAGCTAATAGGCTGTCCTTCCTTGGTGGACTGTAAGGCAGTGGAGCTCTCTCTCTCAGCTTCCTTCCAACCTCCAACCTAGAGGCAGAGCCCCCCTCCTCCGGGGTCCCCTTCCAGTCTAATAGCAACCCCCCTCAGTACTCCATCTTCCACCCCATTCCCCTTGCTGGTGAGGCATAGTTATGGGCCAGTCTGCCACACGTCAGACCTCCTGCCTAGGATTGGTCAGACTTCCATAAATATGCAGGTCAGCTCCTCCTGGCCTTCACTCACTGGCTTCTAGAAACTTCTCTAATCTCCTAGAGCATGGGGAGGTAACAGAGGACTGACCTGTAGAGCCCTCCAGCCTAACCTGAAGTAAACTTCTCACTCACACTCAGGCTTCCAGCAAGCATCTAACTACACTAACAAACTATGTACACTATGTAGAGGGCACTACACAGGTAAAGAGGCTCTACTCACAGGATCCTGGTACACAATCAGTCCTTAGGTGCAGCCTCTTGCATAGTAGTCCAGCATGCAGTCCAAAGGGCTCCAGGGGCATTCAGCCCCCCTCCTCTCAGCTTACAGATCCATCCCCTCAGGGAGAGAAAGCAATCTCCTCAGGGCTCCAGGCTATTTAACAGAAACCCAGCCATCACCTGGGCACACCTACCCAAAGAACAACTAGGCCATGCTCACTATTCAGGCTTGTCATTGGAATTCCCCCTCCCTAAGCTCTAGAACCTTCTTCTAGAGGCAATGGGAAGCAATCAAACTCCCAGCCTGTGAAATCCTGAACAGACCAAACTAAACAATCACTGCTCTCCTAATTACTGAAAGGGCAAAAGACTACATTTACCTAGCAGCTTAACTAGGAAGGCACTACACTTTTTTTTAGTTTTGGATAGAGTGAAGAGGGATTAGAACACCTGTCAGGTTTCTCTTGCTGTCTGTGTCCGCATTAGGGGGTGTCACACTCTCTATTTGTCTTCATTACCATTATCATTGAAAGTGAAAGTATAGAAAAATCCTGAAATTTTGGTTGTCCCCAGAACACTAATCTTCTAGTGGGAACACTGGTGACAACCAGGAATTCCTCTCTATAAAGGGATTTTCCCTCACTTACTGTTTTGGCTATGGGACAGGAAATTAAGGGAAACCTCCCCAAAGGGATGTAGATGGCAAAAAAAACCTAACGGGGTTATAAACCTCCTTTACTCTATTCAAAATGAAAAAAAAGTTTTGCCTTTAGTTCTACTTTAAATTTAATTAATTATTACTAACTATACCATTACTTGAATAAATGAGATCCTTCACAGACATGTACAGTTGTGCTCAGTTTGCATACCCTGGCAGAAATTGTGAAATTTTGCCACTGATATTGAAAATATGACTGATCATGCCAAAAAATGCTCTTTTATTGAAGGATGATGATCATATGAAGCCATTTATTATCAAATAGTTGGTTTGCTCCTTTTTAAATCATAATAATAACAGAAATCAACCAAATGGCCATGATCAAAAGTTTACATTCCCTGGAATGTTTGGTCTTGGTACAGACACACAAGGTGACACACGGGTTAAAATGCCAATTAGAGGTTAATGTCCCACATCTGTGGCTTTTTAAATTGCAATTAGTGTCAGTGTATAAATAGTCAATGAGTTTGTTAGCTATTATGTGGAAGCACTGACTAGGCTAGAAACTGAGCCATGGGGATCAGAAAAGAACTGTGAAAAGTCCTGCGTAACAAGGTAATGGAACTTTATAAAGATGGAAAAGGACATAAAAAGATGTCTAAAGCCTTGAATTTGCCAATCAGTACTGTTAAATCTTCCTATCTCTTGATATTAAGCCAAGCACAGGTAGACCAAGAAAGATTGCAGCCATAACTGCCAGAAGTGTTCGGGATACAAAGGGAAACCCATAGGTAACCACAAGAAAAATACAGGCTGCTCTGGAAAAAGACAGCGTGGTTGTTTTGAAGGAGCACAATATGATAACACTTGAACAAAAATGAGCTGCATGGTCGAGGTGCCAGAAAGAAGCCTTTACTGCATCAATGACACAAAAAGGCCTGGTTAGGCATGTCAAGGTGTTGTCAGGAAAACTGTAACTGGGCATTTTTGTGGCATTGTGTCAGAGTCTTGTCCACAGCAGGAGTTCTGGCGTTTCTGCCAATACTCTACATGGCCGCAGAAGGACACATCAGCCTCAGTCTGGTGCCAGATGGCCTTTATAAGGAGACTCATCACTTCCTCTGGTTGCTGGATGATCTCTAGCTCCCCATAGTTTGTTCCTGTTTTCTGTGACTTCCTGTTTCCGACCCAGCTTGTACTTGGACCTGTCTGCTCTACTGAACCCCTGATCTGACCTCGGCTTAGCTAAAGGATACTCTCTCTCTCGCTCCTCCGTGTATGACCTCGGCTATCCCACCTGACCACGTCTGTTCTGTTCCCCACCCGGTAACTGAGCTTGGCTCGAACTGACTAACCAGCAAACATCCAAATCCCAGAAGGCTTGCATACCACGCACAGGCACCTCCAGTCTGCAGACCTATCCCCGTGCACCAGCTGTGCTCCTGAGTGGACCACCAACCAGCACTCCTACAAGCGACCTGTGCAACTTTGGGCCTGACTCCCGCTGTCCCACTCTCAGGGGAGTCCGGAACATAGCCGCAAGGGAAGCCCTCTCTCCATTGGCCTCCATCACCAGGTACGTGATACATTGGTGCAGCAAAAGCTTCTTTCTGACACCTCGACCAAACAGCTCATTTTTGTTCAAGTATCACCGTATTGAACTCCTTAAAAACAACCACACCATCTTTTTCCAGAGCAGCCTGTATTTCTTTTGAGGTTGCCTGTGGGTTTTTCTTTGAATCCCAGACAATTCTTCTGGCAGTTATGGCTGCAATCATTCTTGGTCTACCTGTGCTTGGCTTGGTATCAAGAGATCCCTGAACTTTCCACTTCTTAATAGGTGATTTAACAGTACTGATTGGCATATTCAAAGCATTGGACATCTTTTTATCTCGTTTCCATCTTTTTAAAGTTCCATTACCTTGTTATGCAGGACTTTTCACAGTTCTTTTCTGATCCCCATGGCTCAGTATCTAGCCTAGTCAGTGCTTCCATGTAAGAGCTAACAAACTCATTGACTATTTATACACTGACACTAATTGCAATTTAAAAAACCACAGATGTGGGACATTAACCTCTAATTGGCATTTAACCTTGTGTGTCTGTACCAAGGCCAAACATTCCAGGGTATGTAAACTTTTGATCATGGCCATCTGGGTGATTTCTGTTATGATTATGATTTTAAAAGGAGCCAAACAACTATTTGATAATAAATGGCTTCATATGATCATCATCCTTCAATAAAAGAGCATTTTTTGGCATGATCAGTCATATTTTCAATATCAATGCCACAATTTCACAATTTCTGCCAGGGTATGCAAACTTTTGAGCACAACTGTACAATTATTTGTCTTCTGAAGTCACTTGCCCTGTGCACGTGATGTGCACTGTGATAGCTGTGGTGACCCTGAACAAGGTGCAGACAGTGCACACCTCAGAAGTCATGTGCTATGCAACCTTGGGAGTACAAGTTCCATGAACTGTTGTGCAGTACTGTAAGAATTGCTGATAGAAGAAGAAAGCACTGCAGGCTGTATCTGTCAGCACAGTATATGTCAAGCATGCATGATGGTTTGGACAGTAACATTCAGATGAAGATGAAATCTCTTTGCCTTTAGACCAACCCTGCAAGTCAGTGTTGTCATCCTTTGATTGGAAAATACTTGGGGACATGATTCCACTTCTGTTTTAGGCCCCATTCTAATGGGGCATACAGAACTATATGCCCATGGACTGTTTATCCACAAGTGTCCTGTGCATCCCTATTAGAGATGTGCACGATAAAAAAAATTTCGGATTCATACATTAACTTTGTTGTGACTTGCTTGTGATTTTGATGCAACTTTCTTGAGACTGATGTTTTGCTTGATTTTGGCTTTGGCCAATCATAACAATACAGAGAGTGACAATATTAGTGAACTTAGAAAACCCGCAGTAGTTGCAAACAAATTTGTTGTTTTCGTTATAATTTGTTTTGGATTTGTTGAATAAATCTCTGAATAATGAAAATTTTGTCTGAATTTCGATTCATAACTAGTCGAATTACATGTCTAATCCCCATACAGGGAGTCTCATTGCTGTCAACTGGGAAGCAGCAACTGCACAGACACAGCTGCTGCTTCCAACATAATATATGTGTGGGTGCAGGTTCACAAGCCAAATGCATCCAAGATTCTGAATCTGCATGCATGCCATATTGGGAGCAGCAGCTGTGTCCGTGCATGCCCTCCACGGGCAGACAGTTATGTATGTCCTGTGTGAAGGAGGCCTAAGAGAGGAAAGGAAGTTTTAAATTTACATTATTTAGCATTCTAGCAACACTATGAAGCTTTTTTGTAGTGGGAAAGTGGGGGAACACGGTTCCAGAACCTCTAGCATGAAATGTATGTAATGGCAAGGGATGGTGGTGTGTACTTCAGGGTCCATTGATGCTGGCTGCTGGGGGATATGTTGTCGCTGAAGGAGATCTATTTTGGGGGGCGGTGTCTATTGATGCTGGGGAGGTCTACTGTTGATGGTGGGGGGTCTATTGTTGCTGAGGGTGGTCATATGTTCCTGTGTGGTCATTTGTTGCTAGGAGGGATCTACTGTTGAGGGAGGGGTCTTTCATTGCTATTTGCTGCAGGCACTATTAATGCTGGCTGTGGGGAGATCTGTTGTTGTTGCCAGGGGTCTATTGTTGCGGGGGGGGGGATTTTGTTGCAGGTGGTCCATTGTTGCTGGGGGGAGAACTATTGTTGCTGGCTGCAGGGGATCTTTTTTTACTGCTTTTCTTGTTATCATTAACAAATTCCATACAAATTGATACTTGGTTCTGTATTCTCTAAAAGGAGGTTGATAAGGGGGGGAACCAAGGGACGATGTGGGACGAAGACAAGGGGTGACTCAGAAAGGGAGAGTTTCTGCACCTATTCTCTAAGAAAAAAACCCCTGGTGTCCGCCCACATGGCTGTTCCAATCAGATCCGTCTGTCAGTTTTTCATGCAGATCTAAACAGAAGCTCAATGTTAGTATAGCAGAAGTCAGATGTAAATAGGCCTGCGTTAGTTTACATCTGATTACCTCTAATGACCATAGAGGTCAGAAAAATTAAAACATTTTCCATGTTTTCAGACCTAAATGTGGCATTTAGATCCTAGATAAAAGAATGTAAACAGAAGCGTGCCGGGCCGAATTTACATCTCAGGAGCCTATAGGAAGAGAATTCTGAAGAGCCCTTTCCCCGCCCCAAAAAAAGACAGTAAGACCTATTTTTTTTTCTTGATAAAATATTTTTACATGAATATTTTTATATGTGTAAAGGGGAATGCTGCTGACTTTGATGTAAAGGGGGAATTCTGATGTAAAGGGGTCTCTGTTCACCAGAGTCCCCCTTTACACAAGAGTCCCCAGAGTTCCCCTTACCATACCTTCCAACTTCTTAACTTCAGAATGAGGGCTTCCTTGTACTTATAAAATATGTTTTGGATGCTGTATCACAAGCAAGAGTCTCATGGACACAAACCGAAACACAAAAAAAATAAAAAGTTTCCATTACAAATGGTCTTGCACATACTGTGGAAGAGTGCATTACACAAAGTGTGGAAAGATTCAGGAATGCATTACATGCAGAGTGCTGGATTCAGGAGTGCACTTTGTACAGAGTGCAGGGTTCAGGAATGTGTTATGCGCATAATGCAGGATTCAGGAGTGCCCTACTGACAGAGTGCAGGGTTCAGGAATGCATTACATACAGTGTGCAGGGTTCAGGAATATGTTATGTACAGAGTGCAGGGTTCAGGAATGCATTACATACAGAGTGCAAGGTTCAGGAGTGAGCTACTGACAGAGTGCAGGGTTCAGGAATGCATTACATACAGAGTGCAGGGTTCAGGAATACGCTACGTACAGAGTGCAGAGTTCAGGAATATGTTACGTACAGATTGCAGGGTACAGGAATGCGTTACGTACAGAGTGCAGGGTTCAGGAATGCGTTACATACAGAGTTCAGGGTTTAGGAATGTGCTATGTACAGAGTGCATCGTTCAGAAATGCATTACATACAGAGTTCAAGGTTTAGGAATGTGTTATGTACAGATTACAGGATTCAGCAGTGCGTTTCGTACAGAGTGGAAGGTTCGGGAGTTAGTTGAACCGCAAAGACATCAAGTAATAAAACAAAGCACACTTATGTTTTAAAATCTTGATTAACAGCATACAGGAGCTGAGGCAAGAATGTGGGCAACAGATGGATAACAAATGAGTGCAGCCGAGCAGGACAAGCAGCAGTGTGAACAGTGTGAATATCCAGCATAGCCAGGGCTTGGAGGACAACCCGGCATGGGTTCATCTGCAATGAGAGAGAATACAGCTGTCAACTTCAACCTGTGATGTCGGGAATGGGTGGAGCCAATACGTATTTCAGAAGATCCGCCCCTTTGTCAAACAACTCATTCATAGAGAAACAGCCATAATTTATACAGTGTCAGGCAGTAAAAAGGTGGCAAGGGCAGGACCAATTGGAACTACTTTGCTATATACAAATAATGTGCAGATGCACGTGCATTAGTTCCAATTAGTCCTGCCCCTTGCCACCTTCTTCCCCAGCCAGTAATGTGTAAATTCCGGCTGTCTGTCTATGCACTGGTTGGTTGACAAAGGGGGGGAGCACCTGAAACATATCAGCCCCACCCATCCTCGACATTACAGGTTGGAGTTGACAGCTGCACTCTTTCTCTTTGTGGCTGCATGTCCCGCTGACTTGCACACCAATCCCTGGCTGTGCTAGGTGAGGGGGAGGGAGATGGAGAGAGAGAGAGAGAGAGTGGCACCCCTCTAGGAAAAGTGCCTGTATGCACATGCCTACACTGCCTAATGGTAAATCTGGCCCTGAAAACATGTCCATTTACCTCCACCTGCCCATAGACTTGTTCATTAGCTCTTTTTTCCTCTGTTCTTAGATGAAGGAAAAAACTGAACATAGTAACATCCATTCCAGTCTGCTCCGATTCAGCACGGGATCTCTTTACGGGTCCCCTGCTGATCTTAATGGATGTTGCCCATGTCAAATTATCCATACTAGATAAAATATTTTTTAAGTACATGGGTGTAGATACACTTTAGGAGAAATTATGAGAACAGAAAGAACACTTTTCATTGAACCCAAGCATAGGTTCACTATGTCAATTCAGGGCAAAGCATCAGGTTTGACCATTCAAGGTAAAGTAAAAAGTTTGCTTTAAAGTGGTTGTAAACTCTTACATATACCCAGTGAAGTAACTATCCTCTATTGATACACAGAAAAGAATCAAATCACCCTACATAGGTTGTACCTGTTTATCTGTAGTCTTCTCTTATCTACAGCCAAAAGTGCAGAATTTATAAAGCTTGCCTGAGTGTTCAGAAAAAAGGGAGGGGGAGAGCTCAGTGAGGAGAGCTCTGAAAGCTGATTGGAGGGAAGGGACATACCTCCCTTCACACAGCACACAGGAACAGACCTGAGGCTGTCAATCTGCTAGAGTTCCCTCCCCTGTCACCTTTTATCTTTTGTTAAAAATTGACTAGTGCAGATAGCAGAGGAATGAAGCAGCAGACAGTAATTACACTTAGTGCTCTGGACAGAGACCACGAGACCAAAAGAAATCGCTATCTAAATGGCTGTTTTTATTTACCTTAACCCACAGTCATATGATCCCACAGCCCCACATCTTCTCCTCTGTTTACTTGCTGCTTGGAGTCCTTCTTTAGATGTCCACAACACTGCCTATGTGATGTAGACACTTCCTATTGGATGGCTGCTGGCAGGGTCCTCTCAAGAGGACTGATGTCATCACAGGGGGTGGTAGGGGACTGCTGGTCTCAGGACATCATCACAGTGCTGGATTAGTGGTCTTCTACACCAGAGCCGGTGATGGTAATGGACCTGGATTGATGACTTAGGTGAGTATTGCTGGCTTCACCAGGTAGAAGGGGTGGGAGGGAGGGGATGATATAAATGTTAGTTTTATCCTGGAATGGGGATTTAATCCTTAACCTGTCCCCAGCATATACCTACTTTTCCTGTTTAGCCAAGGACTCATTAGTTACACAGGACTTTCTGTTTACTCCTAGCGACTAAACATAGTGACTGGGGAGTGAAAGAATTGTAAGTATATATGTATGTGAAGGTCTCCATGAAGGTAAACTTGTAAATTTGCCCTGCATAGACAAAACACAGATTCATGGTATTAAACCCAAAAATAGAAATATAATATATTGCATCTTACTAATCCTTAAAAGAGGAGTACAGCCGAAGCTCTTTTGCGCTACTCTTTTGCAATCTTCGTTCTGCACTTCTGTGACCCGTTTTTAGCTGTAAGCTGATGACTAACATCACTCAGCCGGTCCAGGCTGGGGAAAGATCCTGACTTTAAAGTCGGGATCCACCCCAGAGCCTGGTGTGGCACCTGGCTCAGCTGCTCCCTCCCTCTCCACAGCCTAGCACTCTAGCGAGCACGGGAGGGCTGAGCAGACAGTGGTGACTGGCAGTCACAGCGCTCTGTTCAGAGCGGCAGTGAGAACTCAGTGATCAGTGGTCATGTGAGTTCTCATACTTATAGCCGGTGGGGGACAGATGCAGAATCGGACCAATGCTGCATCCACCTAGGTAGGTACTTAATTGGGGGGAACAAGCCCATACTTCTCTTTTAAATGTGATGGCTGCATTTGTTTCCTTTTTGTAGATTTTTTTTTCCTTTCCTTTTCACCCGGTGTTCTGACCAGTAACTCCGCTCTGAATGAAGAAGTGACAGCGTAACCTTTCGACAGCAGCATTGTCGATCTGGGGGAAGGGTTTTAGATGGACCTGACTAACAAATTAAAAAACTCCAGCTAACGCAATTTAAAGTGGAACTGAACTTCCCAGTATACTGCCCACCACCTTCCAATGAAGTGGTGGTTAAATCCCTTGCCAGCCACTGTCATCTTCCTCCAGGTGCCATTTTTTCAGCCTCTTGATTGCCCGATGGAGAGGTGACATTATCCCATGCACGTACACAGGAGGCAATCATACCAGCTCTGTCAAAGCGTGCTGGAAATGCACACTGAGTTGCTCATGCACAACCCAGTATACATTCTGTACAAAACTGTGAGCAGGCAGGTAAGTTTGTATTAATGTAGAGGAGACATTGCATGTCTATTCTGAAATAAAAAGCTGCCTGCTGGCAGTTTTACAAAAGTTAGATTTATTTCCACTTTATCACTTTTTCTTTTTTCTTTATTTCCTTTTGCTTTTGAGTAAAGGTTTTACATAAATAAGTAAAAGCTGACCATTGTAAACTCCCCACTCAGTGTTAAATGGTTTGTCTCAAACCTCTAACTGCCACTTTTTCTGGGCAGCTTGATCTGTTAAAGGAAGTTGAAAAATAAAAGACTTACGGGCTGGATCACCAGGTGAAAATAAAGGAAAAAGGTCAAAAAAATTAATGCAGTTTAGGGATTGATAAGCCGCAATATAATACATTTTTATTTTTGGGTTTGATGCTGCTTTATGGTCTCATTCAGCTAAGTAACTGGCAAGTGCCCTGTGCAGTGCCCCCCAAAGGCCCTATCTTGGGGCATCAGTGTACTGGTGGACTGTGCCTGCCCCTGAATTTATAATGCTTTCCTCATTGGGCCCCTACTAGATTGCATGTAAAAGGTTACACCAACAGTCCAGACTGTATATGGCTTCTCTGTGTCCAGCATCTGTCCTCAAAGTAGTATTAAACCCTCAGCATTTTTTATCCTAACACATTGTAGTACAGTATAGTACACTAATCTTCCCAGTGAATGTCTGTGCAGGGGCCGTGTCAAGTCTGATTACTGGAGGACAGTCAGACTATGCTCCCAGTACAGCCAGAAAACTGACCACTCTGGGAGGGATGTGCTCTCATGCCTAGCATGGTCAGTTTGAAATAGGAAAGCAGGGGGACTGGCAGGTTCACCAGTTATTTCACACAACACAAGCAATACAAAGAAAACAGGAAGCTTTTTAACACAAGTTCATGGTACAACAGGCACATATCAGGAATACGAAATGTTGGGGTAACATATTTTTTAACAGTGGACAGCGCAGTCTTCAGCCACTCTGCTAATTTGAAGGAGGGGGAGGAGAAAGGAGCAAGGGAGTGCCTTTCCATCCTAGGCTATAAGGTTGAGTGTCTATTGATGCACACAGTGTTGGGAGATAGAACTCTAATCCCTGCATGCAAGGGTGGCTTCAAAGGAGGATGCTGCAAGTGAAAGGAGTCACCCTGAAACATTAAACCTGGGGTAGTGGTCATGACACCAACTGGAACATAAACAAGGGTTAAAAAATAAAGAAGCTGCATACTCAGTAAGTGATTAACTCAGCTGCTAAAAGTGCTTACTTGAGGGGTAAAGTGGTTCTGAAGGTTTGAATTTTTTATTAAAATAATAAAGCACGTCATACTTACATGCTCTGTGGAATGATTTTGCACAGGGTAGCCCCAATTCCCCACTTCTCCGGTCCCCCGCCGGAACATCTGGCTCCTCCCCATTGCCGCATGCCCCCAGAGAAAGCTGCTTGTGTATGCTTGCTCCCAAGCCATCTCTGTGTGTCTATACTGGCTGTGATTGACAGCAGTGGGAGCCAATGGCTACTACAATAGGAAGAAGGGTCAGCCGCACACCGGAGGATAGATGAATGTGTGTATTTATTGATTCATAGGACACACAAAACACCAGGACATGAATACAGGACCTGTTAACGCGTTTCACACGATATCATGCTTAATCATAATCATAAGTTATGTTTAAGCACGAGATTGTGTGAAACCCGTTAACAGGTCCTGTATTCATGTCCTGGTGTTTTGTGTGTCCTATGGATCAATAAATACACACTATATTCATCTATCCTCCGGTGTGCGGCTGACCCTTCTTCCTATTACATCGTGTGTGGTGGCGAGCCAGAGCCTGCACCTGTTGTGGATTGATCTGGATTGTTTGCCTGAGCGGTATACCTTTTGTTCTTTGGATTCAGCCAATGGCTACTGCTGTGGTATCTCAGCCAATGAGGAGAGAGAGACCAGGGACAGCAGCCACTCTCGTGCACATCAAAGGATTAAGATTGGGCTCAGGTAACTATTGGGGGAGGGGAGTACAACAACAGACACACTAAAGGTTTTTTACCTCCATGCATGAAGGTAAAAAACTTTACCCTTTACAACCTCTTTAATACTACTTTTAAATTATTTTCTCCTATATCCCTAGATTATCCAGCTTTTGCAAAGTTTTATGCTACATATTAACAAATATCAAATACATTTTAAATGGAATGAATATTCACAATTCACACTAGCTGTAACAATTCCAGACATTTCATGTGTTGGGAGAATGGGAAAAATTATTTTATTTATATTTCTGAGTCTTAATTCGTTAGACAAGATGCACTTTCTGAGAAGAAGTGCTGCAACATGATAAAGTGAAGGAATGCTAAACTGTATTGATAGAGCTAAATATATCATAATTATAATATAAGGTCAGAGATCAATCAGGGTGTGTGTGGGGGGGGGGGGGGTTTACAGCCAACAAGAAAGGGTGAGTTAAGTGGCTCTTAAGAGCCATCACATTCAGTGTTTCTATGGAAATAACTTAGAAATGGTGTTCAAATATGGATGCTAGAGATCGTGCTTGACATTCCTCTAAACAGTTCCTAGATCTAGCAGACCTAAAAAGCTAGTTCTCAGTCTAAATAATATTTTTTTAATCTTCCAAAGAACATGATTACAACTGAGAAGAATACATTATCATTAATGTTCTTGCCAGAAATGAAAAATCTTTATATTTGATGAAATGAAGAATAATTAGTGTACTTAGCAAATACAGTTTGCTAAGTACACTGTAGGAGCCATCTAGATTTCACTGTATACTACTAGCTACACTCAGTAGTCTTTACTCTAATTAGATTAGAAAATTATGATTTTTGATTGGTTTATAAGGGTCATGGCACTTTGTACCTAGACTCTACACTTTGCATCGCATTAGTGAATAAGCTAATAATGTGAAAAATTTTTCCTAAAATTTGATTGGTTATTATAACACTCAAAACTTAGGAGATCACCTTTGTTATTTGTATTGGTTTATAAAGATTGACAATCAATACATGTTGTACAAAGACTTAGACAATCCATTATTTGATAATGATCTGATAAATTTGAACACTGTAACAACAATTAAAAAACTATTCAATTGACTAGTCATTCCGCTATTGAAAAAGTTATATTGTCACTATATCTATATAATAAATACATGGCGTAACAGAAAAAAAATCATATCTAATCTGTTGTCATTAAGAATACCAACAGACATCTTATCTTTCATCTCAAATTATTACACATCTATCCTTGAATATCCATGAATATATTATGTAACACAATGCCTCCAAACAAATAATCAGAGTACTACTAGTGTTGTCAGAATAAACCTCTTTCACTACTGAAAATATTAAGATAAGAATGGCCCAGGAATACATAGAACTTTTGCTATTACCAAATTTATTATTTTTATATACCAGCTTACTGTATGTGGTGTAAAAATAACTATGGTATGTCATATAATTATTATCATGTTCACATGTACTGCACACCAGTGCTCCGAGCATCTGCCTCACTATGTCTGTTTATAATCTTTATCCTACACATATTCCTTGGGTTACCTGTAATGACAAACCAAGAAAGAAAGAAAGAAAGAAAGAAAGAAAGAAAGAAAGAAAGAAAGAAAAAAGCCTGCACAAATGCCTGTAAACTTATATATGCTGCATATACAGTATGTTTTAAAGTAGTTATCCAGAAATATTTGCCAAAGCATTTGCATGGCTAAACATCATCCTCACATAAAGGTAATAATCACTTGGTCTCATACTTTTCTATCTAAGGAATAATCAGTTGCTAGCATTCTTACATTAAATTCATAATAACATGCTAAGACTTTTTATAAAACATATGTAAACATATCTACTTTCCATGTAATCTAGAAAAAATCCATTCTATTCTATTATGAGAACATCACATGAAAACAAATAAAGATCATGCAGTGATGGGTAGAATGTTACCTTGGCTGGGAGTTTGCTGGAGCTGCACTCAGGTACCAGGCACAGTGACAGTTCAGACAGACAGTCCCTTCTTCTGACACTCTGGCTGTGACTGTGTGTCCCTGTACGGTAACTTTACCTCTCTTATAGGCTAGCAGTGATCGCTCTCTCCTTCCATGGGCTACACATCTCATTTTCAGAGCTCAGTTAAGTTTCTAGTTTGGTTTAATCTATTTCACTTTGTAAAGACACCTGTGCAATCCACCTTGTCTATTCTGATCCATGCACTCTACCAACCTCCTGTATACATAATACTTTGTTGCTGTTATTTCCCACCCCTTCTATATCTCATCACTCTATAGGTATCCTTTAAATCTGACAGCCTATTTTTCCCTGTTTTTCACTACTTAGTACTAAGTAAGACCTTAAAGTTTTCCAGATAATTTTTAAACCTTTTTTGAACCCTCTCTGCCCCTGTCCTAGAGCTCAGTGTGGTATCAGCCTGGATCTCTCTCTCATCTGCTGCATCTCTGCATCTCTCCCCCTTCTCTTTCTCTCCTCCTAGCTGTTCGTTTGAGCAGTTGGAGGTTTTGCAGAGGAATCTGACAGCACTGGGCTGGATGATCTCTACATGTGATCACAGTCTGTATTCACACTGCAGCCTGGTGGGAGAGTGGAGCTCTGGATTGCAAAGGTCATGAACTTCCATTGCCATGTCTACTGTTGGCTGGTGGATCATCATTTACTACACCTATAGAGGAGTGCTGAGTGAACTCACCTGCATTTCAAAGAGATGTCTGTTTTACTTGATGTCACTTGAAAAATGTCAGCCATAGATTTTTAGAAAAAAGCCCAACTCCAGGAAAAGAAAATCCAACCCTCTACCACTCTCTACCTAGTGACAAGTGTGAAATGCTTGTTTAGTTTAGAGGCAGAGTTTTAACATAAGTTCATATACTGTATGTGCGGGTCAGAAAAGCATGCTTAATCAAACTCATTCCTACCCCACAGGCAAAAAGTGCTGCTCTTTGGATGCAGATGAATCCTTAATGGCACCCCCATGCATGGAAAAAACAGCATATATTCACTTGCATGAAACCACATCATGCCACACGGGTTCATGTGGTGAGCTGTTAGGAGAGGGTCAGGGACTTCTTTCCCCATATTTCTCACGGGTACCTGCGGTGTGCATTTGCAAACATGCATGCATGTCCTGCACATATGTGAACCTAAACTAAGCGGTAAATACAGACCTAAAGTCAGTTAGCTGCAGCCGATAATCAGTGTATTCTGATAGCGTTGGGTGCCACTATCAGAATTGTTGGAATACAGTGTTCATGTAGAGATACAGTGCCTTGAAAAAGTATTCATACCCCTTGAAATTTTCCAGATTTTGTAATGTTACAACCAAAAACATAATTGTATTTTACTTGGATTTTATGTGATAGACCAACACAAAGTGGCACATAATTGTGAAGGAAAATGATAAATGGTTTTCAAGTCTTTTTGTGGATGTCTCTACCAGCTTTGCACATCTAGAGAGTGAAATTTTTGCCTATTCTTCTTTGCAAAATAGCTCAAGCTCTTTCAGATTGGATGGAGAGCATCTGTGAACAGCAATTTTCAAGTCTTGCCACAGATTTTCAGTTGGATTTAGGTCTGGACTTCGACTGGCCATTCTAACACATGAATATGCTTTGATCCAAACTATTCCATTCTAGCTCTGGCTGTATGTTTAGGGTCGTTTTCCTTCTGGAAGGTGAAGCTCTGCCCCAACCTCAAGTCTTTTGCAGACTCTAACAGGTTTTCTTCTAAGATTTCCCTGTATTTGACTCCATCCATATTCCCATCAACTCTGACCAGCTTCCCTGTCCCTGCTGAAGAAAAGCATCCCCACAACATGATGCTGGCATCGCCATGCTTCATGGTGAGGATGGTGTGTTCAGGGTGTGTTCAGGGTGATGTGCAGTGTTAGTTTTCCACCACTCATAGTATTTGGCTGTTAGGCCAAAAAGTTAATATTTGGTCTCATCTGACCAGAGCACCTTCTTCCACATGTTTGCTGTGTCCCCCACATGGCTTCTCGCAAACTGCAAACAGGACTTCTTATGGCTTTTTTTTCTTCTTGCCTTTCTTCTTGCCACTCTTCCATAAAGGCCAGATTTGTGGAGTGCACGTGTTAGGGATCCGGGTATGACCAGAAATGTGTGGGAACACAGGTGTAGTCAGGGCTGGAGAGGTGGAATGGTCAGGCAGGCCGTTTGGTACTGTTAAGCACAGCCTGGAGGCGTCTCTAGCAGCCCACAGCACGGGGTTCCTCAGGGCGCAGGGTCTAAGTCCAAATCTGCTTATTCACCAGGGCCCCTGATGGTGGGGATGGACTTGGAGCAGACTGAGACCAGGTCACGACCCCTGAGTACATCCGGCAATGGTAGAGAGCGTCATCAGAGGTGTGCAGGGAAAGGAGCCTGACGTGCAGAGGCTGGCAGACCTGGTAACAGAGACAGATCCGTGCGGGATGGATGGATCATCTGGGTAGCATAAGGCGTAGTCAGGCAGGCCAGGTCAGCAACGTGCGGGCAGCGAAGTACCAGAGGAGCAGGCAGAGAATGGTCAGGGTCACAAGCCAGGTTAAGTAACTCACAGGCAGCGCGGTACAGAGGATCAGGCAGAAGGATGGTCAGGCAAGCCAGGGGTTAAACAGGAGACGGTCAGCAGGGTCAGTAACAATGCAGAGGTCGGCAACAGAAGATTCACAGGATACCAGATACAGGGGCTCATGGGAAACAAACACTAAGGCACTGATTGCAGGCCTGGTCCTGCTTAAATAGACCTCCTGCAATCAGCCTCAGGTGATGGCTGCCAGCCAGCAGACCCTGGCTGCTGAAAGCACCCTCTGGTAGGAGCTGATACTGCAGCCCACAGAGCAAGTGAGCCACAGCACCACCAGTGGAGTCCATTCCTGACACTGTGTGGAGAGGCTGTGTTGGACTGTGGTCTGCTAAACCCCAGGTAGGCCCAAGAAGCCTGGGGCTAAAGTGCCCTGCTCAGGCCCAGGGAGGATGGTGGATCCTGGGCTTGAGTTCAGCAGTAGGAGGCCCCTGGAGGAGCCTAGTACCGGCCTTGAATTTCCACCTATCGAGGACCTGGCAACGGCCCTGAAGAAGGGGGAGGACTACGGAGCCTACAGGGATTGGGTGGCAGCCCGAGTCAGGACCATCGAAAAGGAGGAGGCGAAGCTTGGGAAATTGAGCTTGGAGCTCAAGAAGCTCTGTCAGACCTACCAGCGGGTCTGGAGCTCAAAACGGCAGGCCTTAAAGCCAGAATTGGAGGCCCTGGAGAAACGTGTAGCCCTTCAGAGCAAGTATGTGGTGGCACTAAAGAAGAGAAGCGGTATGCTCCGTTAAATGTTTTTGAATGAGGCCCACTTCAAAGCTGCAAGGAGTAAGAGTCAGGCGGTGGCGAGAGGTTCGGTGGAAGAGGTCTCCTCAATGGAGGATTCCGAGGTGGTGAGCGGTGAGGAGCTGAGGCAGGGGCAGAGCTCGCTGCACCTTCTCCAAAGACGGCGGCTATTGATATGGAGGACGCCGAGGACTTGGGGATTTCGGAGTCCCTCTTACTCAGGCAGCGCTCTGCCGATTGGGGAACCTTGGTGGAGGAGGCGGAGTCAGCGGAACCGGCTGGAGCTCTCAGTTTCTCAGAGGAAGTGGAGGTGGGTCTACAGGCACGTCACTTCCGGTTCTCATCGGAAGAGTCAGGGTATGATGGAGATGACGTCATGCCACAGAAGCCGGCAAAGGTGTTTACCAAAGAGTGGGCAGCCTATGTGAAGCTCCATCGCATCCCCAGCTCAGTTGAGAGTTGGCTGCTGATCAAGGCGGGGGAACTGCTACCTGTGGACGTGGTTAAGGACTCTGCTCAACCGGGTAATGTGCCTGAGGACTCTGGTACATCAGGTAAAGTATCGGTGGGCTTGTCTGAGGTACAGGGTCCCCCTGAGGGTCTGTGGGCGGGTGCTGCTGTTTCCCTGGCCCCTTTAGTCCTGGCCCCGCCGGGTTCAGCGTCCCGGAAAGGCAGTGGTGCTCCGGGTGTGGTGTCAGTCCCTCTGGGTTCCCCGGTTGGGGTTATAGTCTCCCCAGGTCAAGTTACCAAGAGTGTCCCCCCTGTCAGGGTGGGCTCCATGCTTTCATGTCCTTTGGGTTCTGGTATGTCTGAGTCAGCCCAGGTGGGCCCTGTACTCCCTGTTGTGGCTCTCCCCATCCCTGAGCCTTCTGTTTCTGGGGCCCCGGTGGCAGGTATGCCGGCAGTACTGCCGGTGAGTTGTTCGGTTGCGGTGAGAGGCGGCCAGGAGCGAGCTAGGCCGTTCCAGGCTCGTGCGGGGAACCTGCCCACCTCGGCAGCATGTAGGAACGTGGTCCAGCTCAAATGGACTGGGGAGGGCCCCCCATTAAGCCGTAGAGAGGTAAAAAAAAGGGTACTGGAGATGTGTTTAGAGCGGTAGATATCTATGCTTTCATAGCCCCTGTTGGAACGGGGGAGTACGATGTTTCATTCATGCGGCCGGAGTTGCTAGACTTATTCTGGCAAAAGTATGAGGGGGGGTATGCTCAGAGCCCGAGGTGGGCTGGTCTTGCCACAAAACTCGTTTCCAGGCAGAATATTATAAAAAAAGTTACCATCCTGGCCCGGGACGAGTCAGTGCCGGCATCGGACATTGTGGTGTGGTTGGGGAGGTATGGGGACGTTATGGGGCCCTGCACAAGATCCTTGATGAGAGAAAGATCTGGACGGGTAGGTGGACGGCCACGGTGCGGCTGCGAGTTGAAGGGAACATGTTGCAGCACATCCCTTCCTCTGCCTTTCTTGGAAGGGATAGGCTAGTTGTTTTTTATGCAGGCCAGCCACGGGTGTGCCACCACTGCGGTAGCAAGGGGAATTTTGTGGCCACGTGCCCGGTAATGCACTGCTCCCTGTGCCAAGAGATTGGGCACTTGGCCAGGGACTGTAATAAGATAAGGTGTAACCTGTGTGGCACCCTTTGCCACTCGTACAACCAGTGTCCCGAGGCTCTCCACAACCTGCCAGAAGGTGCGCTTGAGGCGGAGTTGGATCGGATTGACACTGAGGAGGCTGAGTTGGAGGCAGAGAGGAGGGCTGTTTCAGCTCCGGTGGCGGAGCTGGAAGGGGGAGGGGAAGTCTCTGAGGCCCCTTCAGTGGTAGTTGCCCCTGGTGAGTCTGTCCTGGTCCAGTCCCCTGTAGTCCCTTCTCCTATAAGTTCCCCTGCTGTGTCTGCTCCCCCTCCGGGGAAAGGGAGAAAGTTGGTGGAGGCTGCCAGGGGGGCAGGGGAGGTGGGGCCTAGGTCAGGTCAGGCCAAGTTAGGGCCTTCTGCGCTGGCTCCCCCGGTTCTCCTTCCCCTCAGGTGGGGTAAGACCCCTAAGGAGTGTCCCCAGGTTGCCCAAGGTCCTGCTCAGGGTGGGCAGGATGGGGCTCCGGCAGGGGATGGGTGGACGGTGGTAGGTAAAACTAAAACTGTCCTCTCTTCTGCTGGGTCGGTACCCTCTCTGGAGGTGGAGGATCTGACCCTGGCTAACAAGTTTGGGTCTCTGTCGGGGGAGGAGAATGGGATCTCTAGTGACCCAGCCTCCCTGATGGAGGATGAGGAGGTAGGAGGGTCCCTAAAAAGGCCGGGAGACCCTGCTAAGTCCAGGAAGAAGAAGGTTAAGAAATGCCAATTACATTAATGGCAGCTCCCGCCCCGTTAAAGGTGGCAACCATTAATGTTTCCAGCCTAAGATCTGTAAGTGCTAGAGAAACAGCTTTATTTTTGATCAGTGGTATGGATGCTGATATTTTCTTTTTGCAAGAGACCAGGTTGGCCGGCTTAGCGGATATCCATCCGTGGAGGAACATCAGGCCTGTGGCCGCTGCCTGCTGATCTCGGGTGGTGGGATCTGTCCCTAATTTCCTTCTCCTTCACCCCCCCTAGATTTTGTGAGGTGAATTTCCCTTTTTGAAAGGCTGCAGATACTCCGCTCCATTTCTTAGTCTTCTTCAGACGGTTTTGTATTATGTTTAAGTGAGTAGGTATTTGCATGTTTTGTGTAGGCTTTGTTTAGGCCTTAAAGGCCACAAGTAGTAGTTTATATGGAAATTGTACACATTTTCTGCTCATGAGGGGGCCAGGATAGGTCCTATGTGGGTATTGTCCTATTTTTTTGTTGAGTGTCTGAAATGGCGGCTGCTGTTCCCTTTGCCATAAAGGCCTATGTATGTTTGCATATGCACTGATCATGAGTTTCCCTTTCAGGTATTAGACTTTTCATTACATTATGAGCCATAAAGGCGGGTTATGTATGTTTACTCTTCCCAGGGACTTTGGGACTTTTTGGCTCAGTATTATGCTTATGTTTGTAAATATTTATTTATTTATACTTTTTGTAATTTTGTATGAAATTAGTGTTGCTGGCTTTGTATGCTAACAATACAATAAAAAAATCTCCATTCCTGACAGCACGACTAATAGTTGTACTGTGCACAGATTCTCCCACCTGAGCTGTGGATCACTGCAGCTCCTCCAGAGTTATCTTGGCCCCTTCTCTGATTAATGTTCTCCTTGCCCAACCTGTCAGTTTAAGTAGATGGCCATGTATTGGTAGGTTTGCAGTTGTGCCATGCTCTTTCCATTTTTGGATGATGGATTGAACAGTGCTCATGTTCAATGCTTGCAATATTTTTGGTAACCTAACCCTACTTTAAACTTCTCCACAACTTTATCTCTGACCTGTCTGGTGTGTTCCTTGGCCTTCATGATGCTGTTTGTTCACTAATGTTCTCAAACAAACCTCTGAGGGCTTCACAGAACAACTGTATTTATACTTAGGTTAAATTACACACAAGTGGATTCTATTTACTAATTAGGTGACTTCTGAAGGCAATTGGTTCCACTAGATTTTAGTTAGGGGTATAAAAATAAAGGGGGCTGAATACAAATGCATGCCACACATTTCAGATTTTTATTTGTTCAAAATTTTGAAAACCATTTGTCATTTTCCTTCCACTTCACAATTATATGCCACTTTGTGTTGGTCTATCACATGAAACAATAAATTTACGTTTTTGGTTGTAACATGACAAAATGTGGAAAATTTCAAGGGGTATGAATAAGTTTTCAAGGCACTGTATATTCTTCAACCAGTAGATGTCAGTGTTTATAAGTTTGTTTCTGCATCTATGACTATACTCTATGTCTTCTTCCTGAATAAAGTTCCTGTTTCCTGTTTGTGGAGAAGCAGCAGATAAACACATGTGGACTGTGCATTGTCTGTTCTGTAGGGCTATATACAGAATTCCTAACAAGAATATAGTGTCCCAGTGGGGGGATTCCTCTATCCACCTTGTTTAACTAAAGCTGGTCATATAGTAGTAGAATTTTGTTTGCAAATGTCACACCGCCATTCAGCAATCTCCTAGACAAAATGAATTAACCCTTGCAGTGGGGGGGGGGGCACAAGGAGGTCTTTTTCAATTCCCTGGAGATGGGCTTTAGGTTTTCTTTACACCAACAGAATTTTGTTAGAAAACTTTTATTATTTATTAATATTATTTATTATTAATAGTTAATGGGGTAAAACTGGCATTCGTATTCAACTGGCCAGAGTGAATTACTTCTCTGGCACATTATTTGGTTTGAGTTTACTCTGTGGTAAAAGCGGATGCCCAGTTGCGATCTATCTATATATTTGTCTGCCTATTTTTCTATGGATCAAGGATAAAAGGGCTGATTGGCTGTAAAGCTGATACTCCAGACAAAATGGTCCTGCTGTTTATCCTCCATAAAGGGGTATACCTTCTTCCCCATTTTACAGTCGAGACTGGGCACGCCGACGGGACAGCAGTGTAGAGTTGCAACTCTTCGTTTCTGAACTCTAAGAAGAAATCTACCTCTTGACACAGCGATCGATCTAGGAGAGGGATCAGCCAAAAGGGATCAGCCTCTAAGAGACGTACTTGCAAACAGTATAGAAGCTCCATAAGCCCTTCATATCAAAGAATCAGAATTTTTTGAGAAGAGGTCAGAAGTGTAATGTGAATCATAGCTTTTTAATGTACAATAAAGACTATACAGAAAAAATGTCAGGAGTACAACGTACAACATACACTATACAGAGAATGGGTCAAAAGTATCATGTACAGTGTAACATAGACTATAGAAAGAAAAGAGAGAAGTTTAATGCACAGCATAGACAATGCAGAGAAGGGGCCAGGAGTAACATATACTGTTTAGAATACACAGTGTTTGTCGGTCTTAAGTTTTTTACTTTGATTGTGAATAAGCAATGAAAAATACGTAAGCCAAGAACATGTTGAGCGTGTGTCGCCTAATTTTCTAGTCAGTATTGTGTGTTTTTTACATGTGTTTTGCTCTGGCCAGAGTAGATTACTTCTCTGGCACATTATTTGGTCTGAGTTTACTCTGTGGTAAAAGTGGATGCCCGGTTGGGATCTATCTATCTATCTATATATTTTCCTGTCTATTTTTTATGGATCAAGGATAAAAGATCTGATTGGCTGTAAAGCTTATACTCTGGGAAAAAAGGTCCTTCTGTCTATCCTCCGTAAAGGGGTATACCTTCTTCCCCATTTTACAGTCGAGACTGGGCACGCCGACGGGACAGCAGTGCAGAGTTCCAACTCTTCGTTTCCGAACTCTAAGAAGCGATCTACCTTTTTACACAGCGATCGACCTAGGAGAGGGATCAGCCATTAAGAGACGTACTTGTGAATAGTATAGAATCTCCATAAGCCCTTCATATCAAAGAAACAGAATTTGTTGAGAACAGGTCAGAAATGTAATGTGAAACATAGCTTTTTATGTACAGTAAAGTCTATACAGGAAAAAGTTTTTTCTGTATAGTCTTTACTGTACATAAAAAAGCTATGTTTCACATTACATTTCTGACCTGTTCTCAACAAATTCTGATTCTTTGATATGAAGGACTTATGGAGCTTCTATACTATCCGCAAGTACGTCTCTTAATGGCTGATCCCTCTCCTAGGTCGATTGCTGTGTAAAAAGGTAGATCGCTTCTTAGAGTTCGGAAACGAAGAGTTGGAACTCTGCACTGCTGTCCCATCGGCGTGCCCAGTCTCGACTGTAAAACAGGGAAGAAGGTATACCCCTTTACGGAGGATAGACAGAAGGACCTTTTTTCCTCTCCCTCTCCTACGTACAACATACACTATACAGAGAATGGGTCAAAAGTATAATGTACAGTGTAACATAGACTATAGAAAGAAAAGAGAAGAGTTTAATGCACTGAATAGACAATGCAGAGAAGGGCCCAGGAGTAACATATACTGTTTAGAGTACACAGTTAGTGTTTGTCGGTCTTAAGTTTTTTACTTTGATAGTGAATAAGCAATGAAAAATATGTGAGCCAAAAACATGTTGAGCGTGTGTCGTCTAATTTTCTTTTCAGTATTGTGTGTTTTTTACATGTGTTGTGCTCTGGCCAGAGTGGATTACTTCTCTGGCACATTATTTGGTCTGAGTTTACTCTGTGGTAAAAGTGGATGCCTGGTTGGGATCTATCTATTTATATATTTGTCTTTCTATTTTTTTATGGATCAAGGATATATAGAGCTGATTGGCTGTAATGCTGATACTCCGGGCAAAAAGGTCCTGCTGTCTATCCTCCGTAAAAGGGTATACCTTCTTCCCCATTTTACAGTTGAGACTGGGCACACCGATGGGAGAGCAGTGCAGAGTTCCAACTCTTTGTTTCCGAACTCTAAGAAGCAATCTACCTCTTTACACAGCGATCGACCTAGGAGAGGGATCAGCCAAGAGGGATCAGCCGCTAAGAGACGTACTTGCGAACAGTATAGAAGCTCCATAAGCCCTTCATATCAAAGAATCAGAATTTTTTGAGAAGAGGTCAGAAGTGTAATGTGAAGCGAAGCATAGCTGTTTAATGTACGATAAAGACTATACAGAAAAAAGGTCAGGAGTACAACGTACAACATACACTATACAGAGAATGGATCAAAAGTATCATGTACAGTGTAACATAGACTATAGAAAGAAAAGAGAGTCGTTTAATGCACAGCATAGACAATGCAGAGAAGGGGCAAGGAGTAACATATACTGTTTAGAGTACACAGTTAGTGTTTGTTGGTCTTGCGTTTTTTACTTTGATTGTGAATAAGCAATTAAAAATATATAAGCCAAAAACATGTTGAGCGTGTGTTGTCTAATGTTCTTGTCAGTATTGTGTTTTTTTTTTACATGTGTTGTGCTTTGCCTAAAGTGGAATACTTCTCTGGCACATTATTTGGTCTGAGTTTACTCTGTGGTAAAAGCGGATGCCTGGTTGGGATCTATCTATCTATTTATTTGTCTGTCTATTTTTCTATGGATCAAGGATATATAGAGCTGATTGGCTGTAATGCTGATACTCCGGGCAAAAAGGTCCTGCTGTCTATCCCCCGTAAAAGGGTATACCTTCTTCCCCATTTTACAGTTGAGACTGGGCACACCGATGGCAGAGCAGTGCAGAGTTCCAACTCTTCGTTTCCGGACTCTAAGAAGCAATCTACCTCTTTACACAGCGATCGACCTAGGAGAGGGATCAGCCAAGAGGGATCAGCCGCTAAGAGACGTACTTGCGAACAGTATAGAAGCTCCATAAGCCCTTCATATCAAAGAATCAGAATTTTTTGAGAAGAGGTCAGAAGTGTAATGTGAAGCATAGCTTTTTAATGTACAATAAGGACTATACAGAAAAAAGGTCAGGAGTACAACGTACAACATACACTATACAGAGAATGGGTCAAAAATATAATGTACAGTGTAACATAGACTATAGAAAGAAAAGAGAGAAGTTTAATGCACAGCATAGACAATGCAGAGAAGGGGCCAGGAGTAACATATACTGTTTAGAGTACACAGTGTTTGTCGGTCTTAAGTTTTTTACTTTGATTGTGAATAAGCAATGAAAAATATGTGAGCCAAGAACATGTTGAACATGTGTCGCCTAATTTTCTTATCAGTATTGTGTTTTTTACATGTGTTGTGCTCTGGCTAGAGTGTATTACTTCTCCGGCACATTATTGTTCTGAGTTTACTCTGTGGTAAAAGCGGATGCCCGGGGGGGGATCTATCTATCTATATATTTGTCTGTCTATTTTTCTATGGATAAAGGATACAAGGGCTGATTGGCTGTCAAGCTGACACTCCGGGCAAAAAGGTCCTGCTGTCTATCCTCCATAAAGGGGTATACCTTCTTCCCCGTTTTACAGTCGAGACTGGGCACACCGACGGGACAGCAGTGCAGAGTTCCAACTCTTCATTTCTGAACTCTAAGAAGTGATCTACCTCTTTACACAGCGATCAGCCTAGGAGAGGGATCAGCCGCTAAGAGACGTACTTGCGAACAGTATAGAAGCTCCATAAGCCCTTCATATCAAAGAATCAGAACTTGTTGAGAAGAGGTCAGAAGTGTAATGTGAAACATTGCTTTTTAATGTACAATGAAGACTATACGGAAAAAAGGTCAGGAGTACAACGTACAACATACACTTTACAGAGAATGGGGCAAAAGTATCATGTACAGTGTAACATAGACTATAGAAAGAAAAGAGAGAAGTTTAATGCACAGCATAGACAATGCAGAGAAGGGGCAAGGAGTAACATATACTGTTTAGAGTACACAGTGTTTGTCGGTCTTAAGTTTTTTACTTTGATTGTGAATAAGCAATGAAAAATATGTGAGCCAAGAACATGTTGAACATGTGTCGCCTAATTTTCTTATCAGTATTGTGTTTTTTACATGTGTTGTGCTCTGGCCAGAGTGTATTACTTCTCCGGCATATTATTTGGTCTGAGTTTACTCTGCGGTAAAAGCGGATGCCTGGTTGGGAACTATCTATCTATATATTTGTCTGTCTATTTTTCTATGGATCAAGGATAAAAGGGCTGATTGGCTGTAAAGCTAATACTCCGGACAAAATGGTCCTGCTGTCTATCCTCCGTAAAGGGGTATACCTTCTTCCCCGTTTTACAGTCGAGACTGGGCATGCTGACGGGACAGCAGTGCAGAGTTCCAGCTCTTCGTTTCTGAACTCTAAGAAGCGATCTACCTCTTTACACAGCGATCGACTTAGGAGATGTCAAGGTCCTACCTTTTTCCAGAGGTTGTGCTGCTTCATGTGCTGGCATCCATCTTGGGTTTCTGCAAAGAGCATGGTGGGAGTCTTTTATGCCTTCAGGCCTCTGAGGTCCATCCCCCAGAGGGGTGTGGTTGATTACATATAAGTCTGTTGTCCGCACATGCCCTTTGCATTCGTGTCTTGTGTGTTAGTGTTGCAACAGCTCTGTTTATACTCTCGTGACTCTCCTGAAATCTGACTCGGCTTGTGACTAGACCATTCTCTGTTTTTTTCTTTGATCTGACCTCCCGTTGCTGAACCCGGCCTGTGACCTGTGATTCTTGTCTACTGTTCTGTACCGCTTGTCCCATTGTTGTCGACCCGGCCTGCCCGACTACGGTATTGTCTGATCTGTTTCTTACCAGCTACACACCATTGGCGGCAGCCATTACCGCAGCTGGGGTGTCTCGGGGGCCGTGACCTGGTTCCTGGCTGCGTCAAGTCCATCCCCACCATCAGGGGCCCTGGTGAAGGGCAGCCTGGGACTTAGACTCCGCGCCCTGAGGGACTCCGGTCTGTGGGTGGTGGTTGCCCTGACAGGAGAGGGATCAGCAAAGAGGGATCAGCCTCTAAGAGACGTACTTGCGAACAGTATAGAAGCTCCATAAGCCCTTCATATCAAAGAATCAGAACTTGTTGAGAAGAGGTCAGAAGTGTAATGTGAAACACAGCTTTTTTATCTACAATAAAGACTATACAGAAAAAAAGGTCAGGAGTACAACGTACAACATACACTATACAGAGAATGGGTCAAAAATATCATGTGCAGTGCAACATAGACTATAGAAAGAAAAGAGAGAAGTTTAATGCACAACACAGACAATGCAGAGAAGAGGCAAGGAGTAACATATCCTGTTTAGAGTACACAGTTAGTGTTTGTCGGTCTTAAGTTTTTTACGTTGATTGTGAATAAGCAATGAAAAATATGTGGGCCAAGAACATGTTGAGTGTGTGTCGCCTAATTTCTTGTCAGTATTGTGTTTTTTACATGTGTTGTGCTCTGACCAGAGTGGATTACTTCTCTGGCACATTATTGTTCTGAGTTTACTCTGTGGTAAAAGCGGATGCCTGGTGGGGATCTATCTATCTATATATTTGTCTGTCTATTTTTCTATGGATCAAGGATAAAAGGGCTGATTGGCTGTAAAGCTGATACTCTGGGCAAAAATGTCCTGCTGTCTATCCTCCGTAAAGGGGCACGCCGACGGGACAGCAGTGCAGAGTTCAAACTCTTCGTTTCCAAACTCTAAGAAGCAATCTACCTCTTTACACAGCAATCAACCTTTGAGAGGGATCGGCCAAGAGGGATCAGCCGCTAAGAGATTTACTTGCAAACAGTATTGAAGCTCCATAAGCCCTTCATATCAAAGAATCAGAATTTGATGAGAAGAGGTCAGAAGTGTAATGTGAAGCATAGCTTTTTAATCTACAATAAAGACTATACAGAAAAAAGGTCAGGAGTACAACGTAAAACATACACTATACAGAGAATGGGTCACAAGTATCATGTACAGTGTAACATAGACTATAGAAAGAAAAGAGAGTAGTTTAATGCACAGCATAGACAATGCAGAGAAGGGGCAAGGAGTAACATATACTGTTTAGAGTACACAGTTAGTGTTTGTCGGTCTTAAGTTTTTTACTTTGATTGTGAATAAGCAATTAAAAATATGTGAGCCAAAAACATGTTGAGCGTGTGTCGTCTAATGTTCTTGTCAGTATTGTGTGTTTTTTACATGTGTTTTGCTCTGCCCAGAGTGGATTACTTCTCTGACACATTATTTGGTCTGAGTTTACTCTGTGGTAAAAGCGGATGCCCAGTGGGGATCTATCTATCTATATATTTGTCTGTCTACTTTTCTATGGATCAAGGATAAAAGGGCTGATTGACTGTAAAACTGATACTCCGGGCAAAAAGATCCTGCTGTCTATCCTCTGTGAAGGGGTATACCTTCTTCCCCGTTTTAAAGTCGAGACTGGGCACGCCGATGGGACAGCAGTGCAGAGTTCCAACTCTTCGTTTCCGAACTCTAAAAAGCAATCTACCTCTTTACACAGCGATCGGCCTACCCGGCACCCGAAGCCGTGGCCTCGATTTTTGGCGCGGCCAACCCGGATCGCTGGGCATCAGCCCGGGCTGCTGCCGCTCCATTCCCCGGTCCCCGCCGATCATCCAGACTCCCCAGGGCCCCCCTCACCGGCCCTGGGTCCATCCCCGACCACCGGGTACCAGCTCGCCCGGAGCAGCCACTTGTTCACTTGCTCCGGCGCTCCCGCGCCCCATCCGCTGCCATCCGGACCCCTGAGCCTGCTGCCGAGGTCCCCACCAACACCCTGAAGGGACCACAGACACTCCGTCCCTCCAGCGGAGCTCCGGCAGTCCGAAACGGCTTGAGACCTACCACGGCACCCGAAGTCGCGGTGTTTCCTGCCGGCCGTGGCCGATATCTCGGCGGGAATTGCAGCCGCGGCGGGACGCCTCCGCTCCTCCGGGGAAGCTACCACCACCACCACCGGTCCTGCTAATACCTAGGAGTGATCCACCTCCACCCCGACGCTCCAGGACACCAGGTACTCCACCTAAGGCACCCACTACCCACCAGGGAGCCCAACCACCATCACACCGCCAGCCACCAGGGACACACTCAGGGATCCCACCATCCACCGGAAACCCCAAATCACCAGGGACCCTAAGCCACTATCCCTCCAGGGATCGCTACTACCCCACCAGGGATAGCATGGCGACCATCCCACCAGGGATCGCCTGCCCACCACCCCACCTGGGACTACCAGCCAACCACCCCACCAGGGACCGCTAGCCCACCACCCTGCCTTCCGGCACGCTATTCCCTCTGGCGAAGCCCCAGCGACTCGTGGCCCACCACGACCCCTGAAGCCACGGTCTTTCCTACCGGCCGCAACAGATCACGGAGGAGCGCAACCCACGTAGGGCCGACGATCGCTACCGCGACGCCCCGCTCGACCCTGACGACGACCCTTCAACACCTCCTGACGCTGCGCCCTTTAGCACCTTCAGCGCCTCCCGACGCCGAGCCCTCAGCACCTGACGCCTGGCCTCAATTTCTCCAGTCACCGAGCCTCCAGCATCACCAGTCGCCGTGCCTACCAACACCCCCAGTAATCACACCCTACGACCCCTCCGCTCGCCGAACCACTGGACCCACCGAAGACGTGCCGCAGCACCCACGGACGCCAGCATACTGCACCCACAGACTGCAGCCAGCCAGCTGCTGCCCTCCACCCTCACTCTCCCCCTACAGAAGGACTCAAATGGACTCCTCCACGGTGATACAGATTCCCCACATCACCTTGCCCTGACCTGTATCCCTTCACCTCCCCTGACCCGACCATCACTCCCCTCACCCCAGCATGCCACCTGCACTCCTCCTCATTTTCCTCTCCACCATCCCAAAAATCCCCTCCCTCTACCCGCCTACCCCCCAAAACAGCTCTACACTGCCCCTTCACTTCTCCCCTCTCTCCACTACGGCACTCACCACCTCCTCCTGCTACTCCACTCCCCCGTCGACCCACGTGCCACCACTATCAGACCCACATGCTCCTGCACTTCCCATCACCATGCCACCTTCCTCACCCTTCTCCTTCTCCTATCCGCTGGGGACATCTCCCCGAACCCTGGCCCCTCACCTCCTCTAGGGACCCCCCTGCTCCCGCTAGCCGCCGTAACCCCCTCAACCTTATACCTGTGCCCCTACCTCCCCGCATCCATCCCCCCTCTCTCGGTTGCACTGCTGAACGCCTGCTCGGTCTGCAACAAGCTTACCGCCATCCATGACCTCTTTATCTCCCACTCTCTCAACCTCCTAGCCATCACCAAAACCTGGGTACAGGCCACTGACTCCACCTCCCCTGCGGCACTCTCCTATGGAGGTCTCGTCTGGTCCCATTCACCAAGACTGAGCGGTCACAAAGGTGGTGGTGTCAGCCTGCTCCTATCACCACTGAGCACCTTCCAGGTCCTCCCTAACCCCCTCTCCCTAACATTCTCCTCCTTCGAGGCTCAGTGCATCCGGCTCTTCACCCCCACCCCCCTAAGGATCGCAGTGATCTACAGGCCTCCCGGATCCATACCCCGCTTCCTGGATGACTTCGCCGTCTGGCTTCCCTTCTTCCTCTCTGAGCTACCGACCATCATCCTTGGGGACTTCAATATCCCCATCAACGACAACAGCCCGGCTACTTCCCAACTCCTCCACCTAACCTCCTCCTTCGTGCTCACACAGCACACTCAATCCTCCACCCACATCAATGGGAACACCCTGGACCTCGTCTTCTCCCACCTCTGTACCCTCAACCCACTAACACCCCCTTCCCTCTCTCCGACCACCACCTCCTCACGTTCTCCATCTCCCCTTCCCCTAACTCCCCCCCCCAGAGTGCCAAACCATCACCAGCTGCAACCTCCGCAACCTGAACCCGGCCCCCCTCCACTCGGCTGCCGACCGCCTACACGACAGCATCCTTCCACTGTCATGTCCTGACCTAGCCACCACCACGCACAACGACTCACTTTCAGCTACCCTAGACTCTCTGGCACCCCTAACCACACGCTACATCAAACCTAGACCGCTCCAACCATGGCAGAACAACCACACTAAATGCCTCAAACGCCGCAGTCGCACGCTAGAGAGACTATGGCGCAAAACCAGGTCCCCTCGTGCATTCTCCCTCTACAAATCTGCCTTCCTCACTTACACCTCCTCCCTCCATGCCGCCAAGCAGGCTTACTTCGTAAACCTGATCAACACCCTCTCCTCCTACCCTCGCCGACTCTTCTCCACCTTCAACTCCCTACTCTCCCCCCCCCCCTCCACTCAGTACCTCACTCACCGCCCGTGAGATTGCCACTCATTTCCACAACAAGATTGATGCAATCCGTAAGGACATAGTCAACTCGCAATCTACCTCCCACATAGCCTCCCCCCCCATCTCCCCCTCATCTTTTCCCTCCTCTGACCTCGCAACCGCACTGCTCCCCACAACACCCAAGACCCCGCTTACCGTAACCCCCCCAGCTCTGCACTCCTTCAGCCCCGCTACCACTGAGGAAGTCACCAGGGTCTTCTCAGAAGCCCGCCTCACTACCTGCCCCCTGCACCCTATCCCCTCTCAACTCCTCCGGTCACCCCCCTCTCCCCTCATCTGCTCCCTCACCCACATCTTCAATCTCTCCCTCTCTACCGGCGTATTCCCCTCCCCCCTAAAGCATGCGGACATCACCCCCATACTCAAAAAGCCCTCCCTGGACCCCACTGACCCAAACAACGTCAGACCTCTGTGTGTGTACATGTCTGTGTGTGTGTACAGGTGTCTCTGTTTGTGTGTGTTTGTTGGTGGCGAGTAACTCTTATGGCCTGGCTAGTAGCTCAGGACTTGAAATTTTAAGCCCTGCTCTAGGGTGTATGTTTTCAGAACATATACAATCTTCTTAGGGTTTTATGTAATCCTTAGACCTAAAATGAACTGTGTGCAAAAAAAAAAACCAAAACAAAAAAAAAATGCGAAAATAGCTCTGGCAGTGAAAGGGCTAAACTTCCAAGGCAGATTTAAATTAGATTCATGGCTGTTAAAAACTCCTTAGTACTGCTATTTTTTTTACATACCTCTTTGGGTATGTGAGAGGCAGTGCATTTGTTTGGGAATGTCTCTCTTGTATAACCAGCAGGGGTCCTCAAATTATGAGATTATCAAAAGGAGTATTAGACCAAGCTTATATATCAAGACAATCATTCTAATTTAAAGTGGAAATTCAGTCAAAAACCAACTAAGGCTAAATCTACTCCCGCTCCCATATTAAGTCTATTCTATGTGAAAAAAAAGAGACTTATAATTACCTATTCTGAAGCCACTCTAATTTGGTCACATGATCAGGTCCCATTGCTGGCTTCAGTGTAGAGGAGGGGCAGCCGACAATGGATGCCCATGGTAAACCCAAGGGTGACTTCTAGGGTTGCCCCCTCATCCCTTTAAACTTGAACACATATTAATTACACAGGTTCTGAGGCTAATTTAATTCAGATAAGGCACTAAGTGAGTTTAATTACCACCTTAATCAGCCACAAAACCTGTGTAATTAATATGTGTTTGGGTTTAAAGGGATGAGGCAGCAACCCTAGTGACGTCACCGCACAGGCATTTGCAACCAGTGTCAGCATTCTCGCTCCTCCACTGAAGCCGCTGCTGGAGAGATGACTCGCAAGTGACCAAACCAGACCGACTTCAGAATAGATAAGCGTATGTATTTTTTTCTTTCACAGGGTAAACCTTATTCAACCCACAAAGCATGTTGTATGAGGCGCCTTCTTTGCATTAACTCAAACATGCTTACTTTGCCTGGAAAAAATGTGGTATGGAAAGAACTGAGCTATGTATAGAAAACAAGATGGGAGTTTGAGAAAACTTAATGGTAAAATCAACAGGCAGCTCAGCTCTAGACAAGTCTTGAAAAATGTGAACAAGGCTTAATTAGAGAAAAACCATAGATCATCCACATAGAGCTCAAGGGCAATTAGTATTTTCAGATGTGAGAGCATAGCTTTAATTAGAGTAAAAAATGTCAGAGTATACAAATGGTTAATAAGCTACAAATTCCATTCAGAAAAATATCTTTATATATCTTGTAGAAAGATTATGTTTTGCGGACCATATTTTTTTTTTTTGCACACCAGGCTTTCTATTCTCTTTGGTGTGAATTCTAACAAACTGCTTTCTGCTGAAAATGTATTTTAAAATATCATCTTTACTTTCTTGGTATGTAGACAAACTACATTCAGAATAAAATTACCACTAAGCTATTATTAGAAATTGCAGCAGTAGCTGCATTTAAACATAAGCAGCTGACAGCAAACGTTAATGCATTTTGTTGATTAGAAGATAGACATTGTGTTTATATGCAACTGTTTTTTTTTATCAAGAACCATCTAAAAAAGTATATTCTATGAGAGAGACTTCAGAGTTCATTTACTAAAGGCAAACAGACTCTGCAAGTGCAGTTGCTCCAAGGCAACACTTAACTTTGCAACGAATACCCAACCACATGCAAGGAAATAAAAAAAGCTGCATTTTTTCTTGAACATAACTGAATATTGGAAGTTAGCAAAGCGTCCCCCTCATTTAGGCTACATTCTGCCCACTATTCCAAATTGCACTGCAATTGTGGCAAAACGCAAGACGTGTGTTTAGGTGCCACTCATTTTTAATGGTTCCTCAAGCGTGGTTTGGTTTTGCTGTGATTGTTGAGTGAAAGAATTGTTTGGCAATTGTGGCAAACCATGTTTCAAGCAACTTGTCACCCAAAGAAGCACCTGCTCCTGCTTTTTGGTCGATAAGCTTTGAGCGATGTGGTTTGCCACGATTGTCACGTAATTGTGTTCAGGCAATTCTGCCCACAATTTAAAATGAGTGAATGCAGCCTTACAAAATCTGGAGCAACTGCACTTGCAGAGTGCACAGTCTTTTTGTCTTTAGTAAATCAACCCCTCTAATTTATATTACAGGAACCTGACTTTAAATTATTCAATTGCTGCTTTTATAACCATGTATACAAAAAAACTAAAATAACAGGAAAATAACATTTCAGTGTATGAATTTAATTTTAAAAATGTGTTTTGCTCTGAGCTCTCTTTAAATGAAAACTATAATTGTACATTGAAGTGGTAGTAAACCTCAGACATGAAATATGAAAAGGTGACAGAGGAGGTAGGTCCAGCTGATTTACAGCCTCAGCTTTGTCCCTGTGTGCTGCATAGAGGTGGGTGTGTCCCTTCCCTCCAGTCAGCTCTCAGAGCTCCCCTCACTGAGCTATGTAGAATGTAATTTCAGCTCCCCATCGGATGTAGAGAAGTCTGCAGATAAGTAGGTACATCTTATGTTGCAGGATTTGCTTCATCTCTGTGTATCACCTGAGGTCAATCACTTCAGTGGGTATTACAACCACTTTAAGCAAGGTATTTGTGATCAGTATTATTTTAGGGTTTTTTTTCCAAGTGTATTTACTAATTTTTACATTTATTTTATCATTTGAATGAATTTATTACATTTACAAATACATTTTGTATGCATAGAAAAGTGATGGCAGAAAAAGTTGCCCATTGAGTCTGCCCAGTTTTTTTCGTTTGTTTGTTTTGTATTTTTTTTTTTTTTGTATTTATTTATTTTTAATCTAATTACCTTTTTTGTCTAAGTATAGATCTGTTTGTCCTAAGCATGTTTGAAGCCATTTACTGTTGCTTGGTTCACTACCTTTGCTGGAAGTTTATTCCAAGCATTAACTACCCTTTCAGTAAAATTATACTTTCTATGATTTAGTTTTGAACTTTCCTCCAGTTGGTTTGTGGTCATGTCCCCGTGTTCTTGATTTTGGTTTCATATTGAAAATACTGCCCTCCTGAACCTTATTCAGCCCTTTGGTGTATTTATAGATTTTAACAATGCCTTCCATTTCCCTTTTTTCATCCAGACTGTACATATTAAGTTCCTGAAATGCTACCAAGCATTTTTTCTATTTGCAGTAAATACTACATAAAAAGATCTTACAGTCAATTCACAGAAGGAAATAAATAATTAAATCCATGCGGTAATTAAGTAGTGGTCAAGGCACAGGGTATGTACTGGTTGTTAAGGAGCGGGCGGTGTAGCTGGCCAGCTAAGACCGGTCCTAGGTTGCTAATATGGTTCACATATATGTGTATACCAAACCTGCCAATAACCTCAGTACAGTGTATGTATATGTGCATATGTAAAAGCTAAAAGCAGAATCATTGCTGTAATTTATGTCTTTGAATGTTATATGACATTTATATATTCATTGTGTTAGCAGAAGCAGAAAAGGAAAATATGCCTATAAGTGATAGTACATAGGTGAGCCAATCACAGCCATCCTCACACTGTACAGAGCCTTAACCAATCCCAGCCAGTTTCACATGTGTGCCTGTGTAAAACTCCCTGCTAGATTTTTCAAGAGTCACTTGCTCATCAGACAGAAGAGGAAACAGACAAAGTTCCAGTCAGAGAAGCTCTATGGAAGCAGAGAAGGCCAAATAGGTATTTAATGCACTTGTGTGTTCCTCTGTTGTTTAACAGTGCAGGTAGATTTGTGTGTAAAATCTGTTGTATGTGTTTACTTGTAGTTCCACCGAATCAATCCACTGCAATACGAAAGAAATAAACCACTGTAATACGAAGAAATAAACCACTGTAAGATAAACAAAACAAGCCATTGTAAGCAGTGTTATATGAAGAAGATTGAAGTTATTAAAGAAGTTAACTAAAGTATTCGGTGTGCTCTTTAAACCTACTGCATCCATAGAACGGCATTGGAGGAATTACAGAGTAAAGTCAGTCTAATCAAACAAAAGAAACAGCAATTGCATAATTTTTCTAATGCCACAGCGCACAAGGCACTACATAGTGCTGCGCCTGCCACAGTGGAACTATTACCCTCAGAGGTCAAGCAACAGAGCTACTCAACTTGCACAGTAAAGAGTACACTAGAGAAACAGAGCGCCAGCATATACCGCCACGCGGAGACACCTCAGCAGAATAACAGTACAGGCCATAGCACGTGCGCATTAGTCAGACTGCAGTCGACTCTTAAAGTGGCATACCGGCAAAGGCAAGACAGTCAGAAAAAGAGCGCCAAACCACCTGCACCTCTAGAGAGGGAAAGATGCATGGGGGGGGCCAGAGTCCAGAGCTAGAGTGCCCGCACCGCTATCCATCAAGAGACCATGTGTTGCATCCAGAAAGTTCACGATACCAGTTGCAAGTCACCGCAGAGCATCGCAAGTCACCGCAGAGCATCGCAAGCTACCGCATCAAGAAAAGAAAAGTCTCCTTTAAGACTGACATTTGTTTCTGCAACCCTCAGATCACGGTATCCTGCTTTTCAATTAAGGTCAGAGCTTTCCTTTATTACTCACTTATGCACATAGGTTTCTGCAAGAGACATTTTTGTGCTCAAGAGAATACAGACTTTTAATAATAAAAAAAAAGAGAAGAAAGAAAGGAGAGAGAAACAGTTAAAGTATATGACTCTGAAGTATTTAAAGTGAAATTAATTTATTGCCTGCGTTTTGGTGCTATTACATGCAAAGTGAAAGTCGTTTATTCTTGCATGTGGTAGTATTGCATTTAAAGTGACAGGTCCTTATTATTCATATTAATTGTTATAGCATTCAGAAATGGCTGAGCCTAGCATTGCCACCCCATTGTTAGCGGATGCAATGATAGATATGGTAGAAGGTGAAGAGCAAGAGAACCCGTCTGAATCTGAAAGGTGCAATGTAACGGTAGTCTTGCCCCAAACAAATATAGCTCAAACAGGTGAACTAAGACGTTCATCACGGGACAGAAAACCAACCCAAAAGGTGCTGGAAAATTTGGAGCAAGAGGCAGCACTGAAAGAAAAAAAGTTTGCCCGAATGTATGAGAGGTGGAAAGTATACTCCATAGACATTCGCAGAAAGCTAAAACAAGAAAGCATAAAGGAGAATTTGAGTGAAATGATAAAGACGGTAGAAGATTCTGAGTCGGAGCTTATGACAGCATATGTCAATTTGCGTTCATCCTTGACACCCTCCCAGGATATGGTAAGGAACATGGATACATGTACCGCAGTCACTAGGGATTTAGTGAAGCTTATGAGAGAACTATCATCTGCAGCAAATTATGATGAAGTCAAGGCACGAAAGGGAATGAATAAGCTCTTCATGAAAGACTATGCTAGGTCCTTAGGAGGAACCACAATCTCAAGTGTGACTTCCATCACTAGCAGAAGTGCCAGCCACATAACAGAGTTCTCAAGTACGTCAGCCAAAAGAAAGGAATTAGCTGAACAACTCGCTGCCAAAAGAGCAGAAGTTGAGATGGAATCTGCCATTGAGGCTCAGCGTCTACGGATGGCCGAAATGCAGGCTCAGCGCCATAAAATGGAGGCTCAGCGCCATAAAATGGAAGCCGAAATGAAAAGTCTGGAAAGGCAGAAGGAAGTTAAGATTATAGAAGCCAGACTCATGAAGAGGATACGAATCAGGGTAGTCCTAGATCCAAATCAGTACTAAGTGGAGAAGCTGACTCCTACATTCTTCCTTACGCCCAGGAAAATGGAAGGAAATCTCCAGCATGTAGTGAAGAAATAAGTCATAGTCCTTCCATCCCTGCTCAGAGAGAAAAGAAGAGAGACTCACCTGATTCAGAACAAAGTGGAAGAAGAGAACCAGATAATTCAACTCCCATATGTCATGGCAGTGGTCACGAGGATGTTGCAACTGTTGACCCGGCGAAACCTCAGAGAAGATTTCTCACTAGACTTCCTGTTCCGGAACCTACTGTATTCTCTGGAGACATACTGAACTTTATAGAATGGAAGGCAAGTTTTGAAATGATCATTGAACATCATTGCTCCCGTCCAGTGGACAAGTTATTCTACCTCCAGTGGTATACTGGCAGAGAAGCAAAAAAGGTTCTTGAAGGTAACCTCTATAGGAAAGATGAAGAAGCCTACAAGCAAGCTTGGGAAAAATTAAATGCAAGATATGGTCATCAATTCTTAGTGCAAAGAGCTTTCAGAGAGAAGTTGATAAACTGGCCTAAAATAGGTCCTGAAGAACACTTCAAGCTCCAAGAGTATGGCGACTTCCTACAAGCATGCAGCAACGGTATCCCACATGTTCAAGGACTAGAAGTATTGAACGACTATCTAGAAAACCACAGGATGCTAGCCAAGCTACCAGAACAAGTGGCTTCTAGATGGAATCGCTATGTGACTAAACAGTTAGGTCAAGGCAAAAACTTCCCAAGTTTCAAAGATTTCTCTGAATTTGTCAATGAGGAAGCACGAATAGCGTGTAATCCAGTAACAGCATCTTATGTCTTAAAACCCTTAGAAGAAAGGCCTACAAGAGAGATAAGATGCACAAGAGTAACTAGCTTTGCAACCAACACAGCTACTAAAGGTCCAGATGCCCATGAAAGCAAGTTCAACGTCACTACTGGGATCAGTAAAGAGTCAGAACTGACAAGTCTTCAGACTACCTTCAAGTGTATGTTCTGTGAAGAGAAGTGCCAACAATTGAAGGAAAGGTCTCCAGACGAAAAGAAGAAGTTTGTGCTTGATAATCAGCTGTGTTTTGGATGTTTAAGAAAAGGCCATATTACTAAAGAATGCAAAAAAAAGGCCACTTGCAGCGTTTGCAAAGGACATCATCCTACACCATTACATGAAGAACGTCCAAAGAAAGAGAAATCCTCAATGCCCAAGGACACCGAGGAAGAAAATAAAGCGACAGTACTCTCTTGCAGTGAGAGAAAGAGAGATCAATGGAACGTCAATGGTTGTACCAGTGTGTATTTCAAATTCTAAAAAGAAGAAGGTATACGCCTATGCGCTACTGGATGCCCAGAGTGACGTCACCTTCATTGATCAAGAAATCTGCAAGAAATTACAAGTGGCCACAGAACCAGTGAAACTCAAACTCACCACAATGACTGGAAGAGACACATTGGTGAACAGTGAAAGAGTCAAAGGACTGAGAGTTAGAGGACTCCACTCAAACTGCATATTAGATCTACCTCCAGGTTATACAAAAGACGACATACTTTTGGATCGAGATCGCATACCTACCTTTGAAACAGCCAACAAATGGGAACACCTATCTGTCATATCTCACAAAATATCCCCGCTGAAGGAATTTGGTGTTGGACTGTTGATAGGCTACAACTGTCCCGAGGCCTTGGTGCCACGAAAGATAATCGCAGGAGGAAAGGGTGAACCCTATGCAGTCCAGACTGATCTAGGATGGGGTGTTGTTGGAGGAAAACGACAGATTGCAGATTTAGGACAGGTGACAGGATTGTGTTATAGAATATCTGCCCAAGAGTTACTAACTGTAAGTCCAGCGAAAGTACTCAAAATCCTAGAATCTGACTTTGCAGACGTAAGTTCTAATGAAAAGAGTGTATCCCAAGAGGACATAAAGTTTGTACAAGCTCTAGAAGATAATATTCAGCAAAATCAACAAGGTTATCTTGAAATACCCCTACCTTTTTAGAGAACTACCTCATCTGCCAAATAACAGAGATCTTGCCCTGGCAAGATTGAAAAGCTTAAAAAAAAGATGGGAAGAGATCCCAAACTCAAAGATGATTATTTAAAATTCATGAAAGAAATCCTCAAAGAAGGGCACGCAGAGAAAGTTGATGGTCAGCCTAAAAATGGAGAAGTGTGGTACATCCCACATCAAGGTGTCTATCACTCAAAAAAACCGGATAAGATCAGAGTAGTTTTTGATTGCTCAGCAAGGTACAATGATGTTGCATTGAACGATCATCTACTAAAGGGACCAGATCTTACAAACCCTTTACCTGGAGTACTCTGTAGATTCAGAAAGTATCCCATAGCAGTCATCTGCGATGTTCCACCAATTTCATGTGAAGGAAGAAGATAGAGACTTCCTGAGGTTCCTATGGTGGGAAGATGGAGATACAGATACAGAGCCAGCGGAATACAGGATGAAAGTGCACTTGTTTGGAGCAGCATCATCCCCAGGTTGTGCCAATTATGGTATGAAGTATCTGGCCAATCAGAATGAAAACGATTGTCCATCAGCAGCAAATTTTTTGAAGGAAAACTTTTATGTAGATGATGGTCTTATAAGCCTAGAATCCTCAGAGTCGGCAATTCAATTGGTGAGAGAGAGCCAAGAGTTATGCGCAAAGGGAAACCTGCGTCTTCACATATTCATCTCAAACGACAGGGAGGTACTAGAATCCATCAGTGACTCCGAACATGCATCAACAATAAAGAATGTGGATCTTAACTATGATCCTCTTCCAGTTCAGAATGTACTCGGATTGGGATGGAATGTAGAAAATGACAATTTTTTTCTTTGAAATATCCATGGAAGAGAAAGTTCCAACTAGACGTACCATTCTTTCCGCAGTAGCCTCAATATATGATCCGTTGGGATTCTTGACACCAGTAATCCTCAGAGCAAAAGAAATACTGCAAGAATTATGCAGACAGAAGTTGGGAAGGGACGAACCATATCTGCAGGCTTGAGGCCAAGGTGGGAGAGTTGGATAAGAGACTTGCAAAATTTGAAAGAAATTCGGATACCCAGATGTTTTGTACCTCCTGATTTCGGAAAGTACAAGAAAATAGAACTTTATCACTTTTCAGATGCCAGTAGTCATGGTTATGGTCAGTGCTCCTACATCAGAGCAATATGAGAAGGAAAGATACACTGTGCCCTGGTTATGGGAAAGGCCAGAGTCTCACCCAAAAATATTCAGACAATACCAAGAATTGAGCCGTCATTTCAGCATCAGTAAGTCAGTTTCTGAAAGAAGAATTGGAATTGGAAATAGATGAAGAGCATTTTTGGACAGACTCACAAGTTGTCCTAGGTTACATAAACAATGAAGCTCGAAGATTCCACACCTTTTGTCGCTAACAGAGTTCAAAAAATTCGGAAAACAACAAATCCAGAACATTGGCACTATGTTGACACAAAGCACAACCCGGCAGATCATGCTTCAAGAGGCCGGAATGTAACAGAATTGAAGAATTCAAACTAGTTCACCAGTCCAGATTTCCTTTGTGAAAAGGAAATCATACCTAGTGAAGGTTATACCAAACTGTCTATGGGTGATCCAGAAGCAAAGGTAGTTCAAACATTGAGCACTGTCAAGATGACATACTTGAACAACTAGCCAGATGTTCAAAGTGGAATACAGTCATAAACATAGTAGCTCGAATTCAACGCTTAGCAAAAGGAATCAGAAAGAAATAAAGAATCGTTGAATGTAGAGGAAAGAGTGAAAGCTGAAGAAACAGTTATAAGACTCATTCATCAAAGATTCTACAGTGAAGAATTGAAGAGACATAGTCAAGAACCTAAGAGACTTCCAAACAACCACCCATTGTACAAGCTTAATCTTATTCTGCAGGATGGTATACTGAAGGTGGGAGGGAGGCTGGAAAATGCGTCGCTACCTAAGAGAGTTAAGCATCCAGCAATTCTACCCAAAAATTCGACCTTCACAAGATTATCAATCACTACCACAACAAATCCTTGCATCAAGGAAGGAGCTTTACTCAAAGCTGTTTGAGAGAAGGTGGTTACTGGATAGTGAAAGGAAGCAAAGTTATAGCGCAGTACATAAGTAAATGTGTAATCTGTAGAAAGGCACGTAGACCTACAGAAGAACAAAGAATGGCTGATCTACCAGCTGATCATGTAAACCCATCACCACCATTTCTTTATAGCGGAATGGATTGCTTCGGCCCACTTATCACCAAACAAAACCATAAGGAGTACAAGAGATATGGACTGATATTTACGTGTCTAAGCTCCAGAGCAATTCACCTGGAAATGTTGAAAGATATGTCAACCGACGCGTTTATCAACGCCTTAAGATGTTTCATAGCCATGTCAGTCATAGGTACTGTCAGAGAACTTAGATCTGACCAAGGATCTAATTTTGTTGGAGCAAAGAATGAATTGAACAAGGCTCTAAAAGAGATTGATAAAAAAAAAGTAACCCGAGTACTTGTTAGAGAAACAGTGTGATTTTTCACATGAATGCTCCAAATGCAAGCCATACAGGCGGAGTCTGGGAGAGGCAAATCAGAACTGTAAGAAACGTACTAAGTTCAGTGTTGAAAAAGAACGCCGGAAGATTAGATGATGCTTCACTTAGGACACTATTCTATGAAGTAATGTCTATTGGTAACAGTCGTCCACTTACAGTCAACAACATCAACGACCCAACAAGCTTGGAAACTCTAACTCCCAACCATCTACTTCACCTTAAGGCTGATTACATACAGCCACCACCTGGCAGCTTTACCAAAGAGTATTTATACGCAAGGAAAAGATGGCGAAGAGTTCAATATCTATCAGAGCAGTTTTGGAATAGATGGAGCAAGGAGTACGTAGCTCATCTAATACTAAGAAGTAAATGGCAAACGCCTATAAGAAATGTTCATGTTGATGACATAGTGTTAGTAAAGGAAGACGACTTACCTAGAAGTCAATGGAAATTGGCCAAAGTCCTAGAAGCTTGAAAGGATTAAGAATTACTAGTAAGAAGAGTACTGTTACAAATGGGAGACTCAAAACTTGACAAAAAGGGAAAACGTCTCACAACCCCACTGAAGTTGGAACGTCCAATACAAACGTTAGTTGTTCTGCTTGAGAGTAACAAAGACACTTGAGAATTGAGAAACTGATGGAAAATTCCTCAAATTCATGCTCGAATCCTATTACTGAGAACATAGAATTATAGGTAATTTTGGTGGGAGTGTAGCTGGCCAACTAAGACCAGTCCTAGGTTGCTAATATGGTTCACATATATGTGTATACCAAACCTGCCAATAACCTCAGTACAGTGTATGTATATGTGCATATGTAAAAGCTAAAAGCAGAATCATTGCTGTAATTTATGTCTTTGAATGTTATATGACATTTATATATTCATTGTGTTAGCAAAAGCAGAAAAGGAAAATATGCCTATAAGAGTTAGTACATAGGTGAGCCATTCACAGCCATCCTCATACTGTACAGAGCCTTAACCAATCCCAGCCAGTTTCACATTTGTGCCTGTGTAAAACTCCCTGCTAGATTTTTCAAGAGTCACTTGCTCCTCAGACAGAAGAGGAAACAGACAAAGTTCCAGTCAGAGAAGCTCTATGGAAGCAGAGAAGGCCAAATAGGTATTTAATGCACTTGTGTGTTCCTCTGTTGTTTAACAGTGCAGGTAGATCTGTGTGTAAAATCTGTTCTATGTGTTTACTTGTAGTTCCACCGATATAATCCACTGAATCAAACCACTGTAATACGAAAGAAATAAACCACTGTAAGATAAACAAAACAAGCCATTGTAAGCAGTGTTATATGAAGAAGATTGAAGTTATTAAAGAAGTTAACTAAAGTATTCGGTGTGCTCTTTAAACCTACTGCATCCATAGAACGGCATTGGAGGAATTACAGAGTAAAGTCAGTCTAATCAAACAAAAGAAACAGCAATTGCATAATTTTTCTAATGCCACAGCGCAAGGCACTACATAGTGCTGCGCCTGCCACAGGCGAGTGCCGGCATCCTCAACATCCAGTACCTGTCATCGTCATTAAGCAGCGACTGCCGAGACCTTAACAACTGATGGGTCTTCAGCTGTCAGCAGGGTTTCCTGCAGGTCACATGCCCTCAACATGGGACAAGAGCCTCTTCCCCACAACCCTGGCTGGTGGTTGTGGGAATTTTGTTGTGGACCTTTTGAAATTATGTATCAAAAACATGACTTTATCTGACAATAACCCAGCCTAGCCGTCTGTTTAAGGGTTAACTTGTCTTGGTTGTGTTGTGGACTTTTGAATCACGTCTCAAAATATGACTTTTATCAAGACATAATATTATGTGGCAAACAGCTCAGTATAGCCGGATGCTAAGAGTTAATTTTGTCTTGGTTGAACCATCAAGGATTCTAGTTAAGAAATGGAGAATGGGGGAAGTGAGTCTTTTCCAAGACAATAAGCCTGTTTGAACTGTCAACAAGGACTATTTGTATATGGAGGTTGAGAAGAATGCACATACAGAAAAGTCAAACACATAGCCAGATAGGACTTTGACTTTTAAACATTTCAACAATAATGAGACGGGAACTCAACTGGTTGAAAGCTTAACCAAAACCTGTAGAGTGTGATGAACTAACAGACCTCTGAAACTATTACCATATACTATTGTTCACCAAGGATGAAAGCATTAACAATTGTTTACCATGAGTCCAATACAAGGGTCATGCAAACAGAGAGTTTTTTTTCCTACACAGAGAAAATGTTGATTCTGAAACAAAGGGGTGAAATTTAGGACATTTAAGTCTAAAAGTTCACTGTATATCATGACAAAAATATACTACAAAAACATATCATAAATAAGATGTTATAGATTTTAAACACCACTAAATACTCAGCAATGGGAACTATATATCACTAATTTGAGTATTGAGATGATGGGAAGTAAGATGTATTATAGACTAGCATTAGTTACATGTCTTATCAGGAAACAAACAGGATGGTACTTCAAGGAGGAATAACCGAATATACACCTATATTCCATGGTCCCTATTTAGAATAATATAGGTATCACTGCTATATCTGGATAGAGCCGTATATTTTATCCCTGAAATTACCTGAAGATTCCACCCAAGGTATGAGTCATCTCAAATACTCACATTGTTCTGTGATACATGACCGCCACCTGGCGGGCAGGTGAGAAATAGCTTATGTACACACATTTCTCAACTAGCCAATCAGGAAGCCTGGTGGGAAGGTATCTTAGAACAATGGACTAGTGGATATAAAAGCCCATGTGCTTTAAGGAAGAGAGATCCCTCATAAAAACCTCATGGAAAGACCTGACATCTGAAGAAGATCTGCTGAATAACTACTCTTCCATCTTTTCAAACTTCCTAAAACTTTAAACCTCTAATCTTATAACTTCCTACATTCTCCCCTACTGAATCTATCACTTGCTATATATATCAGTCTAAAGGCGTTCCACTGCCAGCTAAATCCACGGGAGAGTTGCCTAGTCTGAATTCCGGGTGTGGTGAGATATTTATGTGATTTTTGTATTAATTATTTTCTCTGTTGTGTGGAATCATAAAAATTACCTTAGTGTATCATAACAATATTGGGTAGTTAGATATATGTAGAAAGATACTGTGTTACTGTTAAAAATTGTTTATTGCCATATTATAAATTTTTTCATATTTCATAATTTATTGAATATTAATAACCAGAGTATCATATATCAAGGGCTTCCTTCTTGCAATCCTATGGCCACGGCTTGTAAGAATATAACCTTTGAGATATTCGAAATTATTAATTATTAATAAATTTAATAAATATCATATCATTTAAAATTTGTGATTGATGTAATTAGTTAGAGACCTTATTATTGTGTCTTACATTGGTAGGATATATTTTTGATTGTGTGTACCAATGTTCATTTATCACCAGTCTTTTGCGTTTTGTGTTAATATATATATAATTTTTGTACATAAATAAATTTTTATATTTATCTATTATAAGGCAAATTTTGTGTGTATGGTACGAAATCATATTGGCTAAAAGAATTCAAGGTATAATAATAAGTGGTGATCAAATTATCAAAGTGTCCAAATTATTGGTTTACTAAATATTTGCCGTATTTTAACGGCTGGAGGCACTGTAATATTTCATCTAAGGGAAAGGGACACGCCCTTTATAGATAAAAATATCCTTACATAAACCACCACAACATAAATTTGGAGGCACTGCTGAGATTCATAGAAATCGTACCATAACACAAAACGCACTGGTGATTGTATATTTGTACACTTTATCAAACATATATTTTGTATCAAAATGGCATCCAGTAATCACGGATCCACCTCTTCCAAGCATAACGAGGAAAATATGGCGGCTCAAGGCATTGAGCAAGAAGCTATGAAGCCAGCTCGGAAAGCTGCCGGTGCTTGGCAGAAGTATGTTGAAAATGAAGTAATAGATTATCTCCGCAAGAGATTAAGTTTGGGGGATAGCAATAAGGAATTTGTGGATGAAGAGAAAAAGCAGGCTATTAGCACTTTTGAGGACCTGTTCAACCAAAAGGGCCAGGTTGTTGGGTTTTTAATAGCATTTGCTGGAGCAGAAAGTGATAGAAGCCGTGACAGACTTCTCCTAGAAGCTTGGCCCATGTTATGGTTCATGACCGCTGGAGCTGCCCAGCGGACCATGACTCTAAGGGAAGAGTTGTCAGAGGCCCGCCTCTTGTTAGAGAGCAAAAATCAGGACATTGAGTCTTTGAAAGGGAAGCTTGGTCATGCCGGTGTTCGTTTAGACGAATCCGAGAAACATTATGATAGATTGGTCGGAGACTTTCGAAGTGCTCAAGACCTATATGAAAGAAACTTTCAGGAATTAAAACAACTTCAAAAGAAGTATCAGGACTTAAAAGATGAGGTGGAGTACTTCAGATCAGAGAGGTTATCTCCTGTCAAAATTAAAGTTCACCCAGGGGATAAGCATGACCAGTCAGAACTTACCTTGATAAAATCTGAGCAGAAAACTCTGGAGGAGCAGATTATAAGGTTGACGGCCCAAATAAATTCTGGGGTCCAAAGACGGACCAACCCAGTCAAGCCAGAGGCTGATGAGCGGAGATACCCGCATCACAGCGAAGTATCTGATAGTGAGTCAGGGTCAGAATATAGGTCACCTCCTAGGCTTTCAAGATACACTCCAGAGCGCTCTGAAGAAAAATATGAGGTTTCATATAGGCAGGAAGGGAAATCCCAGGGGTCATTCAGGAGATATGACACCCCAAAGGTTATTAAGTTCCTGAAGGACACTGTTCCTATGTTTTCTAAGAAAGGGTCCCTTGAGATCACCGAACACATGAGAACATATGAACAGACGTTAGAGATTCTGGGCATTAGAGATGACCACACCAAAATAGAATTGCTGCCATGGGTGTTTGAAGAGAAATACCGGCAATTCTTTGAGACCTTGAGGGCCTATTCCAATCAGTCCTGGAGAGAGGTTAAACATAAGTGCCACATGGAATTTGGGCCTTATAAAACTGTAACCTCTGCCAAGGCTGCGGCCTACAATTTAAAGTGTGGTCCTCACCAAAGCCCTGCAGAATTTCTGGCTGTCCTCAGAAATGCCTATTTCCTGGCTGAAAAGGATCCCAATCCTAACCAGCCAGAATTCAAGACCCTATTCTATGAAGCATTACCTGCTTACATAAAATTGGGACTTGCAAAGGATTACAGAAAGGGATGCTCTCTTGATTGGTTGGTGAGAGAGAGTGACTATTTATTCTCGATCCAACAGTCCAGTGAGGGCGGGATAAAAAGAGAACCCAAAAATAGCCCCAAGATAGTAGCAGCCACTACCGTTTCCCCTCCAAATCCAAATTTGCAGGCAGAGAAGAAATCATATGCGGAAGTAGTCCGTGGGGGTAAAACCAATGGTTCCCCTAGATTTGTACCTCAAACCCAGCAAGTGAAGGAGGTCCATAACTTTGCACCCCAAAACCAGTGGGTGAGAAAGGATAGACAAAAACCAGGAAACTACGGTAGTGGAAGTGAGAAGAATAAAAAGTATGGTAAGGGTCAGTACAGTGAGGAGAATCAAAGGAGTCAATGGTATCCTCAGAGGTTCTATTATCCTCGCCAAAACCAACATGGGAATTTTTATGGGAACCCCAATTTCAACAGGAACCATAATTACAATAAGAATCCCAATTTTAATAAGAACTCCGACTTCCAAAGATTTCCTCCACGCCAAGAACACCCTCAAGCTCAAAGGGGGGATACAGTACCCCAGGCTCCCTTTAATAACAGGGAGACCCCAAAACCTCAGAGAGAACAATGGCGTCGGGACCAGAGCAGTAGTTCTGACTCTGAGTCTCATTACCAGTCCCGTCCAAAATACAAGCGTAAGTATAGGAAGAGGGAGAATCAACAGAATGACTCCTCTGAGCGTATTGGACAAATAGAGGCACAGGTCAGCAAAATGGCTGAACAAATGGACAGGCTTGTCACTCAATTTCCATCCAATCCTTTTTTAGGAGCAGCTCCTGTGACCAACCAAGGGTCACAGAATTAACAGGCAACCAAGCCTTAAACCAACAGGGGAGGACACTGAGTCAAATGACAGGAGATGTGTGCCCCGTCCCCGACACGCCTACTAATGGAGAAGTTAGTTCTCAGGCAAAGGGGGACCATTTGTTGGTTATTAATGATTCTCCTGCTTTTCAGTGTCCATCTATTGCCCCTAATATAGTCGCGGCATCGGAAGTCATCAGGATTGACAAGCCAGACGGAGCACCAACTTCTAGTTGTGCTTCTGTCTTGAGACGGTCCAAGAATCCCACCAGGGAGGATAAGGGTGATGTGTCCACCACATGCGGTGAGATAAGAGCTAGTCATAGGTTATTGAAGGGCCCACAGATCTTCAACCACACTAATTTCATGTGTGAGCTGACTGAATCTGATGGGAGATATTATGCCACGGTGCAGGTGCAGGATGCCAGTGATCTTTCGATTGTCGGCTTAATAGACACTGGATCCCAAGCAACCATCATTTCACAGGAACATTTTGACAAAGTGGCGAATGTCATGCCCACCAAGCCGAGACTTAAAAGTTTTGACAGCTCATTGATTGGTGTAGGTGGAGACCCGTTACAAGTCATGGGTACCGCCTGGCTTAAATTGAAACTGGGTAATAAGGAACTGAGACACCCCATCATCATTGCCAGTATCTCCCAGCACCACATGATAATTGGGATGGACTTCCTAAAAAGGCTGAACACCATAGTTGACTGTGTGAACCAAGTCCTGTGGTCACAGGTAAATACCCCAATTAAATATGGGAAACTTAAAACTCCCCATTCCCGACAACACTGCCACCTGGTGGAAGAAAGGCCTGGATCATTAGAAATCCATTTCAGGAACAGCCAACTTCCTGATGTAACGGTTATCAAACCTGATGACCATAACCCTATCAGAAGAGATGAGGAACACATTTTTAGAATTCCCCAAGATAAAATAAAAGATATCTCCCTCCAAGATGACATCCTTACGATATCTTTTCATCAGGAGGATAAACCAAGAAAAGGGGGAGATCATACCCAATTCTTGACAGGTATTGAAAGGGTTAACAGCGACTTGTTTATCCCCATCCGGATAAATGGTCTTAATAGGTCAAAATATGCCAAACTAGATTTGAGACAGGAACACAGCTTTGTAAGCCATGGGTTGATAAAACACCTGACCGAAATGGAAATGATCCGTTTCTCCACACCTCAGCGTCATTGGATTTCAGACTCCCTTGATGACTCTGATGATCACAATTCAATGGCTAGGTGTCTCTTAAACGTCACTGTAGGAAACAAAACAGCCACCCATGTGTTCCTAGTCTTGAATAATCCCCAAACTAAAATTTATTTTGGCAACGATGTATTACATCGCTTTGCAATGCAAGTCGACCTAATTAATGACTGTTTATGGAGTCGACTAAAGGGGGACCCCGAAAAATACCAAAATCTGGACTTAGCTTTAAAATCCCAGCAACAGATGCCTTATGCTGTTGAAGTCCAGGTAGCCCAGAGGATTACAATTCCTAAGGGCATAAATAACTTCATACTCCCCATCCAAGTTAAAAAGGGACATAGACTGAAGGGGTCAGATGCATTGGTATGCCTCTCCCATAAAATGCAGGGGGAGGGACTGAACATTACACACACGCCCCTAGTCAACACACATCAATCCCCGATGTACATTTACATACATAATCTGTCCAATCAGGACATCGTCTTACCCAAAGAGACCCTTATTGGTCTAGCGGTAGAGACTGAATATTATACCTTTGGGGTTACTAACCAGGTGATTGGACTCATCCCCGATGAATATTTGTCGGAGGAACAATTAATTGAACAAACATTCCATTCATTACCAGAGGGTATTTTCACCATAGAGTCCATTTATCCATTCGATTCTAAAGATGGCACCTGTCGAGTCGAAGAGACATCAATTGTCTTTGATCACCCAATCAAAGAACAAGAGTACCCCAAAGAACCTGGATGGCAGGAGAACACACACACACATCACATACCCAATGACCTCACCACGAAACTTGAAGAGGCATATGAGATAGGTCAGCCGGAAAGCTTTCCTGGATTCAAGGAGTTAGTGGAAGAGATGGTGGCCCTCGCCGACGCGTGTGCCAGTGATCTCGACCGACAATTGCTCCGAGAGCTTCTCCTTGAATTCCAAGAGATCTTTGCCAAGGATTCTTACGATTGTGGGACTACTGACCTACACATCGCTAGGATCCAAACAGATCCAGATGCCCCACCAGTATTCGTAAGACAGTATAGGTTACCATTAGCTTCCTATGAATCTCTAGCTGAGATTATCAGGAAGTTACATGAAAGGGGTATAATTAGGCCCATCCACAGCTCCTACAACCACCCGATCCTGGGTATTTTAAAACCCAATGGACAATGGCGTTTGTGCGCTGATCTCCGTCAGCTAAACAAACGTGTGTACATGTCAGGATGGCCTGTCCCATACATAGACCAATGTCTCGCCCAGCTCCAAGGATCCCAGGTTTTTACAGCCTTGGATTGTGCACAGGGGTATTGGACCATAAAGGTGAGTGAGGAAGACCAATACAAACTGGCCTTTAGTTTTGGGAATCGACAATATTGTTGGGTGAGAATGCCTTTCGGATTCATAAATTCCGGACATGAATTTGCTGTGTTCATGCACAAGGCCATGCCAGACGCCTTCGAAAGGGGGACGTTGGCATATGTGGACGATATCCTGATCAAAAGTACTGATATGGCCAAACACATTACAGAACTTCGGCATGTCCTGGGCCAATTAAAAGCAGCAGGAGTAAAACTGTCCTTACAAAAAGCCCAGTGGTGTCGCACGAAGGTAAACTTCCTAGGCCATGAAGTTACTGCTGAAGGTTTGAACCCACAAAAGAAGAAAGTTGAGGCGGTTCTGAATTGTAAAGTCCCTATTAACCTTAAAGAATTGAGATCATTCCTAGGTATGGTAAACTACTCGCGTAAGTTTATTGATAATTACGCCGAGATAAGCAAGCCACTGCTTCACCTACTGAAGAAGGATGTCGAATGGTCGTGGGGTAAGAAACAGGAGGACGCCATGAAGGAATTAAAGGAACGTCTCACACAAGCCCCGTGTCTCGGATATCCCGAAGGGGGTAAAAATTTCTATCTAGAGACAGGGTTTACGCAGGTAAGTATGAGTTCTGTTCTTTACCAGAAACGTGATGATGTCAGTAAGGTGATTGCCTATGCCAGTAAAACTTTGTCCCCGGTTGAAGTAAAGTTCAGTGACTGTGAAAAAGCTCTATTGTCCACCGTGTGGGCATTACAGAATTTCCGCAGTTACATTCAGGGAGAGAGAATCATTGTTGAAACGGCACACCAGCCTTTACAATATTTAAAGAGTGAACGTATCAAGGGAGGAAATGTGTCTAATAGCCGCATCACTGCTTGGACTTTGTCTTTGCAAGGGTGGCCTCTTGAAATTCGGTACAAACAGAACAAGGAAAGTCCAGTAGCCCAGGGCCTAGCCGAGCTCCATGATTGTTCCGCAACTACGCCTGCTATGGAGGGCCCGGACACTGACTTTCTGGAAGAACAACTGTTCTCTCCCTACAAGGTTTACGATGAAGAATACTGTAAACAGCTGCCGTGTGTATATGTGGATGGTTGTGCTTTTCATCACAAGGATGGGGAACAGCTCCAACTAGTGGCAGGTATTGGAATCGTTTGGACCCAAGGTGTCACCCCAATTTCTGTGGGATACAAACTTGGACCAAAAAGCAGTCAGGTTGCTGAACTTACTGCAATTCTTAGAGCAGTTGAGATGGCTATAGAGTTCAACATCAGAGAGTGTGCCATCATAACTGATTCCAATTATGTCAGGAATAGTTTTGTGGAGTATTTCCCTAGGTGGAAGCGAAACAACATGAACAAGAGTAATCACAAACCCGTGAAACATGGTAAGCTCTTTTGTCACATCGATGAACTGGTAAGGTCCAATGATCTCACCCTGCACTTCAAGAAGACCAAAGGCCACTCCAAGGTTCTAGGTGCCGAGAAAGAAGGGAACGATCTGGCCGATTCTCTAGCCAAGGAAGGGGCAATCACCGGTGAACTGTTAGACATTGATCAATTTTTAGGTACCGTACAGGTTGAAGCTGTCACCAGGCAACAGGCCAGAACAGCTGGTGATCCGAATGCATTACAGTGGAGTCACGATTCTCCTAGTGAGGATTTAATTACTGCCCAAAAAGAAGACCCAATAATTGGCTTGTTTTATAGTCATATAGAAGATCCCAACCAAAATCCCATAAATAAGGAAGTATGTAGTGGGAAGGAGGATTTACGTATCTTAATGAAATCCAAATCCCAATTCTCTTTATACCAGGGATTGTTGATACGAACCTCAAAGGGTGGCGTACAACAATGGGTCGTCCCACTTAAATTTAGAGGTTTGATGCTACAGCATGCCCATGATGCTCCCACTTCCGGTCATCGTGGAGAGAAGATCACGTATGAGATCCTGCGGGATTATGCCTACTGGCCTCATATGTTGCGTGATGTGAAGGAGTACTGCCAAGGTTGCCTAATATGTCCCCAATTTCAACCTACCAAGCCAACTCACAGAGCACCTCTCCAGAAGAGGGGGATATGTATGCCTTGGTCAGACCTTCAGATGGATTTTATTGGGCCCGTAACAAAATCTTCACGAGGAAATCGGTATATGTTAACAGTTACATGTTTATTCACCAAGTATGTCGAATGTATACCAGCACCAAATAACAGCTCCGAGACATGTGCTGCATTGCTAATAAATCATGTATTTTCACGTTTTGGTTTACCTCAGAAGATAGAGTCTGATAGAGGATCGCACTTCACTAGCGAAGTGATGGCCAAATTGTGGAAAATTTTGGGGGTTAAAAGGAAATTGCATATCGCCTATCGGCCAGCCTCTAGTGGTGGTGTAGAACGATACAATCAGACCATCGTTAATGTCCTTAAGAAATTTGTTAAGGAAACAGGCAAAGATTGGGATGTCAAACTGCCACTGGTCCTGATGGCGTTGAGGGCTACTCCGAATACAGTTACAAAAATGTCATCTTTTGAACTGATGACAGGTAGACGGATGGTACTGCCCCAGCACTTATTGTATCGCACTACGGATCAAAATTTGATCAATGCCACCACCACACACCAGTACATAGAGGATTTACGTAAACATCTGCAATATGCTTTTGCCTTTGCCCAGCGAAATTTGGAAAGAGCTGCAACTAGTGCTAAGACATACTATGATCTCAAAACCTCCAAGAAGGAATATGAGATTGGTGACAAGGTCTATCTATACAACTTTGCAAGAGACCAGATCAAGGAACGGAAATTCCTTCCATCTTGGAAAGGTCCGTTCTCTATCATTGATAAAATCTCTCCGGTCGCATATAAATTGCAGGTTACCCGGTATGGTGAAATCAGTGATAGATGGGTGCACATCAACCAATTACGTGCTTGCCATCCGAAGTCTCAATTGCAGTTGTTGGAAGACTAACCCACCAGTTCCTATCTGGAGATATTGAGATCATCATTAAATTTCCTTTGAACATATAATTCATCTTTTGTCTTACAGGATCCAGTAATATAATTTTATGTATATCCAATACTTAAACTGTTCATTTTAATAATTTAGAAAGGAAGGCCCAGACTATGACCAGACCGGCGATCGGAGGTGTCAATGACCGGACCCTAGAAGGAAGCTATAATGTCCTGTGGGAAAGACCAGATGCCAGAGATCGATCCGGAGACGATAACCTGATGTCCCAGGCCACCAAGGGCCAGTCCAGAGGAAAAGACCCGCCTAGGAGACCGTCTAAGAGACCTGTCGTGCGGAGGACCCATGGACCCCAAGGTGGATGTGCCAGGCCAGGCCGGCCTCATCACAAGACCAGGATCGTCATCGGAAGTGTCCATCTAAAGACGCCGAGTCAAGTTAAGGACCAACCAGCATCACCGCTGCCATTTTATTATAAAAAAAAAAAAAAAAAAAATTTTTTTTATTATTTCATTCCCTTCACCGGAGAAGACGAACGATCACTCTAACCAAAAGTCCCACTCATGTTTTTCGATACAGACACCCCTCTACGCGTGCCTATACCCCAAAAACAAAGGGGGATTTGTTGTGGACTTTTGAATCACGTCTCAAAATATGACTTTTATCAAGACATAATATTATGTGGCAAACAGCTCAGTATAGCCGGATGCTAAGAGTTAATTTTGTCTTGGTTGAACCATCAAGGATTCTAGTTAAGAAATGGAGAATGGGGGAAGTGAGTCTTTTCCAAGACAATAAGCCTGTTTGAACTGTCAACAAGGACTATTTGTATATGGAGGTTGAGAAGAATGCACATACAGAAAAGTCAAACACATAGCCAGATAGGACTTTGACTTTTAAACATTTCAACAATAATGAGACGGGAACTCAACTGGTTGAAAGCTTAACCAAAACCTCTAGAGTGTGATGAACTAACAGACCTCTGAAACTATTACCATATACTATTGTTCACCAAGGATGAAAGCATTAACAATTGTTTACCATGAGTCCAATACAAGGGTCATGCAAACAGAGAGTTTTTTTTCCTACACAGAGAAAATGTTGATTCTGAAACAAAGGGGTGAAATTTAGGACATTTAAGTCTAAAAGTTCACTGTATATCATGACAAAAATATACTACAAAAACATATCATAAATAAGATGTTATAGATTTTAAACACCACTAAATACTCAGCAATGGGAACTATATATCACTAATTTGAGTATTGAGATGATGGGAAGTAAGATGTATTATAGACTAGCATTAGTTACATGTCTTATCAGGAAACAAACAGGATGGTACTTCAAGGAGGAATAACCGAATATACACCTATATTCCATGGTCCCTATTTAGAATAATATAGGTATCACTGCTATATCTGGATAGAGCCGTATATTTTATTCCTGAAATTACCTGAAGATTCCACCCAAGGTATGAGTCATCTCAAATACTCACATTGTTCTGTGATACATGACCGCCACCTGGCGGGCAGGTGAGAAATAGCTTATGTACACACATTTCTCAACTAGCCAATCAGGAAGCCTGGTGGGAAGGTATCTTAGAACAATGGACTAGTGGATATAAAAGCCCATGTGCTTTAAGGAAGAGAGATCCCTCATAAAAACCTCATGGAAAGACCTGACATCTGAAGAAGATCTGCTGAATAACTACTCTTCCATCTTTTCAAACTTCCTAAAACTTTAAACCTCTAATCTTATAACTTCCTACATTCTCCCCTACTGAATCTATCACTTGCTATATATATCAGTCTAAAGGCGTTCCACTGCCAGCTAAATCCACGGGAGAGTTGCCTAGTCTGAATTCCGGGTGTGGTGAGATATTTATGTGATTTTTGTATTAATTATTTTCTCTGTTGTGTGGAATCATAAAAATTACCTTAGTGTATCATAACAATATTGGGTAGTTAGATATATGTAGAAAGATACTGTGTTACTGTTAAAAATTGTTTATTGCCATATTATAAATTTTTTCATATTTCATAATTTATTGAATATTAATAACCAGAGTATCATATATCAAGGGCTTCCTTCTTGCAATCCTATGGCCACGGCTTGTAAGAATATAACCTTTGAGATATTCGAAATTATTAATTATTAATAAATTTAATAAATATCATATCATTTAAAATTTGTGATTGATGTAATTAGTTAGAGACCTTATTATTGTGTCTTACATTGGTAGGATATATTTTTGATTGTGTGTACCAATGTTCATTTATCACCAGTCTTTTGCGTTTTGTGTTAATATATATATAATTTTTGTACATAAATAAATTTTTATATTTATCTATTATAAGGCAAATTTTGTGTGTATGGTACGAAATCATATTGGCTAAAAGAATTCAAGGTATAATAATAAGTGGTGATCAAATTATCAAAGTGTCCAAATTATTGGTTTACTAAATATTTGCCGTATTTTAACGGCTGGAGGCACTGTAATATTTCATCTAAGGGAAAGGGACACGCCCTTTATAGATAAAAATATCCTTACATAAACCCACCACAACAGTTGGAAAGTCGAATGACCATCCAGTTAAGAAATGTACATAATGAGTGAAGTGAGCTTTTTCCAAGACAATAAGACTGTTTGGACTGTCAACAAATACTGTTTATATATTGGGGTTGAGTGGAAGACGTCTACAAAAGTTAAATAGACAGCCAAATAGGACTTCAACCTTCAAACATTAAGACATAACACATGAACAATAATGAGACGTAAACTCAACTGGTTAAAAGTTTGCCTAGAACCTTGCAAAGTGTAATGAACCAACAAACCTCTCGAACTATAACAATATGCTATTATCCATTAAGGTTGAAAGTATAAATGTCTGTTTACTCTGACTCCAACACAATAGCCAGGTAAACAGAGGGTCTTTCCTACCTATGGGAATGTTTGATTCTGAAACAAAGGTTAAATTCAGGACATTTAAGGCTAAGAATTGAATATATCTACCCACAGAGATATTACTAAAAAGCATACTATCAAATGGATGTTATAAAGAATCTGTTTCACACACCACAAAATATTCAGCTGAATGGGGATTGTATATCACTAACTTGAGTATTGAGATGAGAAAAAATAAGATATATTGTGAATTAGCATTAGTTGTATGTCTTATCAGGAAACAAATGCTTTCACACAAGTTGTATCTCAGAGAGATAAATAACTGAACATACACAGATATTCCATGGTTCCTATTTAGAACATTATAGGTATGATTAACTATATATATCTAGGATAAGACATATAGTTAATACCTGAAATCACCTTGAGTTCCACCCGAGGTGTGAGTCATCACAAATACTCAAATTGTTCTATGAGCTCTGACCGCCACTTAGTGGACAGGTGAGAGATAGCTTAAATACATACATTTCTCAACCAGCCAATCAAAAAGCCTGGTGGGAGGGTCTCTTAGAACAATAGTTTAGTTGGTATAAAAACCCATGCACCTCATTTAGAAAAAAAAACCTTACTAAAAACCCTCACTAAGAAAAAACTCATTGAAAAAGAACCTCATTGAAAAAAAATGAACAACTGACTGAAGAAATCTGAAGACTGAAATCCATCTCTGCTGTCTATCAACTCTTCCATCTTTTCAAACTTCCAAAACTTTACTAAATTTCTAAATCTCTGTACTTCTAACTTCCTACATTCTCCCACACTATTGAACTCTATCTCACTTTCCCCTGTGGTCATCATTCTGAAGGCGTTCCATTGCCAATTGGATCCACTGAGAGGTGTCATATTCCTAGATCTGGGTGTGGTGAGACTGTCCATTTAATTTTGTATTGCATATTTTATCTGTTGTGTAGAGTAATAAGAATTACCTTAGTGCAGGGGTGTCCAAACTTTTTTCAAAGAGGGCCAGATTGGATGAAGTGAACATGGTGGAGGGCCGAACATTTTTCCAAACATTCTTTGAACCATTACAATTAAATGCAAATAAATTATTTTATGCCAAGTTACCGTATTTTTCGCCGTATAAGACGCACCTGACCATAAGACGCACCTAGGTTTTAGAGGCAGAAAACAGGAAAAAAAAAAATTCTGAACTAATGGACTGCAGACACAGTACAGGAGATGACCAGAGACTGCGGACAGCACAGGGATGACCAGAGACTGCGGACAGCACAGGGATGACCAGAGACTGCGGACAGCACAGGGATGACCAGAGACTGCGGACAGCACAGGGATGACCAGAGACTGCGGACAGTACAGATGACTGCTGACCTTTGGGGAGGTGGGGAGCGGGTACCTGAATTTGACAGGTACCCGCTCTTACTTCCGCAGTTGTTCTTTGATCTTACCTGTTCCTCGATCCAGCCGCGCGCTGTCTTCCCGGCTTCTGTAATGGCGCTCGGCATGACAGCCGGGTGCCCAGTGCGCATGAGCGAGAAGCACTTGCGCTTTGTGATTGGTCCGGCGGCTTCTGGGATCTGTCATGTGTCCCAGGTACCGCCTTACCATTCACAAAAAGCACCGCTTCTTGCGCATGCGCACTTGGCACCCGGCTGTCATGCCCAGCGCCTACACTACAGAAGCCGGGAAGACAGCGCGCCGCTGGATAGAGGAACAGGTAAGGTCCCGCTGCAGAGCTGAGCGGCCGGCCCGGTATTCTGACACGGCCGCGGTGGAAATACCGGACCGGCCGCTCCATATTCGCTCCATAAGACACACTGACACACTGACATGGAGGGCCGTATTAAACCGACCCTCGGGCCGTAAATGGCCCGCGGGCCGGACTTTGGACATGCCTGCCTTAGTGTATCACAGCTGTATTGGATGGATATATATATAGAGGGATTCCGTATTACTGTTAGATATTGTTGGTGTCATATTACAAATTTTTCATATTTGATAAATTATTAAATATTAATAATTAGAGTATAACTTATCAGAGAATATCTTCTTCCAATCCTATGGCCACGTTTTGTGAGAATATAACCTCTGAGATACTCTAAATTATTAGTTATTACTAAATTAAATTTTTAATAATCATCATTATCATTTAGAAGATTGTTATATTGTTTCCCATTATTTAGAAACCTTATATTGTGTATGATATTGGTATAGTATATCTTTGACCGTGTGTATCAATATTCATTCATCACCAGTCTTTTGCGTTTTGTGTTAATATATATATAATTTTTGTACATAAATAAATTTTTATATTTATCTATTATAAGGCAAATTTTGTGTGTATGGTACGAAATCATACTGGCTAAAAGAATTCAAGGTCTAATAATAAGTGGTGATCACATTACCAAGGTGTCCAAATTATTGGTTTACTAAATATTTGCCGTATTTTAACAGCTGGAGGCACTGTAATATTTCATCTAAGGGAAAGGGGCACCGCCCTTTATAAGTAGAATAAATCCTTACATAAACCACCGCAGGATAAATTTGGAGGCACTGCTGAGAGCCATAGAAATTGTACCATAATACAAAACGCACTGGTGATTGTATATTTGTACACTTTGTCAAACATATATTTTATATCAAAATGGCATCCAGTAATCACGGATCCACCTCTTCCAAGCATAACGAGGAAAATATGGCGGCCCAAGATATTGAGGTGGGAACTCTCAAGCCAGCCCGAAAAGCCGTCGGTACTTGGCAGAAGTATGTTGAATGTGCAGTAATAGATTATCTCCGCAAGAGATTAGGTTTGGGGGATAGCAATAATGAATTCGTGGATGAAGAGAAAAAGCAGACTATGAGCACCTTTGAGGACCTGTTCAACCAAAAGGGCCAGGTTGTTGAGTTTTTAGTAGCATTTGCTAGAGCAGAAAGTGATAAAAGCCGTGACAGACTTCTCCTAGAAGCCTGGCCAATGTTATGGTTTATGAGCGCTGGAGCAGCCCAGCAAACCATAACTTTAAGGGAAGAGTTGTCAGAAGCCCGCCTCTTGTTGGAAAGCAGAAATCAGGACATTGAGTCTTTGAAAGGGAAGCTTGGTCATGCCGGTATTCGTTTAGACGAATCCAAGGAATATCATGATAGATTGGTCAGAGACTTTCAAAGTGCTCAAGACCTGTATGAAAGAAATTTTCAGGAATTGAAATGATTTCAAAAGAAATATCAGGATTTAAAAGATGAAGTGGAGTACTTCAGATCAGAAAGGTTATCTCCTGTTGAAATGAAAGTTCACCCAGGGGACAAGCATGACCAGTCAGAACTTGCATTGATAAGATCTGAGCAGAAAACTCTGGAGGAGCAGATTATGAGGTTGACGGCCCAAATAAATTCCGGGGTCCAAAACCGGACCAACCCAGTCAAGCAGGAGGCTGATGAGCGGGGATACCCGCATCACAGTGAAGTACCTGATAGTGAGGCAGAGACAGAATATAGGTCGCCTCCTAGGCTTCCAAGATACACTCCAGAGCTCTCAGAAGAAAAGTATGAGGTTTCATATAGACAAGAAAGGAAATCCCAGGGGTCATTCAGGAGATATGACACCCCAAAAGTCATTAAGTTCCTGAAGGACACTGTTCCTATGTTTACTAAGAAAGGGTCCCTCGAGATCACCGAACATATGAAAACATACGAACAGACGTTAGAAATTCTGGGCATTAGAGATGACCACACCAAAATTGAATTGCTGCCATAGGTATTTGAAGAGAAATACCGGCAATTCTTTGATACCTTGAGGACCTATTCCAATCAGTCCTGGAGAGAGGTTAAACATAAGTGCCACATGGAATTTGGGCCTTATAAAACTGTAACCTCTGCCAAGGCTGCGGCCTACAATTTAAAGTGTGGTCCTCACCAAAGCCCTGCAGAATTTCTTGCTGTCCTCAGACATGCCTATTTTCTGGCTGAAAAGGATTCCAATCTTGACCAGCCAGAATTCAAGACCTTATTTTATGAAGCATTACCCGCTTACATAAAATTGGGACTTGCTCAGGATTACAGAAAGGGACGCTCTCTTGATTGGTTGGTGAGAGAGAGTGACTTTTTGTTCTCTAATCCAACAGTCCAGTGAGGGCGGGATAAAAAGAGAACCCAAGAATAATCCCAAGATAGTAGCAGCCACTACCGTTTCCCCTCCAAATCCAAATTTGCAGGCGGAGAAGAAATCATATGCGGAAGTAGTCCGTGGGCGTAAAACCAATGGTTCCCCTAGATATGTACCTCAAACCCAGCAAGTAAAGGAGGTCCATAACTTTGCACCCCAAAACCAGTGGGTGAGGAAGGATAGACAAAAGCCAGGGAACTACGGTAGTGGAAGTGAAAAGAATAAAAAGTATGGAAAGGGCCAGTACAGTGATGAGAATCAAAGGGGTCAATGGTATCCTCGGAGATTCTATTATCCTCGCCAAGACCAACATGGGAATTTTTATGGGAACCCCAATTTCAATAGGAACCATAAATTTCAATAAGAATCCCAATTTTAATAAGAACTCTGACTTCCAAAGATTTCCTCCACGCCAAGAACACCCTCAAGCTCAAAGGGGGGATACAGTACCCCAGGCTCCCTTTAATGACAGGGAGAACCCGAAACCTCAGAGAGAAAAATGGCGTCAGGACCAGAGCAGTAGTTCTGACTCTGAATCTCATTGCCAGTCCCGTCCAAAATACAAGCGTAAGTACAGGAAAAGGGAGAATCAACAGAATGACTCCTCTGAGCGTATTGAGCAAATAGAGGCACAGGTCAGCAAAATGGCTGAACAAATGGACAGGCTTGTCACTAAATTTTCTTCCAATCCTTTTTTAGGAACAGCCCCTGTGACCAACCAAGGGTCACAGAATTAACAGGCAACCAAGACTTACACCAACAGGGGAGAACACTGAGTCAAAGGACAGGAGATGTGTGTACCATCCCTGACACGCCTTCTAATGGAGAATCTAGTTCTCAGGCAAAGGGGGACCAGTGGTTGTTTATTAACGATTCTCCTGTTTTTCAGTGTCCATCTATTGCCCCTAATATAGTCGCGGCATCGGAAGTTGTCGGGATTGACAAGCCAGACGGAGCACCAGCTTCTAGTTGTGCTTCTGTCTTGAAACAGTCCGAGAATCCCACCAGGGAGGATAAGGGTGATATGTCCACCACATGCGGTGAGATAAGAGCCAGTCATATGTCATTGAAGGGCCCACAGATCTTCAACCACGCTAATTTCATGTGTGAGCTGACTGAATCTGATGGGAGATATTATGCCACAGTGCAGGTGCAGGATGCCAGTGATCTCTCTATTGTCGGCCTAATAGACACTGGATCCCAAGCAACCATCATGTCACAGGAACATTTTGATAAAGTGGCGAATGTCATGCCCACCAAGCCAAGACTTAAAAGCTTTGACAGCTCATTGATTGGTGTAGGTGGAGACCCATTCCAAGTCATGGGTACCACCTGGCTTAAACTGAAACTGGGTAATAAGGAACTGAGACACCCCATCATCATTGCCAGCATCTCCCAGCACCACATGATCATTGGGATGGACTTTCTAAAAAGGCTGAACACAATAGTTGACTGTGTGAACCAAGTACTGTGGTCACAGGTAAATACCCCGATTAAATATGGGAAACTTAAAACTCCCCATTCCCGACAACACTGCCACCTGGTGGAAGAAAGGCCTGGATCATTAGAAATCCATTTCAGGAACAGTCAACTTCCTGATGTAACGGTTATCAAACCTGATGACCATAACCCTATCAGAAGAGATGAGGATCACATTTTTAGCATTCCCCAAGATAAAATAAAAGATATTTCCCTCCAAGATGACATCCTTACGATATCTTTTCATCAGGAGGATAAACCAAGAAAAGGGGGAGATCACACCCAATTCTTGACAGGCATTGAAAGGGTTAACAGCGACTTGTTTATCCCCATCCGGATAAATGGTCTTAATAGGTCAAAATATGCCAAACTAGATTTGAGACAGGAACACAGCTTTGTAAGCCATGCGCTGATAAAACACCTGACCGAAATGGAAATGATCCGTTTCTCCACACCTCAGCATCATTGGATTTCAGACTCCATCGATGACTCTGATGATTACAATTCAATAGCTAGGTGTCTCTTAAATGTCACTGTAGGAAACAAAACAGCCACCCATGTGTTCCTAGTCTTGGATAATCCCCAAACTAAAATTTATTTTGGCAACGATGTATAACATCGCTTTGCAATGCAAGTCGACCTAATTAATGACTGTCTATGGAGTCGACTAAAGGGGGACCCCGAGAAATACCAAAATCTGGACTTAGCTTTAAAATCCCAGCAACAGATGCCTTATGCTGTTGAAGTCCAGGTAGCCCAGAAGATTACCATTCCTAAGGGCATAAATAATTTCATACTCCCCATCCAAGTTAAAAAGGGACATAGACTAAAGGGGTCAGATGCATTAGTATGCCTCTCCCATAAAATGCAGGGGGAGGGACTGAACATTACACACACGCCCCTAGTCAACACACATCAGTCCCCGATGTACATTTACATACATAATCTGTCCAATCAGGACATCGTCTTACCCAAAGAGACCCTTATTGGTCTAGCGGTAGAGACTGAATATTACACCTTTGGGGTCACTAACCAGGTGATTGGACTCATTCCCGATGAATATTTGTCGGAGGAACAATTAATTGAACAAACATTCCATTCATTACCAGAGGGTATTTTCACCATAGAGTCCATTTATCCGTTCGATTCTAAAGATGGTACCTGTCGAATCGAAGAGACATCAATTGTCTTTGATCACCCAATCAAAGAACAAGAGTACCCCAAAGAACCTGGATGGCAGGAGAACACACACACACATCACATGCCCAATGACCTCACCACAAACCTTGAAGAGGCATATGAGATAGGTCAGCCGGAAAGCTTTCCTGGATTCAAGGAGTTAGTTGAAGAGATGGTGGCCCTCGCCGATGCGTGTTCCAATGATCTCGACCGACAATTGCTCCGAGAGCTTCTCCTTGAATTCCAAGAGATCTTTGCCAAGGATTCTTACGATTGTGGGACTACTGACCTACACATCGCTAGGATCCAAACAGATCCAGATGCACCACCAGTATTCGTAAGACAGTATAGGTTACCATTAGCTTCCTATGAATCTCTAGCTGAGATTATCAGGAAGTTACATGAAAGGGGTATAATTAGGCCCATTCACAGCTCCTATAACCACCCGATCCTGGGTATTTTAAAACCCAATGGACAATGGCGGTTGTGCGCTGACCTCCGTCAGCTGAACAAACGTGTGTACATGTCAGGATGGCCTGTCCCATACATAGACCAGTGTCTAGCCCAGCTCCAAGGATCCCAAGTTTTTACAGCCTTGGATTGTGCACAGGGGTATTGGACCATTAAGGTGAGTGAGGAAGACCAATACAAACTGGCATTCAGTTTTGGGAATCGACAATATTGTTGGGTGCGAATGCCTTTCGGATTCATAAATTCCGGACATGAATTTGCTGTGTTCATGCACAAGGCCATGCCAGACGCCTTCGAAAGGGGGACGTTGGCATATGTGGACAATATCTTGATCAAAAGTACTGATATGGCCAAGCACATTACAGAACTTCGGCATGTTTTGGGCAAATTGAAAGCAGCAGGAGTTAAACTGTCCTTACAAAAAGCCCAGTGGTGTCGCACGAAGGTAAATTTCCTAGGCCATGAAGTTACTGCTGAAGGTTTGAACCCACAAAAGAAGAAGGTAGAGGCGTAAAGTCCCTACTAACCTTAAAGAATTGAGATCATTCCTAGGTATGGTAAACTACTCGCGTAAATTTATTGATAATTACGCCGAGATAAGCAAGCCGCTGCTTCACCTACTGAAGAAGGATGTCGAATGGTCGTGGGGTAAGAAACAGGAGGACGCCATGAAGGAGTTAAAGGAACGTCTCACACAAGCTTCGTGTCTCGGATATCCCGAAGGGGGTAAAAACTTCTATCTAGAGACAGGGTTTACGCAGGTAAGTATGAGTTCCGTTCTTTACCAGAAACGAGATGATGTCAGTAAGGTGATTGCCTATGCCAGTAAAACTTTGTCCCCGGTAGAGGTAAAATTCAGTGACTGTGAAAAAGCTCTATTGTCCACCGTGTGGGCATTACAGAATTTCCGCAGTTACATTCAGGGAGAGAGAATCATTGTTGAAACGGCACACCAGCCTTTACAGTATTTAAAGAGTGAACGCATCAGGGGAGGAAATGTGTCTAATAGCCGCATCACTGCTTGGACTTTGTCTTTGCAAGGGTGGCCTCTTGAAATTCGTTATAAACAGAACAAGGAAAGTCCAGTAGCCCAGGGCCTAGCCGAGCTCCATGATTGTTCCGCAACTACGCCTGCTATGGAGGCCCCGGACACTGACTTTTTGGAAGAACAACTGTTCTCTCCCTACAAGGTTTATGATGAAGAATACTGTAAACAGCTGCCGTGTGTATATGTGGATGGTTGTGCTTTTCATCACAAGGATGGGGAACAGCTCCAACTAGTGGCAGGTATTGGAATCGTTTGGACCCAAGGTGTCACCCCAATTTCTGTGGGATACAAACTTGGACCAAAAAGCAGTCAGGTTGCTGAACTTACTGCAATCCTTAGAGCAGTTGAGATGGCTATAGAGTTCAACATTAAAGAATGTGCCATCATAACCGATTCCAATTATGTCAGGAATAGTTTTGTGGAGTATTTCCCTAGGTGGAAGCGAAACAACATGAACAAGAGTAATCACAAACCCGTGAAACATGGTAAGCTCTTTTGTCACATCGATGAACTGGTAAGGTCCAATGATATCACCCTTCACTTCAAGAAAACCAAAGGCCACTCCAAGGTTCTAGGTGCCGAGAAAGAAGGGAACGATCTGGCCGATTCTCTAGCCAAGGAAGGGGCAATCACCGGTAAATTATTAGACATCGATCATCTTTTAGGTACCGTACAGGTTGAAGCTATCACCAGGCAACAGGCCAGAACAGCTGGTGATCCAAATGCATTACAGTGGAGTCACGATTCTCCTAGTGAGGATTTAATTACTGCCCAAAAAGAAGACCCAATAATTGGCTTGTTTTATAGTCATATAGAAGATCCCAACCAAAATCCCATAAATAAGGAAGTATGTAGTGGGAAGGAGGATTTACGTATCTTAATGAAATCCAAATCCCAATTCTCTTTGTACCAGGGATTGTTGATACGAACCTCAAAGGGTGGCGTACAACAATGGGTCGTCCCGCTTAAATTTAGAGGTTTGATGCTACAGCATGCCCATGATGCTCCTACTTCCGGGCATCGTGGAGAGAAAATAACGTATGAGATCCTGCGGGATTATGCCTACTGGCCTCATATGTTACGTGATGTGAAGGAGTACTGCCAAGGTTGCCTAATATGTCCCCAATTTCAACCTACCAAACCAACTCATAGAGCACCTCTCCAGAAAAGGGGGATATGTATGCCTTGGTCAGACCTTCAAATGGATTTTATTGGGCCCCTAACAAAATCTTCACAAGGAAATCGGTATATGTTAACAGTTACATGTTTATTCACCAAGTATGTCGAATGTATACCAGCACCATAGCTCCGAGACATGTGCTGCATTGTTAATAAATCATGTCTTTTCACGTTTTGGTCTCCCACAGAGGATAGAGTCTGATAGAGGATCGCACTTCACTAGCGAAGTGATGGCCAAATTGTGGAAAATTTTGGGGGTCAAAAGGAAATTGCATATCGCCTATCGGCCAGCCTCTAGTGGTGGTGTAGAACGATACAATCAGACCATCGTTAACGTCCTTAAGAAATTTGTTAAAGAGACAGGCAAGGACTGGGATGTTAAACTTCCGCTGGTCCTGATGGCGTTGAGGGCTACTCCGAATACAGTCACAAAAATGTCATCCTTTGAACTGATGACAGGTAGACGGATGGTACTGCCCCAACACTTATTGTATCGCACTACAGATCAAAATTTGATCAATGCCACCACCACACACCAATACATAGAGGATTTACGTAAACATCTGCAATATGCTTTTGCCTTTGCCCAGCGAAATTTGGAAAGAGCTGCAACTAGTGCTAAGACATACTATGATCTCAAAACCTCTAAGAAGGAATATGAGATTGGTGATAAGGTCTATCTATACAACTTTGCAAGAGACCAGATCAAGGAACGGAAATTCCTTCCATCTTGGAAAGGTCCGTTCTCTATCATTGATAAAATCTCTCCGGTCGCATATAAATTGCAGATTCCCCGGTATGGGGAAATCAGTGATAGATGGGTGCACATCAATCAATTACGTGCTTGCCATCCGAAGTCTCAATTGCAGTTGTTGGAAGACTAACCCACCAGTTCCTATCTGGAGATATTGAGATTAGAGATGAGCGAATCGAAGTAGGCGAAGTGGAATTCGTTTCGAATATTAGGAAAATTTCGATTCGCGCCGAATCCGAAAATTAGCAGACTTTGGATGCGCGAATCAAAATTTTTCCTAAAATGGCGGCGACGGAGCGGGGATGTCTGGGAAGGCGCGCAGACAAGGCGCGCTGACCCATAATGCATTCATTCATGACATGTGATCGCATTAGCCAATCAGCAGCCAGCCAGCCAGCACTGTGTAATGGTCGAGCTATAAATGGCGGCCATTTTAGAATTCTCCATTTGCCTCCAGTCATTCAACAGAGGCAGACATGGCTGTATTCAGGGAGAGAGTTAGGGACACAGAAACGTTACTTAGGGACACAGAAACGTTACTTAGGGACACAGAAACGTTACTTAGGGCCACAGAAACGTTACTTAGGGCCACAGAAACGTTACTTAGGGCCACAGAAACGTTACTTAGGGACACAGAAACGTTACTTAGGGACACAGAAACGTTACTTAGGGCCACAGAATCGTTACTTAGGGCCACAGAAACGTTACTTAGGGCCACAGAAACGTTACTTAGGGCCACAAAATTGTTACTTAGGGACAGACACAGAATTGTTACTGAGGGACACAGAATTGTTACTGAGGGCCACAGAACCGTTACTTAGGGCCACAGAAACGTTACTTAGGGACACAGAATTGTTACTCAGGGACAGACACAGAATTGTTACTGAGGGATACAGAATTGTTACTGAGGGACACAGAACCGTTACTTAGGTCCACAGAAACGTTACTTAGGGCCACAGAAACGTTACTTAGGGCCACAGAAACGTTACTTAGGGCTACAGAATCGTTACTTAGGGCCACAGAAACGTTACTTAGGGCCACAGAATTGTTACTTAGGGACAGACACAGAATTGTTACTGAGGGACACAGATTTGTTACTGAGGGCCACAGAACCGTTACTTAGGGCCACAGAAACGTTACTTAGGGACACAGAATTGTTACTCAGGGACAGACACAGAATTGTTACTGAGGGACACAGAATTGTTACTGAGGGCCACAGAACTGTTACTTAGGTCCACAGAAACGTTACTTAGGGCCACAGAAACGTTACTTAGGGGCACAGAATCGTTACTTAGGGCCACAGAAACGTTACTTAGGGCCACAGAATTGTTACTTAGGGACAGACACAGAATTGTTACTGAGGGACACAGATTTGTTACTGAGGGCCACAGAACCGTTACTTAGGGCCACAGAAACGTTACTTAGGGACACAGAATTGTTACTCAGGGACAGACACAGAATTGTTACTGAAGGACACAGAATTGTTACTGAGGGCCACAGAACTGTTACTTAGGTCCACAGAAATGTTACTTAGGGCCACAGAAACGTTACTTAGGGCCACAGAAACGTTACTTAGGGCTACAGAATCGTTACTTAGGGCCACAGAAACGTTACTTAGGGCCACAGAATTGTTACTTAGGGACAGACACAGAATTGTTACTGAGGGACACAGATTTGTTACTGAGGGCCACAGAACCGTTACTTAGGGCCACAGAAACGTTACTTAGGGACACAGAATTGTTACTCAGGGACAGACACAGAATTGTTACTGAGGGACACAGAATTGTTACTGAGGGCCACAGAACTGTTACTGAGGGCCACAGAACTGTTACTTAGGGCCACAGAAACGTTACTTAGGGCCACAGAAACGTTACTTAGGGCTACAGAATCGTTACTTAGGGCCACAGAAACGTTACTTAGGGCCACAGAATTGTTACTTAGGGACCGACACAGAATTGTTACTGAGGGACACAGATTTGTTACTGAGGGCCACAGAACCGTTACTTAGGGCCACAGAAACGTTACTTAGGGACACAGAATTGTTACTCAGGGACAGACACAGAATTGTTACTTAGGGACACAGAATTGTTACTCAGGGACAGACACAGAATTGTTACTGAGGGATACAGAATTGTTACTGAGGGACACAGAACCGTTACTTAGGGCCACAGAAACGTTACTTAGGGCCACAGAAACGTTACTTAGGGCTACAGAAACGTTACTTAGGGACACAGAATCGTTACTTAGGGCCACAGAAACGTTACTTAGGGCCACAGAAACGTTACTTAGTGCCACAGAATTGTTACTTAGGGACAGACACAGAATTGTTACTGAGGGACACAGATTTGTTACTGAGGGCCACAGAAACGTTACTTAGGGCCACAGAAACGTTACTTAGGGCCACAGAATTGTTACTTAGGGACAGACACAGAATTGTTACTGAGGGACAGATTTGTTACTGAGGGCCACAGAACCGTTACTTAGGGCCACAGAAACGTTACTTAGGGACACAGAATTGTTACTTAGGGACAGACACAGAATTGTTACTGAGGGACACAGATTTGTTACTGAGGGCCACAGAACCGTTACTTAGGGCCACAGAAACATTACTTAGGGCCACAGAATTGTTACTTAGGGACAGACACAGAATTGTTACTCAGGGACAGACACAGAATTGTTACTGAGGGACACAGAATTGTTACTGAGGGACAGACACAGAATTGTTACTGAGGGACACAGATTTGTTACTGAGGGCCACAGAACCGTTACTTAGGGCCACAGAAACGTTACTTAGGGACACAGAATTGTTACTCAGGGACAGACACAGAATTGTTACTGAGGGACACAGAATTGTTACTGAGGGCCACAGAACTGTTACTTAGGTCCACAGAAACGTTACTTAGGGCCACAGAAACGTTACTTAGGGCCACAGAAACGTTACTTAGGGGCACAGAATCGTTACTTAGGGCCACAGAAACGTTACTTAGGGCCACAGAATTGTTACTTAGGGACAGACACAGAATTGTTACTGAGGGACACAGATTTGTTACTGAGGGCCACAGAACCGTTACTTAGGGCCACAGAAACGTTACTTAGGGACACAGAATTGTTACTCAGGGACAGACACAGAATTGTTACTGAAGGACACAGAATTGTTACTGAGGGCCACAGAACTGTTACTTAGGTCCACAGAAACGTTACTTAGGGCCACAGAAACGTTACTTAGGGCTACAGAATCGTTACTTAGGGCCACAGAAACGTTACTTAGGGCCACAGAATTGTTACTTAGGGACAGACACAGAATTGTTACTGAGGGACACAGATTTGTTACTGAGGGCCACAGAACCGTTACTTAGGGCCACAGAAACGTTACTTAGGGACACAGAATTGTTACTCAGGGACAGACACAGAATTGTTACTGAGGGACACAGAATTGTTACTGAGGGCCACAGAACTGTTACTGAGGGCCACAGAACTGTTACTTAGGGCCACAGAAACGTTACTTAGGGCCACAGAAACGTTACTTAGGGCTACAGAATCGTTACTTAGGGCCACAGAAACGTTACTTAGGGCCACAGAATTGTTACTTAGGGACCGACACAGAATTGTTACTGAGGGACACAGATTTGTTACTGAGGGCCACAGAACCGTTACTTAGGGCCACAGAAACGTTACTTAGGGACACAGAATTGTTACTCAGGGACAGACACAGAATTGTTACTTAGGGACACAGAATTGTTACTCAGGGACAGACACAGAATTGTTACTGAGGGATACAGAATTGTTACTGAGGGACACAGAACCGTTACTTAGGGCCACAGAAACGTTACTTAGGGCCACAGAAACGTTACTTAGGGCTACAGAAACGTTACTTAGGGACACAGAATCGTTACTTAGGGCCACAGAAACGTTACTTAGTGCCACAGAATTGTTACTTAGGGACAGACACAGAATTGTTACTGAGGGACACAGATTTGTTACTGAGGGCCACAGAAACGTTACTTAGGGCCACAGAAACGTTACTTAGGGCCACAGAATTGTTACTTAGGGACAGACACAGAATTGTTACTGAGGGACACAGATTTGTTACTGAGGGCCACAGAACCGTTACTTAGGGCCACAGAAACGTTACTTAGGGACACAGAATTGTTACTTAGGGACAGACACAGAATTGTTACTGAGGGACACAGATTTGTTACTGAGGGCCACAGAACCGTTACTTAGGGCCACAGAAACGTTACTTAGGGCCACAGAATTGTTACTTAGGGACAGACACAGAATTGTTACTCAGGGACAGACACAGAATTGTTACTGAGGGACACAGAATTGTTACTGAGGGACAGACACAGAATTGTTACTGAGGGACACAGATTTGTTACTGAGGGACACAGATTTGTTACTGAGGGCCACAGAACCGTTACTTAGGGCCACAGAAACGTTACTTAGGGACACAGAATTGTTACTCAGGGACAGACACAGAATTGTTACTGAGGGACACAGAATTGTTACTGAGGGCAACAGAACTGTTACTTAGGTCCACAGAAACGTTACTTAGGGCCACAGAAACGTTACTTAGGGCCACAGAAACGTTACTTAGGGGCACAGAATCGTTACTTAGGGCCACAGAAACGTTACTTAGGGCCACAGAATTGTTACTTAGGGACAGACACAGAATTGTTACTGAGGGACACAGATTTGTTACTGAGGGCCACAGAACCGTTACTTAGGGCCACAGAAACGTTACTTAGGGACACAGAATTGTTACTCAGGGACAGACACAGAATTGTTACTGAAGGACACAGAATTGTTACTGAGGGCCACAGAACTGTTACTTAGGTCCACAGAAACGTTACTTAGGGCCACAGAAACGTTACTTAGGGCCACAGAAACGTTACTTAGGGCTACAGAATCGTTACTTAGGGCCACAGAAACGTTACTTAGGGCCACAGAATTGTTACTTAGGGACCGACACAGAATTGTTACTGAGGGACACAGATTTGTTACTGAGGGCCACAGAACCGTTACTTAGGGCCACAGAAACGTTACTTAGGGACACAGAATTGTTACTCAGGGACAGACACAGAATTGTTACTCAGGGACAGACACAGAATTGTTACTGAGGGATACAGAATTGTTACTGAGGGACACAGAACCGTTACTTAGGGCCACAGAAACGTTACTTAGGGCCACAGAAACGTTACTTAGGGCTACAGAAACGTTACTTAGGGACACAGAATCGTTACTTAGGGCCACAGAAACGTTACTTAGGGCCACAGAAACGTTACTTAGTGCCACAGAATTGTTACTTAGGGACAGACACAGAATTGTTACTGAGGGACACAGATTTGTTACTGAGGGCCACAGAAACGTTACTTAGGGCCACAGAAACGTTACTTAGGGCCACAGAATTGTTACTTAGGGACAGACACAGAATTGTTACTGAGGGACACAGATTTGTTACTGAGGGCCACAGAACCGTTACTTAGGGCCACAGAAACGTTACTTAGGGACACAGAATTGTTACTTAGGGACAGACACAGAATTGTTACTGAGGGACACAGATTTGTTACTGAGGGCCACAGAACCGTTACTTAGGGCCACAGAAACGTTACTTAGGGCCACAGAATTGTTACTTAGGGACAGACACAGAATTGTTACTCAGGGACAGACACAGAATTGTTACTGAGGGACACAGAATTGTTACTGAGGGACACAGAATTGTTACTGAGGGACACAGAATTGTTACTCAGGGACACAGAATTTTTACTGAGGGACACAGAATTGCTACTGAGGGACACAGAATTGTTACTGAGGGACACAGAATTGTTACTGAGGGACACAGAATTGTTACTCAGGGACACAGAATTGTTACTCAGGGACAGACACAGAATTGTTACTGAGGGACACAGAATTGTTACTGAGGGACACAGAATTGTTACTCAGCGACAGACACAGAATTGTTACTCAGGGACAGACACAGAATTGTTACTGAGGGATACAGAATTGTTACTGAGGGACACAGAACCGTTACTTAGGGCCACAGAAACGTTACTTAGGGCCACAGAAACGTTACTTAGGGCTACAGAAACGTTACTTAGGGACACAGAATCGTTACTTAGGGCCACAGAAACGTTACTTAGGGCCACAGAAACATTACTTAGTGCCACAGAATTGTTACTTAGGGACAGACACAGAATTGTTACTGAGGGACACAGATTTGTTACTGAGGGCCACAGAAACATTACTTAGGGCCACAGAAACGTTACTTAGGGCCACAGAATTGTTACTTAGGGACAGACACAGAATTGTTACTGAGGGACACAGATTTGTTACTGAGGGCCACAGAACCGTTACTTAGGGCCACAGAAACGTTACTTAGGGACACAGAATTGTTACTTAGGGACAGACACAGAATTGTTGCTGAGGGACACAGATTTGTTACTGAGGGCCACAGAACCGTTACTTAGGGCCACAGAAACGTTACTTAGGGACACAGAATTGTTACTCAGGGACAGACACAGAATTGTTACTCAGGGACAGACACAGAATTGTTACTGAGGGACACAGAATTGTTACTGAGGGACACAGAATTGTTACTGAGGGACACAGAATTGTTACTCAGGGACACAGAATTTTTACTGAGGGACACAGAATTGCTACTGAGGGACACAGAATTGTTACTGAGGGACACAGAATTGTTACTCAGGGACACAGAATTGTTACTCAGGGACAGACACAGAATTGTTACTGAGGGACACAGAATTGTTACTGAGGGACACAGAATTGTTACTCAGCGACAGACACAGAATTGTTACTCAGGGACAGACACAGAATTGTTACTGAGGGATACAGAATTGTTACTGAGGGACACAGAACCGTTACTTAGGGCCACAGAAACGTTACTTAGGGCCACAGAAACGTTACTTAGGACTACAGAAACGTTACTTAGGGCCACAGAATTGTTACTCAGGGACAGACACAGAATTGTTACTCAGGGACAGACACAGAATTGTTACTCAGGGACAGACACAGAATTGTTACTGAGGGACACAGAATTGTTACTGAGGGACACAGAATTGTTACTGAGGGACACAGAATTGTTACTGAGGGACACAGAATTGTTACTCAGGGACACAGAATTGTTACTGAGGGACACAGAATTGCTACTGAGGGACACAGAATTGTTACTGAGGGACACAGAATTGTTACTGAGGGACACAGAATTGTTACTCAGGGACAGACACAGAATTGTTACTCAGGGACAGACACAGAATTGTTACTGAGGGACACAGAATTGTTACTCAGCGACAGACACAGAATTGTTACTCAGGGACAGACACAGAATTGTTACTGAGGGACACAGAATTGTTACTGAGGGACACAGAATTGTTACTCAGCGACAGACACAGAATTGTTACTCAGGGACAGACACAGAATTGTTACTGAGGGACACAGAATTGTTACTGAGGGACACAGAAATGTTACTGAGGGACACAGAATTGTTACTCAGGGACACAGAATTGTTACTGAGGGACACAGAATTGTTACTCAGGGACAGACACAGAATTGTTACTCAGGGACAGACACAGAATTGTTACTCAGGGACAGACACAGAATTGTTACTGAGGGACACAGAATTGTTACTCAGGGACACAGAATTGTTACTCAGGGACACAGAATTGTTACTCAGCGACAGACACAGAATTGTTACTCAGGGACAGACACAGAATTGTTACTGAGGGACACAGAATTGTTACTGAGGGACACAGAATTGTTACTCAGGGACACAGAATTGTTACTCAGGGACACAGAATTGTTACTGAGGGACACAGAATTGTTACTCAGGGACACAGAATTGTTACTCAGGGACAGACACAGAATTGTTACTCAGGGACACAGAATCGTTTAATTAAAGAGTATGTCAGACAACATGCAGAGGAGTGGCAGAGGAGGCAATGTTTTAGGAGCGAGCAGACGTGGCAGCAGAGGAAGGGGTCGAGGCAGCACTAGTTGCAGCCAGAGGCCAGTGCTCCCGGTGTCATCCAGCGGTCGTGTCTCCACCGACAACCCTGCCGTCATCGATTGGTTGGCTCGGTCGTCTTCCTCTTCCCAGGTCACCTCTGACACCTACAGCCAACGGTCGGTGGGTACGTCAGACACAACCGTTAGTTGGCATGGCCCGGGAGCAAGCCCACTGAAATCACGTGTCCTCTACCTGCCCCTGTCCTTTGGTGTTCCCTCACCAAGCGAAGTATCGCAGGCTGTGGGCTCAGCCCCACTGTACAGTGAGGAAGAGCTAACAGAGGGCGGTCAGGAACGGGGGGAGACATCCGCCTCTTCAGCAGCCAGGCGAAGAAGTAGTGGCGAGGAGAGTGGCGAGGTAGCCGGTCTAGAGACAGGTCTGTCTCCTGACCCACACGCAGCCGAGGGGGCTAGTAGTGAGGCGGAGACCCTAATTGATGATGATGAGGCTGATCGCACTTGGCAGCCTCGTCGTCATCAGGCTATTGCTTCCGCATCATCAGGAGAAGAGGGTGGCAGCTTGGCAGCGAGCAAAACAGTCGGTGGGTTGCCCAGGAGGCAGCAGGGTCGCAGCAGTGTCAGTGGAGGCAAACGGCCACGGAGTACAGCACCAGCTCCACTGCAGCCTACCACCACGGCCAGTAGTGGTGCCGGTGTGCACGGAGAAAGCAGCAGTCAGCCAGTGAGGAGTATCGGGGGCAAAGTTTCCTACTCGGCGGTGTGGCAATTTTTTGTCAAGCCGCCCGAGGAAGTAAACGTAGCCGTATGTCGACTATGTGGCCAGAAAGTCAAGCGTGGCCAGGGGGCCCATGTTGGGACTACAGCGTTGCGTCAGCATATGCAGCGTCGCCATTTGGTGGCCTGGGAAAACCGTGATAAAGATACGGCGGTTCTGCCTGCCCCAGCCCCCGCTCCATCACCCGCTCCGTTACTTGCTCCGTCACCCGACGTCAATCGCCCTCTATCAGCCAGTCAAGGCTCCAACACCTCTGCTGAGGGGAGTTGTCGCTCGTTGGCATCTTCCGCTCGTTCAGATGCTCCTTCTCCTGCTACTCCTCTTCACGGATTCCGTCAGCAGTCTTTCTTGGAATCCGTTTCCAAGAGACAATAGTTTGCGAACACGCACCCGACGGTGCAAAAGCTGAACGTCCTCCTGTCCAAGTTGCTGGTGCTGCAGTCCCTCCCTTTCCAAGTGGTGGACTCAGCACCTTTCCGAGAAATGATGGCTTGTGCCGAGCCGCGGTGGAGAGTGCCAAGCCGTCATTTCTTCGCCAAAAAGGCAGTGCCAGCCCTGCATTCACATGTAGAAGAGATGGTGGGCCAGTCTTTGAGCATGTCGGTCTCTGCCAAAGTGCACAGCAGCGCCGACGTGTGGAGCTGTAACTACGGTCAGGGACAGTACATGTCATTTACGGCCCACTGGGTGAACGTGGTGCCGTCACAGCCGCACCAGCAACTTTGACAGGTCACGCCGCTTTTGCCTCCACGTTTGCACGTCCTTGGTCCGGCAAAGATGTCCGCCTCTACCACCTCTTCTTCCGCCGTGTCCTCAGCCGCCACCCCCGTGCCAAGTCCCATTACCCGACCGGCATATCACATGTGCAGGGCGCAACGGTGTCACGCTGTGCTGCACCTGGTATGCCTTGGCGAACGTAGTCACACAGGGGAGGAACTTCTCAGTGTAATGAACAGAGAAATCGACAGATGCCTGTCTCCGCGCAAACTGAAAATCGAAACCATGTTGACCGACAACGGAAAGAACATGGTGTCTGCTCTGCGTCAAGGAAGGTTGTGCCATGCGCCATGCATGGCTCACGTGTTCAATCTGGTTGTCAAGCGGTTCCTAAAATCCACCATCCCACTGCAAGACATCCTTAAAATGTCACGTAAACTTTGCATGCATTTCAGCCATTCCTACACCGCAAAGCACACCCTCCTTGAGCTGCAGCGGCAGAACGGAATTCCACAGCATCGCCTGATCTGCGACGTTGCAACAAGGTGGAATTCAACCCTACACATGTTAGACCGCCTTTACGAACAGCGAAAGGCCATCACCGATTTCCTGATGTTACAAGCGGATAAAGGTACTCCCCTGTGTAACTTCGATGTCAGCCATTGGCAGCTCATTCGTGACACCTGCCGCTTGCTCAGGCCCTTTGAGGAGGCCACGCTATTCGTGAGTCGGCAGGACTATGGGATGAACGACGTCATTCCTCTGTTGCACGTCCTGGAACAAATGCTGTTAACAATGGCTGGTCAGGGTGCGGTAGACGTGGCGCACAGATCTCAACGCCACATGACCCCTGTGGGGGCAGGACAGGAAGAAGAGGAGGAGGTAGAGGAGGACATTTGTGCTCAGGAATTATTGAGTGAAATGGGTGGTTTTTCCACTCAGCGGACAGGAGTGGAGGAGCAGGAGCATCTGGTAGAGGAGGAGGAGGAGACAGAGGACCCAGACGCACCGTGGCAGTATGCTGTGGAGATGGAGGCAGGGAGTCCCTCGCATTCCTTGGCACAAATGGCCCATAGCATGCTCGCTTGCTTGCGTAGCGACAGCCGAATAATAACCATCAGACAGAGGGATGACTTTTGGCTGTCCACCTTGTTGGACCCTCGCTACCGTTCAAAAATGGTGGCCTTTTTCACACCTGCTGAGAGGGAGGCCAAAATAACGTACTATAAAAACCACCTATGTAGTCAGTTGGTCTCTGCCTTTGTGCGCCAACGTCCATCCTCAGACACTGTGGGCCCTGTGCGCTCGCGTTCCGCTGCCATGGCAGCAGGGGAGGGGTGGGGTGGTAAGAGCAGTGGCAGCTCCACCAGCAGCGGCTGCCTCAGTCTGCAGTCGATGATGAGTAGCTTTCTTCACCAGCGCAGTGAGGAAACTACTAACCAGCCGCAGCAGCAGCAGCATCAGGTGGACCTGGAGCAGGACCTCAAACAACAGGCTTGGGCCTACTTGGACAGCACCCTGCCAACCGAGGTAGACAATCCCCTTGACTACTGGGCAACGAAACTTGACCTTTGGCCCCAACTAGCTGAATTTGCCCTTGAAAGGCTGTCATGCCCGGCCAGTAGCGTGGCATCGGTGTTTAGTGCGGCAGGAGGTATTGTAACTCCGCGGAGGACACGACTGTCCACCCAAAGTGTGGAGAGACTCACGTTTGTGAAAATGAATCAGGCGTGGATTATTCTGGATTTCAAACCACCAGTTCCTGACACAACTGACTAAATCCGCCATGAATCATGCCCCAAACGTGCCACTTTCAGGTCTCCTCACACTGCTGGTGTGTTCCATTTTTTGTCATAGGGTGCTGGCAGATTACGGGCCTCCCATAGCTGCTGCCAGGCCCCTAATCTGCCATGGGCCCCTGTACCGCCTCCTCTTGCTGCTGCCAGGTCCACAGTGTCTCATGCCATGTGCCACTTTCAATTCTCCTCACACTGCTGGTGTGTTCCATTTTTTGTCATAGGGTGCTGGCAGATTACGGGCCTCCCATAGCTGCTGCCAGGCCCCTAATCTGCCATGGGCCCCTGTACCGCCTCCTCATGCTGCTGCCAGGTCCACAGTGTCTCATGCCATGTGCCACTTTCAGGTCTCCTCACACTGCTGTTGTGTTCCATTTTTTGTCATAGGGTGCTGGCAGATTTCGAGCCTCCTATTGCTGCTGCCAGGCCCGTAATCTGCCATGGGCCCCTGTACCGCCTCCTCATGCTGCTGCCAGGTCCAGATTCTCTCATGGGTCCCTGTACGGCCTCCCATTGCTGCTGTCTCCATCGCCACACTCTGCCATGTGCCACTTTCAGGTCTCCTCACACACTGCTGGTGTGTTCCATTTTTTGTCATAGGGTGCTGGCAGATTACGGGCCTCCCATAGCTGCTGCCAGGCCCCTAATCTGCCATGGGCCCCTGTACCGCCTCCTCATGCTGCTGCCAGGTCCACAGTGTCTCATGCCATGTGCCACTTTCAGGTCTCCTCACACTGCTGGTGTGTTCCATTTTTTGTCATAGGGTGCTGGCAGATTACGGGCCTCCCATTGCTGCTGCCAGGCCCCTAATCTGCCATGGGCCCCTGTACCGCCTCCTCATGCTGCTGCCAGGTCCAGAGTCTCTCATGGGTCCCTGTACGGCCTCCCATTGCTGCTGTCTCCATCGCCACACTCTGCCATGTGCCACTTTCAGGTCTCCTCACACACTGCTGGTGTGTTCCATTTTTTGTCATAGGGTGCTGGCAGATTACGGGCCTCCCATTGCTGCTGCCAGGCCCCTAATCTGCCATGGGCCCCTGTACCGCCTCCTCATGCTGCTGCCAGGCCCGTAATCTGTCATGGGCCCCTGTTGTCGCTTGTTGGCATATTCCGCTCGTTCAGATGCTCCTTCTCCTGCTACTCCTCTTCACGGATTCCGTCAGCAGTCTTTCTTGGAATCCGTTTCCAAGAGACAACAGTTTGCGAGCACGCACCCAACGGTGCAGAAGCTGAACGTCCTCCTGTCCAAGTTGCTGCTGCCAGGCTCGTAATCTGTCATGCGCCCCTGTACCGCCTCCTCATGCTGCTGCCAGGTCCAGAGTGTGTCATGGGCCCCGTACCGACTCCTCATGCTGCTGCCAGGCCCGTAATCTGTCATGGGCCCCTGTACCGCCTCCTCATGCTGCTGCCAGGTCCAGAGTGTGTCATGGGTCCCTGTACGGCCTCCCATTGCTGCTGCCAGGCCCGTAATCTGCCATGGGCCCCCGTACCTACTCCTCATGCTGCTGCCAGGCCCGTAATCTGTCATGGGCCCCTGTACCGCCTCCTCATGCTGCTGCCAGGTCCAGAGTGTGTCATGGGTCCTTGTACGGCCTCCCATTGCTGCTGTCTCCATCGCCACACTCTGCCATGTGCCACTTTCAGGTCTCCTCACACTGCTGGTGGTTTCCATTTTTGTCATAGGGTGCTGTATGGCCTCCCATTGCTGCTGCCTCCACCGCCACACTGTGGCTCCACACTCTGGTTTTGGCCCCGTGACTGCCCAAATGAGTGAAGTGTGCAGTGATTCTAAGATCGACGGCACTCATCTGCATGTCATACTGACTGTCAGTATTATTTCTCTTCCCCAGCAGACTCCAAGGGCATTTAAATTAAAGGTACAGTGTTCTGCACTAATATAAAGGCTCTCTGAAGCCTAGAAACACCCTTTTATAAGTTAAGTTCGCAGCGAATATATTCGACTCGAATCGAAATTTTTTCACGAATTCGCCGAATCAGTCGAATCGAATTTTTGAATAATTCGCTCATCTCTAATTGAGATCATTATTAAATTTCCTTTGAACATATTATTCATCTTTTGCCTTACAGGATCCAGTAATATAAGTTTATATATATCCAATACTTAAACTGTTCATTTTAATAATTTAGAAATTAAGGCCCAGACGATGACCAGACTGGCGATCGGAGGTGTCAATGACCAGACCCTAGAAGGAAGCTATAATGTCCTGTGGGAAAGACCAGATGCCAGAGATCGATCCGGAGACGATAACCTGATGTCCCAGGCCACCAAGGGCCAGTCCAGAGGAAAAGACCCGCCTAGGAGACCGTCTAAGAGACCTGTCGTGCGGAGGACCCATGGACCCCAAGGTGGATGTGCCAGGCCAGGCCGGCCTCATCACAAGACCAGGATCGCCATCAGAAGTGTCCGTCTGAGGACGCCGAGTCAAGTTGAGGACCAAACCAGCATCACCGCTGCCATTTTTTTTTAATTAAAATTTCTTTATTTCATTCACCCCATCTGTGAAGACAAACGGTCACCCTAGTCAAAAGTCCCACTCATTGTTTGCGATACAGACACCCATCTATACGTGCCTGTACCCCAAAAAAAGGGGGATTTGTTGTGGACCTTTTGAAATTATGTATCAAAAACATGACTTTATCTGACAATAACCCAGCCTAGCCGTCTGTTAAGGGTTAATTTGTCTTGGTTGGAAAGTCGAATGACCATCCAGTTAAGAAATGTACATAATGAGTGAAGTGAGCTTTTTCCAAGACAATAAGACTGTTTGGACTGTCAACAAATACTGTTTATATATTGGGGTTGAGTGGAAGACGTCTACAAAAGTTAAATAGACAGCCAAATAGGACTTCAACCTTCAAACATTAAGACATAACACATGAACAATAATGAGACGTAAACTCAACTGATTGAAAGTTTGCCTAGAACCTTGCAAAGTGTAATGAACCAACAAACCTCTCGAACTATCACAATATGCTATTATCCACTAAGGTTGAAAGTATAAATGTCTGTTTACTCTGACTCCAACACAATAGCCAGGTAAACAGAGGGTCTTTCCTACCTATGGGAATGTTTGATTCTGAAACAAAGGTTAAATTCAGGACATTTAAGGCTAAGAATTGAATATATCTACCCACAGAGATATTACTAAAAAGCATACTATCAAATGGATGTTATAAAGAATCTGTTTCACACACCACAAAATATTCAGCTGAATGGGGATTGTATATCACTAACTTGAGTATTGAGATGAGAAAAAATAAGATATATTGTGAATTAGCATTAGTTGTATGTCTTATCAGGAAACAAATGCTTTCACACAAGTTGTATCTCAGAGAGATAAATAACTGAACATACACAGATATTCCATGGTTCCTATTTAGAACATTATAGGTATGATTAACTATATATATCTAGGATAAGACATATAGTTAATACCTGAAATCACCTTGAGTTCCACCCGAGGTGTGAGTCATCACAAATACTCAAATTGTTCTATGAGCTCTGACCGCCACTTAGTGGACAGGTGAGAGATAGCTTAAATACATACATTTCTCAACCAGCCAATCAAAAAGCCTGGTGGGAGGGTCTCTTAGAACAATAGTTTAGTTGGTATAAAAACCCATGCACCTCATTTAGAAAAAAAAACCTTACTAAAAACCCTCACTAAGAAAAAACTCATTGAAAAAGAACCTCATTGAAAAAAAAGGAACAACTGACTGAAGAAATCTGAAGACTGAAATCCATCTCTGCTGTCTATCAACTCTTCCATCTTTTCAAACTTCCAAAACTTTACTAAATTTCTAAATCTCTGTACTTCTAACTTCCTACATTCTCCCACACTATTGAACTCTATCTCACTTTCCCCTGTGGTCATCATTCTGAAGGCGTTCCATTGCCAATTGGATCCACTGGGAGGTGTCATATTCCTAGATCTGGGTGTGGTGAGACTGTCCATTTAATTTTGTATTGCATATTTTATCTGTTGTGTAGAGTAATAAGAATTACCTTAGTGTATCACAGCTGTATTGGGTGGATATATATATAGAGGGATTCCGTATTACTGTTAGATATTGTTGGTGTCATATTACAAATTTTTCATATTTGATAAATTATTAGATATTAATAATTAGAGTATAACTTATCAGAGAATATCTTCTTCCAATCCTATGGCCACGTTTTGTGAGAATATAACCTCTGAGATACTCTAAATTATTAGTTATTACTAAATTTAATTTTTATTAATCATCATTATTATTTAGAAGATTGTTATATTGTTTCCCATTATTTAGAAACCTTATATTGTGTATGATATTGGTATAGTATATCTTTGACCGTGTGTATCAATATTCATTCATCACCAGTCTTTTGCGTTTTGTGTTAATATATATATAATTTTTGTACATAAATAAATTTTTATATTTATCTATTATAAGGCAAATTTTGTGTGTATGGTACGAAATCATACTGGCTAAAAGAATTCAAGGTCTAATAATAAGTGGTGATCACATTATCAAGGTGTCCAAATTATTGGTTTACTAAATATTTGCCGTATTTTAACAGCTGGAGGCACTGTAATATTTAATCTAAGGGAAAGGGACACCGCCCTTTATAAGTAGAATAAATCCTTACATAAACCACCACAATCTGCAGGTTGGGGCTTATCAGAATCTGAAAGCCCCCTTTACCAAGGGGGCCTCCAGATCCCCCCATGTGAATGAGTAGGGATACATGGTACCCCTACTCATTCACCAAAAAAAGTCTATAAAAAAAACACAGGAGGCAGTTTCTGACACGTCTTTTATTAAAAAACAAGAATTTTTAGTAATGCCACAAAAAAGAAAAAAGGCTCGAGACCATGCACCCCATACTCTTTCACATAGGGGGGTGGGATCTGGGGGCCCCCTTGTTAAAGGAGGCTTCCAGATTCAGATAAGCAACCTGCCTGCAGACCCCCACAACCACTGTCCATGGGGACAAGGTGCTTTGGGGAGGTCAGAGCTCCCCACTCCAAAGCACCCCCCCATGTTGAGGGCATGTGGCCTGGTATGGTTCGGGGGGGTGCTCACATGTGTCCCCCCCGCCCCCCCCCCCTTTCCTCACCTGCGAGGCTGTATGCTAGGATAAGGGTCTGGTATGGATTTTGGGAGGGACCCCACGCCATTTTTTTTATTTTGGCATGGGGATTCCCCTCAAAATCCACACTAGACCCAAAGGGCTTCGCATGGATTGGGGGGGGGGGACCCTGCACCATCTTTGTTTTAATTTGTAATTGTTGGCAATTTTTTTTTACATTCAGCTGTCAGTGGGGAACCCACTGAAAGCTGATGACTCGTTACATTACTGCATGTTTTCACTACTAAAATACTGCATTATTACGTGCAGTATTTCAGTAGCGTTTTTTAGTGAATGCAAACATTTTTTGAAAAATGCTGTGTGGTATCTTAATGCATACTTGGATGTGGTAAGATACTGCTTTGTGGATTGTCCCCAGTTTTCTAAGTGAGGTCTCACTAAAGATCTATATAGGGGAATCAAGATCTCCTTCCTCCTGCTGTTGCTCCCTCTAGTGATGCATCCTAGAATTCTACCCACTTTCCCCACTGCCTGGTCACACTCTTCGCTCATTTTGCAATCATGTGACATAAGTACCCCCAAATCTTTTTCCTCTGTAGTGCTGGCCAACACTGTACCCCCAATGTTGTACTCTCTCTAGGGATTCTTTTTCCTAGGTGCATTATTTTTTATGTATACATGGTTCTTTTTTTAAAGTTTAGGTTGCAGAAAATGACGGGCATCCTAATAGGCAAGCTTAGTACTACCTACTCAGTTGACTGCCTCTGTCTAACTAAAAATATATACTGTATGTTATAAAAGTGATTTGAAGACAGGGAGGGGAGTTGCTCCTCTTCTGTTTTATGACTGATATCAGAGAGTAAGGAGTTTATATGCAATACAACTCCGGATGCTAAAACTCAAAGATTACATACAGTAACTAAAAAATCTGAGTATAAAAATGACGCATAATTATTTACCCTGCATTTCACAGGAATCTGGTTTTTAACCAGTAAATATCGTCAGCCCCTAAGTGATAATCTTCATGTTACAAACGTAGGTTCAGTTAGTAGGAGCCAAGCTAGCTTTGGACTCATAGCTCTTTTATTAATATTATTATACAGGATATATATATATATATATATATATATATATATATATATATAGTGCAAACAGTTTGCGCAGCACTTTACAACATGCGGGCAGACAGTACAGTTACAATACAATTCAATACAGAAGGAATCAGAGGGCCCTGCTTGTTAAAGCTTACAACCTAAAAGAGAGCTTACAATCTTTAAGTGGAACATCTACCTCTCTATGACTAACCTACCTATCTGGACACAAGATAACAGTCCTATGTCTCTAAGTCTTCCCTTTTACTGCAGGCCAATTCCTACTATACAATCAAACATTTTTTTTCAAAATCGCTATAACTCTCCCCTTGCAGAGGACAATTAGATTGTGCCTGCATGTCCAGGTGCCCTCTAATGTCTATGGGCAGCTTAAGCCATAGTTCAGTTTCAATTTCTTGAAGTAGAATATATGAGGCATAAAAGAGCATAGCATATTTCACATATCTTCAATCTAAGGAAATGAAGGGGTAATGCACCAAAAGTAATTTGGCATATTTACTGATTTGTTTATTACGTAGGAAATTCCAGCAGAGAAGCAGGTGTCCTGGTAAAACTTTTCTTAATTTTGCAGGGAGCTGTTGAACCCTTACTAAAAATATTTTAAAAAGTCAGTGCACTCAAAAGTTGTTTTCAGTTTGTTTGTTTTTTTAATAGATCCTGGAAAGTTAATCCACTTGCCATTGCAAGAATGTTTCATTCTCTCTGATGGTTTTTCTTGTATTTTAGAAAAGTTTAAATGTAAAGGGGAATAGGAAAACGTAGAAATAGATACAAATGTCCAGTACCTTAAGCTGGCAGTGATCTTGCCACTGGAGTCCTCATTAAGAAATCAGACACCAGGCAGTGATATTGTCAGGAGCCGCCGCCGCGTGTGGCTCGGCGCAGGCGCAGTGTGCCAGCTCACACTGGTGTGTGGGCACTAGGTCCTGGCCGGCCGCGGCGGAGACGGAACTCGCGTATGCGCACACGGGGGCAGCGGGTGCGTGCCTGGCACCAATGACAGCGCAGGGCGTGGTATTTAAGTCCGCTTTGCGCTGACACTGGTTGCCGTTTGGTCTATCCTGTGTTCCTGCTTCTGTATTCGTTGGTATTTGATCGTTACTGACCCGGATTGTTCCTGACTGTGCTGTACTCTCCTGCTCTGACCCCTGGCTTGCCTGAACTCTCTCTTGGATGCCCCTAATTTGCTCTGACCTCTTGTTGCTGACCCGGCGTGTGACCCGACCATTCTCTGCCTGCTGCCTTGTACTGCGCTGCCCCCATAGTTACCGACTCGGCCTGTCTGACCACGCTTCTGCTCATCCATCCGTCTTGCTCGGGCCCATCCGCCTCTTCACATCAGGCTCTCAGTTTGCAGATACCTCTGGTGGATCCCTCTACCACGGGTGGGTGTACTCGGGCCGCGACCTGGTCTCGGTCTGCTCCAAGTCCATCCCCACTATCAGGGGCCCTGGTGAACAAGCAGACTGGGACTTAGACTCCACGCTCTGGGGAACCCTATTCCGTGGATTGCTAGAGGTACCGCCAGGCGGTTCATTACAGATATACTGTATATTCACCAGGCTCCCATAACTAAATGCCACTTTTGAGTGATGCTTTAAAGATGTTACACTATATAAATAATAACTTTGACACAAATCCATTCTGCATATTAATGAAATTATCTGATTTTTGAGCCATATATACTGCTCAAAAAAATTAAAGGAACACTATGAAAACACATCATATCTCAATGGGGAAAAATATAATGCTGCATATCTATACTGATATGAACTGGGTAATGTGTTAGGAATGTAAGGATGCCGCATCGTTTGATGGAAATGAAAATTATCAACCTACAGAGGACTGAATTCAAAGACACCCCGAAAATCAAAGTGAAAAAATAATGCAGCAGGCTAGTCCATTTTGCTGAAATTTCATTGCAGCAACTCAAAATGGTACTCAGTAATTTTTATAACCCCCATGTGCTTGTATGCATGTCTGACAATGTCAGGGCATGCTCCTAATAAGACGACGGATGGTGTCCTGGGGTTTTTCCTCTCAGATCTGGACCAGGGCATCACTGACCTACTGGACAATCTGAGGTGCAACCCGATAGCATCGGATGGACTGAAACATGATATCCCAGAGGTGTTCTATTGGATTTGGGTCAGGCGAGCGTGCAGGCCAATCAGTGGTATCAATTCCTTCATCCTCCAGGAACTGCCTGCATACTCTTGCCACATAAGGCCGGGTATTTTTGTGCACCAGAAGGAACCCAGGACCCATTGCACCAGCGTAGGGTCTGACAGTGGGTCCAAGGATTTCATCCCAATACGTAATGGCAGTCAGGGTGCCATTGTCTAGCATGTAGAGGTCAGTGTGTCCCTCCATGGATATGCCTCCCCAGACGATCACCGACCCACCACCAAACATTCACGCTGAACGATGTAACAGGCAGTATAACCTTCTCCAGAAGGCACCAGTGGCGGACCTGCCAATTCTGGTGTTCAATAGCAAATGCCAATTGAGCTCTATGGTGGCAGTGAGCACATGGCCCACTAGAGGATGTCAGGCCACCCTCATGAAGTCTGTTTCTGATTGTTTGGTCAGACACATTCACACCAGTGGCCTGCTGGAGGTCATTCTGTAGGGCTCTGGCAGTGCTCATCCTGTTACTCCTTGCACAAAGGAGCAGATACCGATCCTACTGATGGGTTAAGGACCTTCTACGGCCTTCTCCAGCTCTCCTAGAGTTACTGCTTGTCTCCTGGAATCTCCTCCATGCTCTTGAGACTGTGCTGGGAGACACAGCAAACCTTCTGGCAATGGCACGTATTGAGGTGCCATCCTGGAGGAGTTGGGCTGCCTGTGCAACCTCTATAGGGTACAGGTATCGCCTCATGCTATCAGTAGTGACACTGACCCTAGCCAAATGCAAAACTAGTGAAAAACAGTCAGAAAAGATGAGAAGCGTAAAAAATGTCAGTGGCATCCACCTGTAAAACCATTCCTGTTTTGGGGGTCGTCTCATTGTTGCCCATCTAGTGCACCTGTTGTTAATTTCATTAACACCAAAACAGCTGAAACTGATTAACAACCCCCACTGCTACTTAACTGACCAGATCAATATCCCAGGAGTTTAATTGACTTGATGCTACTGATTAAAAAGTGTTCCTTTAATTTTTTTGAGCAGTGTATATAGATAGTAGTTTGTTAAACATTTCCCAAAGCTAAAAAAAAAAATCTTGTGTCCTTTTCTCTTTTATGTACCACAAGTCAGCATCCAATTACACAGTCAAACAGAATAGCATCAACCAATCAAATGGCGCCCCCAATTGTCCCCCCTCCATCTGCAACAAGACACATCCACCAATCAGTAATGGAATATAAAATGGGTATCATCTTCTAAGGAATATCTACCCATATAAGTACATCATATCCTTACGGAAGTAATATTCTGTTGCAACGCACATGGACACACGCATGTAGGCATGCAAAATTCACTTTCAAATGTAGTTTTTCATGGAATGTGTCCTTTATTTTCTGTACACTGGCTAAAATATGATGTGCTTAAAAAAAATGTATTTATTTATTTTTTAATGCTTTTGGGTCATATATGGTATGCATACCATGTAGGAACAAAACCACATCAAGTGTGTATGCCTATCAATGAAGGAGACTGTAAAAAATCACATGCACAAATCTTTGCTCACATGCATAGACGTTTAAGCACAGCCCAGCTATGAGATACTACACATTGGTACATGGAGACTCCAATGATAAATACCCATACGTGAGCTTGCCTTATTTCTGATGACAGTTTAACATATAGGTTTTTTGGCATGCCATTTAGCTTGACATATGCACATTTTATTGCTTAATGAACCGGTAAAATTAATTTTTTTAAATTAATTTTTAAACTCAATATGCACGTTCACTTTCAATGAGGTAAATATATTCTAGATGCTTCAAAACAAAAGGTGTATAAAGTCTTATCAATTGTTTTGCCCATTAGAAACCAGCCTCTGGGGAAGCGGTGATCCCTTTGTAAAGGTATAACATGCCACCTGCTGAGTCAGAACCAGTGCTCTCCAATCAGCAAATGGCACAAATCTGTAGGATGGGTGATTAAATAGAGGGCGTGTTGAGCCTCTGCAATAAATGCACTGCTTCCCTACAGAGAGTATGGGTTCCAATCTGTAGCATGCTACAGGGAACAGGCATTTATACTCTGTCTACTGACTGGCTGTTTTTGAAAGAAAATGAATAGAGATGAGCGAATCGAACCAGGCGAAGTGGAATTCGATACGAATTTCAGGAAAAATTCGATTCGCGTCGAATCCGAATATTTGCCTACTTCGGGTGCGCGAATCGGATTTTTCCCGATCAGCCGGCAAAAGTGTCCCTGCAGAGAGCTCCGCTATTTCTGACAGTTCTCTGACAGTTCCTTCACATGTACAGCGGTTGAAACATTGTATCTATTTGTTTCCATTTAGGATACAGATGTTCTTATTCGGAAACAGATGTTTCAACCGCTGTACATGTGAAGGAGCTGTCAGAGAACTGTCAGAAATAGAGGAACTCTGCAGATACACTTTTTGCCGGTTTGGAATTATTCTTATTTTCATCCTACTTCTTCTTCTTCTTCTTCTTCCTCTTCATCCTCATCCTCATCCTCTTCTTCTTCTTCTGAGGATGAGGATGAAGAAGAAGAAGAAGTAGGATGAAAATAAGAATAATTCCAAGCCGGCAAAAAGTGTATCTGCAGAGCTCCTCTATTCTGCAGATACACTTAGAGGAGCTCTGCAGATACACTTTTTGCCGGCTTGGAATTAATCTTATTTTCATCCTACTTCTTCTTCTTCTTCTTCATCCTCATCCTCATCCTCAGAAGAAGAAGAAGAGGATGAGGATGAAGAAGAAGAAGAAGAAGAAGTAGGATGAAAATAAGAATAATTCCAAGCTGGCAAAAAGTGTATCTGCAGAGCTCCTCTAAGTGTATCTGCAGAATAGAGGAGCTCTGCAGATACACTTTTTGACGGCTTGGAATTCTTCTTATTTTCATCCTACTTCTTCTTCTTCTTCTTCATCCTCATCCTCATCCTCAGAAGAAGAAGAAGAGGATGAGGATGAAGAAGAAGAAGAAGAAGAAGAAGAAGTAGGATGAAAATAAGAAGAATTCCAAGCCGGCAAAAAGTGTATCTGCAGAGCTCCTCTAAGTGTATCTGCAGAATAGAGGAGCTCTGCAGATACACTTTTTGCCGGCTTGGAATTCTTCTTATTTTCATCCTACTTCTTCTTCTTCTTCCTCCTCATCCTCATCCTCTTCTTCTTCTTCTGAGGATGAGGATGAAGAAGAAGAAGAAGAAGTAGGATGAAAATAAGAATAATTCCAAGCCAGCAAAAAGTGTATCTGCAGAGCTCCTCTATTCTGCAGATACACTTAGAGGAGCTCTGCAGATACACTTTTTGCCGGCTTGGAATTATTCTTATTTTCATCCTACTTCTTCTTCTTCTTCTTCTTCATCCTCATCCTCAGAAGAAGAAGAAGAAGAGGATGAAGAAGAAGAAGAAGAAGAAGAAGTAGGATGAAAATAAGAATAATTCCAAGCCGGCAAAAAGTGTATCTGCAGAGCTCCGCTAAGTGTATCTGCAGAGCTCCGCTATTTCTGACAGTTCTGTGACATTCACTCCATACAGCGGTTGAAACATTGTATCTATTTGTTTCCATTTATGGAAACAAATAGATACAATGTTTCAACCGCTGTATGGAGTGAATGTCACAGAACTGTCAGAAATAGGCTATTTCTGACAGTTCTGTGACATTCACTCCATACAGCGGTTGAAACATTGTATCTATTTGTTTCCATAAATGGAACCATTTATGGAAACAAATAGATACAATGTTTTAACCGCTGTATGGAGGGAATGTCACAGAACTGTCAGAAATAGGCTATTTCTGACAGTTCTGTGACATTCCCTCTATACAGCGGTTGAAACCGCTGTATGGAGTGAATGTCACAGAACTGTCAGAAATAGGCTATTTCTGACAGTTCTGTGACATTCACTCCATACAGCGGTTGAAACATTGTATCTATTTGTTTCCATAAATGGAACCATTTATGGAAACAAATAGATACAATGTTTCAACCGCTGTATGGAGGGAATGTCACAGAACTGTCAGAAATAGCGGAGCTCTGCAGATACACTTAGCGGAGCTCTGCAGATACACTTTTTGCCGGCTTGGAATTCTTCTTATTTTCATCCTACTTCTTCTTCTTCTTCTTCATCCTCATCCTCAGAAGAAGAAGAAGAGGATGAGGATGAGGATGAAGAAGAAGAAGAAGAAGTAGGATGAAAATAAGAAGAATTCCAAGCCGGCAAAAAGTGTATCTGCAGAGCTCCGCTAAGTGTATCTGCAGAGCTCCGCTAAGAAATAGCGGAGCTCTGCAGATACACTTTTTGCCGACTTGGAATTCTCCTTCTTCTCATCTTTCTTCTTCTTCTCATCCTTCTTCTTCTTCTCATCCTTCTTCTTCTTCTCATCCTTCTCCTTCTTCTCATCCTTCTCCTTCTTCTCATCCTTCTCCTTCTCATCCTTCTTCTTCTCATCCTTCTCCTCCTTCTCATCCTTCTTCTCATCCTTCTCCTTCTCCTTCTTCTCATCCTTCTCCTTCTTCTCATCCTTCTCCTTCTTCTCATCCTTCTCCTTCTCCTTCTTCTCATCCTTCTCCTTCTCATCCTTCTCCTTCTTCTCATCCTTCTCCTTCTTCTCATCCTTCTCCTTCTTCTCATCCTTCTCATCCTTCTCCTTCTTCTCATCCTTCTCCTTCTTCTCATCCTTCTTCTCATCCTTCTCCTTCTCATCCTTCTTCTCATCCTTCTCCTTCTTCTCATCCTTCTTCTCATCCTTCTTCTCATCCTTCTCCTTCTTCTCATCCTTCTCCTTCTCCTTCTTCTCATCCTTCTCCTTCTCCTTCTTCTCATCCTTCTCCTTCTCCTTCTTCTCATCCTTCTTCTTCTCATCCTTCTCCTTCTCCTTCTTCTCATCCTTCTCCTTCTTCTCATCCTTCTTCTCATCCTTCTCCTTCTTCTCATCCTTCTTCTCATCCTTCTCCTTCTCCTCCTTCTTCTCATCCTTCTCCTTCTTCTCATCCTTCTTCTCATCCTTCTCCTTCTTCTCATCCTTCTCCTTCTTCTCATCCTTCTCCTCCTTCTTCTCATCCTTCTCCTTCTCCTTCTTCTCATCCTTCTCCTTCTCCTTCTTCTCATCCTTCTCCTTCTCCATCTTCTCATCCTTCTCCTTCTCCTTCTTCTCATCCTTCTGCATCTCATCCTTCTCCTTCTCCTTCTTCTCATCCTTCTCCTTCTCCTTCTTCTCATCCTTCTCCTTCTTCTCATCCTTCTCCTTCTCCTTCTTCTCATCCTTCTCCTTCTCCTTCTTCTCATCCTTCTCCTTCTCCTTCTTCTCATCCTTCTCCTTCTCCTTCCTCATCTCCAAGGGCATTTAAATTAAAGGTACAGTGTTCTGCACTAATTTAAAGGCTCTCTGAAGCCTAGAAACCCTTTTTATAAGTTAACTTCGTAGCGAATAAATTCGCATCGAATCGAATTTCTTCCTGAAATTCGGCGAATCGGCCGAATCGAATTTTTGAATAATTCGCTCATCTCTAAAAATGAACTTTAGGACATTCCATATTTGTTGTTTTGTTTGTACCTTGAATGTATTTAGCTGATTTAAACTGAGGGTTTGATTTGGGGTTTAAGTAAATTGTTGATCTGTGCCATCCATAGTAAAACTTATAGTAGCACAGGGAAAAAAAGCAACATTATTCGTATGGGTATTATGCACAAAAGATAAGGACAATGCCACACTGTCCATCTGTATACAATTGGCTAGATAGGTTCAAGGATCATAGTACCTATGAGCAAGTACATGCACCCACATATGGGGTCCTCAGTACAAGCATGTTGTAAAAATGTATCCCTGTTTTTGTTCATTTGCTTAGGAAATTGAGCCCCAACACTTCTAGAACCTTTTACAAAGACTCTGATCTGGCAAATACTGTATAAAGAAGATAACCCCTGTACTTTTAGCAATGACCCCTGAAGGGGCTGCTGAAAATAAACTGGGTCCCTCTAACCTGTTCAGAGACTACTTGCCCCGTTTCCAGTCCCAGAAGCACACCAATGTATTCAGGCTCCAGTTTAACGGATTTTTTTAATTTGGGTCTTAAATGCAGGGAGGAGAGCTTAGGGTGGAGGATACCCAAGGCATTCACAGATCTTGGAGGCCTTCCTGAATATATTTGTTACAGCAGTACTAGACCCTGTAGTAGCAGCATCAAAATAATGCTGATAGAAGAGAGGGGACACCCAATACATTTGTCTTCCTAGGTGAGAAGTCTGGCATCTCATCTTCAAGAAATACTTCCACACCTGGAGCTACAGGTGAAAGCTCTCACCTTTCCAGCCCATCTTCCGCATGCAAGTTTCCTTCAGGCTCTCAACCCATTGCACCTGCTGAGGCCTAGTAATAGTAGTGTAGCGCTCACCCCCGAAGGAGCCGCTGGAATTAACAGGCACTTCTGTCCTTACTTCAGTGATGAACCATATATATATTGGATCCACAGCACACCAGTACATCTTGTGGGAAGTTTTATAACAGATTTAATAAGACAGGTAAAACTCTGAAAATAGACTGCAAATTAAATTGGTAAATAGCAGTTAAAGGCACTGAATACACAAACCTTCTAGAACTGGCACAATAACATCAATAAACACAATATATACAAACAGTATATACCGGTATAGCTATAGATCAGAATTAACCCCCTGCAACTATAGCAGCAATATGTCCCCAGCTAAACTGACATCTCTTTAGGCTCAGTCCCAAATTCACTTGTATACTGTGGGATTGTAACACTGTGTGAGTCTATGTGTTGCACAGGCTCGGTGGAGTTCTCTTATGACTTTACATGTCACTGGTTAGCAGTTGCTCACCACATCCACTAAGAACAGTCTCCAGGGGTCAACTCCTTGAAGGGATGATGACTGGGGCTCTGTCTCTCTGCTAGTTTTTTTTTTCTGTTGCCAATTGTTGGTGCTGCACAATCTCTGAGGTGCCTCACCTGGGATGGTCACACACCTCCTGTGCGATTTCCAACACTCTGACCTCTCTCTTTATGGTGGGAGATGTCGTTGCTGTCAGTAACTGCCATCGCAGGTGACTGGCACCAATGATCACAGTTGCTGCTGACATCAGGTGCTGTAGATAACCGTTGTCCTTAGCAACCTCTGCTGTTCCAGAAAGAGTGTCAGTGTACTTCAACAGTAGGGGCTGCAGACTATCTCCCACCTGTCCTCTGCAAAGGCACATGTGGCTCCCCCACCCCCCCTCCTCCTTGCAGAGCATCCTGGTCTTGTAGTTCTGTGCAGTATAAAGTTACATTGTCTGCCTCTGTAATGAAACTGCAACTCCCACAAACACTCCAGTACTGCTGAGAGCTGAGCCAATCAAACCCTTTCTGTTAACATGCAGTCTTAAAAGGGAAACAGTTCTTTAAAAGGGAAACAGCAATGGCGGGGCGCTACACTATTTTATGTGGAAAACACACACATACCTCTTCCCAGGGGGGACATTCTAGGGGAGAGAGATACTGATCCTCCAAAATATTTTATCTTCTCTCCAGCCACACCTTCTTATTGGCTAGGGTCAATAAACATTCATAACACCATTGGTTGATCCTCCTACTCTATTGCTGGAATATTCTTCCAGCAGCAGAGAGAAGCAATCAGCCACCAGATTTAGGGAAAACCTGAGCAGACCTGAAAGATGAATTACAGCTCAGCTGGCTACAGCAGAGCTATATACTAAATTAAGGCAGGGGCTATATACTCAATTACATTTTTAGTCTGCTTTTTAAAAATTAGGCACATTCTCTGCTTTCCTTGTCTATGTACTTTATAAATGTGTACCCATGTTATCAAATATGCTAGCAGTCCTGCTGTACAACGCAAAGGATATCCTCCCGCAATCCAAAAACATACTGGTAGATGAAATAGCCAAACTGGCTCCAGAGTGTGTGTGCTTGTATGTTCAGATTGGATTGTAAACAACCTTATGGGCAGAGACTGATGTGAATGGATGTCTGTGAACTGAAAAGCACTCTGTAATGTGTCACCACTATAAAAATACAAAAAATAATTATAATTCTTGTTGCCAGGGCTTAAAACAATGTTAGGAGTCTATGGATTCTAAGGAAACAAGGATCTTTCCTCCAAAGATAGAAAACAAGGTAAACAGAAACAAGTTATGTATTATAGAGTATTGAATTATGAAATGCTATTTCATTATGTGTGAAACACATTGAATCACACTGGGAATCCTATTGAGATTAAGGGCCTTCTATCTCCAGAAGGGTCACTCAGTGTAATATCTATTATGTATACCATTACAGCTTCCTAATATAGGTCTATTTTTTTTCCCAGGGATGAGATATCAATTCATGCCTGTAGGCTAGCTAGTGGTGTAATAATAACGAATAAATTGCCAGAGGGATGCAACTTTAAATGACAAAAATATTATTTTGGTTGTCAAATTTGCTCATGTTTCAGAGACTGCTTGGAAGTAGGTTGGCAACAGTATTTCCTGACGGATCCAAGTCAGCACAACTGGGTGAGGCCCCGCCCACCCCCTGCCTGATCAGGACGTAACTCAATACATTTTTAACCCACCTCAGCCTTGATGTTCCTTTTTCTTCCTCCTGCAATCAGGAAAGGTGGCGTCTCCCCTCCTAGCTGGTCTACTGGCTGGCTGTCCATCCAGAATCGCTCTCATGGTTGTACGTGGTCCCTGTACTCCTATGCTAACAGCAGTTTTACCAGGGAGCCCCACTTCTGGTCCTCGGGGCAGCATCAGGTCGTGATAAAGTACAGTCGGCTATGGGGTGTTACACCGGTAGGGGTTCCTTGACGGGTGCTGGCAGTGATAAAATCCTTCCATGGTGGCTGTTGGGGATGATGGCAGTAGATAGAGCTGTGGACACGGCTAAGGGGAGCTGCGCTGGTCCCCCCTGCTTCTTACCAGCATCGCTCGATTAGTGTGTGTGGGCCAGCGTGAAGTGCATGCTGTGGCCTGCTCTGAGCATGTGCGGGACCACTTGGCCAATCAGGAGAAGGGAGACAGGGCCAGGTGTAAGGAAGCCAAAATTTAAAGATGCTTCTTACTGAAGCATCTAGCTCCTATGTGTGTGCTCCTGCAGCCTGCCTGTACCTGCTATTCCCTCTCTCTCCTCCAGGTATGCATTGCACCTGCAAGGCTGTGCTCCTTTGGTTCTATCTGCTGTATTGCTCTGTCTCATGCTCTTGGTTTTGTTTTGTTTTTTACAGCAGTGATAGCATGCCTACCCCCTTTAAAGACTAGCGCTCTCAAAGAAGGAAGGGGAGACATCACCAGATGCGCTAATCTTTTTGTTGTTTTTCAGGTCAATTACTAATTTTCTCTTATTTCAGCCACCCCCAGTTCTGTCCACCTCACGCTCCTAGTCTCCGGGGATGCCGTGAGCTGGTCAGGTTATTCCAGAGGCCCAGGAACCTTCGGCCTCATGCACTATTTCCTTGTAGGAGGATGGGGGCCGTTATGACGGTTTAGATTTTGCCTTGGTCCAGAATTTTGTGAAAGAGATTAGACAGGCTCTGCTTTGGGAAGATGCTGCAGAAGAACCACAGAAAAAGCAGAGGAAGTTTTTCACGAACATGAAAAAGGAGGGGGAGAGAGGTCCAATTGGAAAGGCCTCTATAGGTCTTTGGAATCCAAGGGATTCCAATTTGTGTCTCCAAAAAATTTCATGCCAAATAAAAGTAAAAAATGCTCTGCGAAGGTGTTTAAAATAGGATTGAGGTAATGAAATAGGTATAGTGTACAAAAAATATAATATCCATGGCAAAATTGTCATTTTCAAAACGTTTACCCTACCAACTCAAGGGAGGAGTCTGCCATTGCTGCAGGTCGTGCAAGATATTAGTCAATAATTTACCATAATTAAGGTCATATAAGAGCTTAGTGTCATAAGAAACCTGGGTCCCCAGGAACAGCAAAGAGTCTGTCTGCCACAAAAAGGAAAAGGCTTGTTGTAATTACTTAGCTAAAGGGGGAGGGACATGAATTGGAAAAAGAACCAATTTATTATAGTTAATTTTAAAATTCGAGATGAAACTGTTAAAGCTCCGCCATAAGAACCGGAAAAGAAAGAAGGGGTCTAGACAGATAGAAAACAAGGTCATCCGCATAGGCCGACAACTTATGCTCTGTAGACCCTACACGGATTCCCATAATGTCTGGTTGGGAATGAACTCTCCACAGGAAAGGTTCCAAAACTAAAGCAAACAATAAAGGGGACAAAGGGCAACCTTGCCTAGTTCCATTATGAGTATCAAAACGGGCAGATAACACACCATTCACCTAAACATGGGCGCTAGGAGAATTCTATAAAGCCAAAATCCAGACCTTCATATGTTCCCCCAGACCAAGGCCCCGCAACACCTCCGTTATATATGTCCAGTCCACCCAATCAAACGCCTTCTCTGCATCCATGGACAACACTACACAAGGCTCTCAATCAAGGATCTCAATGCAATATGTGCAGTGACCTAATAGTGTTGTCAGGGGCCTCACGGCCCACTATAAACCCAGTCTGATCCAGGTGAACTAGGCCCGCAACAGGATCCTGCAAGCGCAAAGTGAGGATCTTGGCCAATAGCTTAGTGTCCGAATTTAATGAAGAAATGGGCCTGTAATTACCACAGGATCTTTCCCGGGCTTAGGCAGAATGATATGAGCCAAAAGTGCTTCCGGGGGCAATGAATTGACTAAGGTAATCGAATTAAGGTAAGTACATAAAGGGCCAGCAAGAAGTGGGAAACATTTTTTATAATACTGATTGGTGAAGCCATCCAGTCCTAGGCTTTTATCCAAGGGAAGGGAGGCAACCACCTTCGTCAATTCCTCTACCGTGATTGACCGTTCAAGATCTTCAATAATCGTAGAGGACAATGTAGGGAGAGGGGAATCTTTGCATATGGAATGAAGCAGAGGTCCGGGGTCTAAACTGGGAGGCGTACCAGGAAGATCATATAGAGAATCATAGAACTGCTGAAACAAATCTGCAATCGAGTGGGAATCTTCAATGCGACCATCACGCATCATCAGGCTATAAACATGGCGTAATGTCTGACACTTCTTTAATTGGCTAGCTAAAAGGCGACCACATTTGTTCCCGTATTCATAGAAACGGTGAGCATAAAATTGAATTTTGTCTAAAGCTTTACAGTCCTAACATTGAGAGAGAGTAACACGTAAAGTGTCTAAAGCTTGGGAATCTGAGGGGTCAAAATATTGTTTGTGTTTAGTTTCCAGAGCATGAATCTTATCCAGCAACTCTCCAATCTCCCTCATCTTCTCCCTCTTATGCCTAGAACTATGGGCGATCAACTCCCCCCTAATCACTGCCTTGTGGCCCTCCCAGACCACTTGCATGGACACGTCACCAGCAGAATTAATCTCAAAATAGGATTGTAAGGAGCGGGAGATTGCCTCAACCACCATCGGCTCATCCAACAAATTCTCATTAGGTCGCCACACCATTTCATTCCAGTAGGCAGCTGGAGGGCAGATAGCACCACAGGCGAGTGATCGGATATGGTAATGGAACCAATAGATGATTTAAGCGTATTACGCAAATAGAACTGATCAATACAGAGAAGATCCAAACGGGAGTAAGAATCATGCGTCTTAGAATAATAACTATAATCTTTGTCCCGAGGATACATTATCCTCCAGCTGTCCACCAGGTGAAGTTCATGCAGAAGTAGCTTAATGTGTCTTAGCGCAAAAAAAGATAGAGAAGCTCTGCCAGAAGACGCATCCAAGCAAGGGTCCAGAAAAACATTAAAATCACCCCCTAGAATCACCTTACCCTCTCTAAAATCTTTCAGTTTTTTTAGGGTAGCAGACAAAAAAATCAACAGTGCGGGCATTTGGAGCATAAAGTGTTTCAAAAGTATACGTATGACCATGCAAAGAACCCTTCAAAAATATAAAACGACCCTCAGGGTCAATCAGTTGAGACAAAAGAAGAAATGGACAGGATTTTTGAATGGCAACTGAGACTCCCCTGGCCTTGGCCACAGGGGAAACACCATGATACCACTGATCAAAAACCGTAAGAGGCATATGCGGGGTCGATTTGGCAGTGAAGTGCATCTTCTGTAAGAAAACCACATCTAGGGACAGATGCCGCAATTCCTGCCAAAGGCGACCCCTCTTCTGGGGAGAACACAACCCTCGAACATTATAGGTCAAGATATTCAGAGTGTTCAATTTACTAGCCACAAGTACAGTATGCGAGAAGGAGCATATTCAGACGGGTAGCTATATGAAATCCTCCATTTAACCAAATGAAGTACACAGGGTAAATATAATAAAACAAAAAAGGAAACTCCGCCTCTACGGACATGTGGATGGAAGCCAGCATAAGCCATAAAAAAGGAAAAGAAAAAAAACGTATAGCACAATCCGTAAAAAGGCAGATTGTCTATAAAGGTGGCCTCCGTGGGGAGGAGAAAAAAGACCTTTCCCCAAAGGGGTCACCTTAACTGCAGAAACGCAGAGTACAAGTCCTCCACCAGAGGACCGGCCTAGGGTGTGGGACGTGACTATTGACACAGTAGGGGCGTCACCACAGGACAAATATAAAAGGACAGAATCATGTACAAAACAGTATAAACAGCAGCAGAAACAGCAGCATTATAAATATTATAATAAACGTGCACAAACAAATACACACACACATATATATATATATATATATATATATATATATATATATATATATAATATACATAATATACATATACATACACATGCGCATACATAGTATATATCTCCCATTGTAATCAATAGAAGCCGCAAAGGCATTTTGAGGAAACAGTGCAAAGTTTAAGGCAAATACATTCAGCCTATACCATAAAAAGAAGAAAAAACACAGATCATGATGAATCAATCAGAACGGGAGGAGGTCAAGTACGGACCCCTGCAACCCATGCGATTCTATTTGCGGGACCCTGTAGAGGCTTGTTGTCCTGGCGTCGTGGGAGCAGAATGGAACTGTGCAACCACCAATCTGGAAAAATCAGCCGAAGAAAGATCCAATGTGGAGAGGAAGTGTGACAGGTCATCTTTTGTACGTAATTTCGCAGTCTTTCGATTTCGGATGCAGTCAAACAAAAAGGAAAGCCCCAGCTGTCAGGTACAGACTGGCGGTGGCTCTAGACATCCACAGGCCGGGATTCCCCAGGGCGCAGAGTCTAAGCCTCAGTCAGCTTATTCACCAGAGCCCCTGACGGTGGGGATGGACTTGGAGCAGGCTGAGACCAGGTCGCGGCCCCCGAGTACACCCAGCTGTGATAGAGGTGAATGCCAGTGGCACGTAGCGGATAAGAGCCTGCTGTGAAGAGGCGGAACAGGCCTGGGCAGTAGCGGATAGACAGCGAAGTCAGGCAGGCCGGGTCGATATCAGCGGAGGCAGAACGGTACAGAGCAGCAGGCTAAGAGTAATCGGGCCACAGGCCAGGTTCAGCAGCAGGAGGTCAGATAATCAGGAACAGGCAGAAGAATAGTCAAGATGAGCCAGGGGTCAGGGCAGGAGATGGTCAACAGCAATCAGGATCAGGCTAGGTCGGCAACAAGGCAATCTCAGGAACAGAATGAGCAGGAACAACAGGAACAAGACCATAGAACAATGTGAGCATTGCAAGATCAGGTTTAAATAGCCCGCCCAGCGCCGACAGGCACGCCTGGATCCTAGTGCCTGCCCGGCGCCATCATTGGTGACAGGCGCGCCTGGGTCCTAGTGCTTGCCTGTCTGTATGTCTTGTCGGGATCCTACGCATGTGCAGATTCATGCGCCGCAGCAATCTTCTCGTTCCCTGACACCAACGATATGGCACCTGGACTGCACATAGAACATCAAGCAGAAGGCGAACAGCGCACCATTGCATAAGTGTCCCCCTGGATAAATCCGGGAAGATTGCAATAGTAGCCCCATCAAAATCAATATGAGGGAGAAAGCGAGCCTCTTTCATAATCGCCTCTTTCACAGAATATCTATGTAATTTACAAATAACGTCCCACAGGTTATCAGCATCTTGAGGGACAGGCAAAAGGGCTCTATGAACCCTATCAAATTCAATTGCGTCAGGAGCAGAGTTCCCCAAAAGGCAAAACAGGCCTTGAACAGTAGGAAGGAGGTCTGAGGTTCGTGTAGCTTCAGGCAATCACCGAATGCGAATATTCTGTCGCCTATCCCTGTTTTCTTGATCATCAAGCTGGTCCAGTAAAGTATTAAACACATCTTCATGATGGAGAACAGTCTCCTGTATGGTAGTAACAGTTTGCAAAACGTCATCATGAGTGGTCTCCACAGTCTCCACTCTTTCCCAGTGCCACAGTGTCTTCCCTGAGCCCCTCTATGGCCTGCTTACATGAAAGTTCCACAGCAGTAATCAACTGCTATATATCGGCCTTAGTGGGGAGAGCTCTAATATGCTCCCTAATGGCCCACTCACCCTCAGCAACACCCAGTTCCATCAGAGGGGAAGACCCAGCAATCGATCTGGGGGGAAACGAGGGGCTAGGGCACTGTACCTGTGAGGAGAACGCTGGTGCAGGAGAGCCGCCACTGCCCGCAGGAGAGGAACGCAGGGCAGCCTCGTGGTCGGGTGCCATCTTGGCCGCATTCCCGGAGCCGGCCTAGTGTGGAGCAAAAAAAGTTTGGAGCCCACTTACCTGCGATCCGCCACCTCCGGATGGGTGGGAGGAGGTGTGGCGCTTGGGAGGAATGTAGTGGGGGAGGTAGGAGAGCTGTAAACTGCTACAGTAATGCTAATTCTGTCCCGGGTGGCCGGAGCTCAACGCTCAGACATCTTCACACCATGCCGCTCAGGCCACGCCCCTTATCCTTTTTGAAGCTAACGGCTTCTTTTATGGCGGACGCATCCATTGACCTAATTTAAGATGTTGGCCAGAAGCATGCTTAATGAAGTAACAGCCAGAAGAGCCCTATGGCTGAGGATCTGGGTGGCGGACGCAGCCTCCAAACAAGAATGGTGTAAGATACCATTTGCCACATTACCATCGTAAAATCCACAGGGGGGAAGTCAGGGTTTATTCCCCAGGATCAGAGGCTGCTTCGCAGAAGAGGTGCAGCATACAAAAATTTGCCAAGGACTAGAGGTAGAGATACTAAGTCTTACAGGCCAGGGAGAGAATTTCGTTGTCAATGGTCTAACACGGCTGCGAACTACAAGTCAAAGAGACCAACTTCCTCTCTAGGACAGGAGTCCCAGAAGTCTTTTTGACTATCTGTTGGCTCACACTTGTCACATGGGAGCCAGATTATTCAAGTTCCGTCAGGTGTGGGCACGAGGTAAAGGAGCCTTGGGTAATTTCCACCATGCTTGGAAGTTCCTGATTCATCCACACAGAATCTTTGTCCTGACAAAACTACCTTTGGCAAGAGAAAAGCAGGATATTTTATGGGAATACATAGAAACCCTCCTCAACCAGGAAGTGATAGTTGCAGTACCCCAGCAAGAACGTTTTTCTGGAATCTACTCTCCTCTATTTCTAGTTCTGAAAAAGTCGGGAGGGTAGAGACTGTTGAGAGACCTCAGGAGGCTCAACATGTATATCAAGAAATACAGATTCAAAATGGAATCTCTCCAGACAATTCTGAAAATCATTCAGCCAGGGAATTGGCTTCTATCAGTGGACCTCATGGATATATATTTCCATGTACCGGTAGCCCAGTCTGCCAGAAATTCCTATGGTTTGCGGTGGGGCAGCTCCACTTCCAGTTTGTATGCCTATACTTTGGGCTGACCAAATCAACTGGAATATTCACGAAGATTCTTCTGGCCCTAGTGGCATACCTGAGGTCACAGGGAGTGCGAATATATTACTACTTGGACAACATTCTGCTCCTGAATCAAGACAGAGAGACGCTTCTATCATACCGGAAGTTAACCATGGAGACATTAGATTACTTCAGATGGTTAATCAACCGGGAGAAGAGTCACCTTGTGCCAACCCAGAACCTGGTGTACCTAGGCGCAGCAGTGAACATTTGGGCAGCATCTGTGGCGTTACCGGAGCACATGATGTCCTGCATCCTGAACACAATGTCAATAGCCCAGAAGAGGCTCTACCTTCCTGTATGCGGCTGTTAGGAATTATGACTTCGGCTATTCCGATGGTCAAATGGGCACAATTGAATTCAAGTCCCCTTCAGGTGGGGCTCTTAGAACAATGGAGATTGGATGATCTTGGGCAGAAGATACAAATCACTTCCTAGATGAGAATGAGCCTGGAATGGTGGTCGAGACAGCAGAATATCCTAGACTTCCATTTGTTACTTGCGATACAGTGACAGGTGGTCCAATCAGATGCTAGTGAAGCGGCCTGTGTGGACTTGCCACTGGTGTTGTACTTCCTTTCATCAGACACCTTCAGTCATCCTATCTCACTATGGCATCTTAATCTGAAAACAGCATTTCTTGTGGAGATAAGATAAGCCAGAAGAGTCTTGGAACTAGTAGCCTTAGGGTTTAAAGAACCCTTTCTTTTGTTCATTCCGGATAGGGGTCATGCTTAGACCAATGCTAGGATTCGTACCCAAAGTTGCCTCCAGGTTTTACATAACGAAAGATATTATACTCCCGATGCTCCTTTCGGAAAATTCCCAGGACCCAAGTCCATTGGATGTTGGGCATTCATTGAGAGACTATGTGGTCGCTACTTTTGAGCTCAGGAAGTCAGATCATCTTTTCACCATCCCTAACGGTGCAGGGAAAGGCTTCAGAGCTTCTAGTAGAGTAATCGCTATATGGCTAGTCAATACCTTCTCTTTAGCTTACAGAATGAGAGGGTTGCCTGTGCCTGATGAGGGTCACAGTGCATTCTACTAGAGGGGTTTCAACCTGCTGGGCAGTAGTGGACTGAGTTTCCCCAGAAACAATCTTTAAAGTGGCTACATGGTCTTCTATTCATACCTTCATGACTCATTATTGTATAGAACCTGTGGCTTTGACTACTGCTGATTTTGGCAGGGGTGCTTGGCCTCTGCTTCCAGTCAAAATTAAATTGGTTTTGTATTACCCTCTCGTTTGTGGCTAGTTAAATCCCAGCTGTGCTGACATGGAGCTGTCAGCAAAATGGAAAATTGAATTCAAACACTTACCGCAATTTTCCCACCCAGTGTAGTAGTACAAGTTATGGAACACCTAGGCTTAGGTGGGTCAAAAATTTATTGAGTTACTTCCTGATCAGGCAGGGGGTGGGCGGGGCCTCATCAGCTCATCAGGAAAGGAAAATCACGGTAAGTATTTGAATTCAATTTTCTGTTTTTCATTAATTCCTTTACACATTGTAGGTATCCCTTCAGCAACTGCAAATATGCATCACAGATGATCACAAAAGAATCCAGCTAGAGAAAATTATCTTCTGTCCCCTTGGTATGGTAGGGAAAATCTGATTTGTCTGCAGTATGCCAAAAGTGAAACGTTACATACACATCAGAGTTTATTTATAAAGTGGTGAATGGTTGATTTGCTGCTCATTCACCATAGATCTGCAGGTTGGCAATTTGTTATAGTTATATGTCACACTTGATGTCCAAAGTGTTAACAAATTGAGTTACATTTGGAATACATCTGTATTTTTTTTGTTCAATAGTGATGGATCAATGTCTCAGCAGCATTACCATATTTACTATGAATATTAAAGCTGAAAAGACAGGATTTGCACATTTCATCTGGATAGTGGGGAATCATGGACAGGCGCTTACTGTTCTCTATAGAAAACTGCTGCATTTTCTCCCATGCTGCACATTTTGACCACACACACTAACTCCTTGTCTTGGAAATTCAGATTTTAATAGTACACCTAGATTGCCAGGCTGTTATGCTGAAGCTTTGACTTCAATAATTGTGAGTTACTGATCCAGAATAAAGCTGACTTTTATACAAATTTCTTGTTTAATTTCCTTTAGATTTACCTTTATTAAGCAATGATTTAGTGTAAGGGCCTACTTGATGGTATACAAATTGAAAGTGTTTGTTTAGGTTTGACTTCATATCATATGGTTTTGGTAAACCTAAAGTAAATTGTACAAGAGAATGTATAATGTATGGCCAGCCTAACTATAGTGATAAATAACAGACTTTTCTTTGCAGTGGTATGCAGTAGCCCAAAGCACAAAAACTCATTGCATGAAAATTTTCTGACAGTTTATATCACACTTTATTTATAACCGATTTTTAATCAAAACTGGTTACATAAAATAATCCTAGTGCAATTATTACTGGTTTGTTCAACAAACATAATTTAAAAAAAAAAATTACACTCAGCCAGGAGTATCGCTAGACTTGAACACCTGAGGCATGTCTTCAGATTTCTTTCCCAGTGCCCCAGGTTTAGCAATACCTCACCACTCTGCATGCACAACTAAGATGAGCAGTCTCTTACGTAAGATGCCTGCTTAATTTTGATGCAATGCCTTTCTTCAAAGACCCAAGAGGCAAAAGATAGAAGAACATCTCCTGTACAAATTCTTTCAATCAAGTCCTTTTTGCATTTAAACTACCACATAACATAATCCTTATGCAATCGCCTTCTAGCTTTGTTCAAATTCATGCTTTACTTTAGTCAGTTAGGCAAGTGTCAGCCAGGACCATCAATAGACGTAAGCTCCTAGGGCAGGTGCCTTAGGCCTTCTGCCTGGTGTCCCATGTCTAACAACACCTCACCACTGTGCCGTCATGAAACCACTCATCATTGACCACTGTCATCAGGGGGCAGTTTACAACTACAGCCATTATAATGGAGAACTTATCACTGAACGCCAGCATAAGGGGGCATTTACCATAATGTAAGGGTGTCCTACACTGACTCTGCTCTGCAGAATGCAAACTATATCATACTCCTGACTGCTGCAATCTGTAAACTATGTTGTGCATTATATTATATTCTGACCCCTCTCTCCCCCTCATCTCTCTCCCCCTCTCTCTATCTCTCCCCCTCCCCCTTCTTTCTCTCTATCCCCCCCTCCTCTCTCTCTCTCTCCCCCTCCTCTCTCTCTCCCCTTCTTATCCCCCCCCCTTTCTTTACATTGTACACAGATCTGACCCAACAAGGTGTCCTGCATTTACCGTATATTTCGCTCCATAAGACACACTTGGGGGGAAATGTCTGTGCGTCTTATGTAGCGGCCGGCCCAGTATTCCCGCCGCTGTTGTATGTCCACAGTCTCTGGTCATCTCATGTACTATGTCCGCAGTCTCTGGTCATCTCCTGTACTGTGTCCGCATTTGTTCATAGTTTTTTTTTAAAACTATAGTCCAGCCCTCCAACGGTCTGAGGGACAGTGAACTGGCGCCCTGTTTAAAAAGTTTGAGGACCCCTGCCTTAGCAGCAACATATTTTCCCAAGTCACTCCACGAAAGTCCACCAACTGTCACAACCAACTCTGTTCCTCCTGCAGTCATGCACCCAAAATCTGAAAACACGGACATGTCACAGTTTGCTAAATACATACTCCGCAGAGATATACTCCACAGAGAGCTTGTTAAGACAGAGCTCACCAAGTTTGATGACAAGCTTGAAAGTTACAGAGGCTGGAAATCCACTTTTAAGGCCACAATGAGTGACCTAGACATCAATGCCACAGAGGAATTAGATCTACTCATCAGATGGCTAGGTCCCCAGTCTACTGAACGCATCAAGAGACTCAAAGCAGTTCATATTGACAACCCTGCTGCAGGCCTTAATGCTGCTTGAGGCAGACTTGAACATACCTTTGGTAGCCCAGAGGCCATTGAAGATGCTTTATTCAAAAGGTTGCAAAGCTTCCCAAGGATTTCTGCTAGCGACAATCTAAAGTTTCAAGAACTCAGCGATGTTCTATTAGAGCTTCAACTTGCTAAGGCTGACATCAACTTACCTGGTCTTAGTTGCCTTGACACCTCTCATGGCATCAAATCTATTGTTCTCAAGCTACCATATGGAATTCAAGAGAGGTGGGCAGTGCTTGGATCAAAGTATAAGGAAGAACATAGAGTTGCCTTTCCTCCTTTTTCCACTTCTGTGAGTTCATCAAAAGAATTACAGACACTAAGGATGACCCAAGTTTCTCATATGGGGACTGTAACCTTCTCAGTACACTCTCTCCAAGACCTACAAACACACTTATGTTGCACAGAGACCGTAGAGGTTCAGCGTTAGTGAAAAGGACTAATGTTCTACCTGAACCTGCTACAGTTCTTGAAAAGACTGATCAAAAAAAGAGAATTGAGGACCCAAATTGCCAGTGTCCAATACATAACAAACCACATCCACTTAAGAAATGTATCGGCTTCAGAAAGAAAACCCTCCAAGAACGTAAGGAACTTTTGAAGAAATTTGGGGTTTGCTACACATGCTGTGCCTCCACAGAACACTTTGCAAAGGACTGTAAAGTGATCATCAGATGTATAGAGTGTGACAGTGATGACGATGTGCAAGCTCTTCATCAATATTCGCACAACTCTACTACGCTCACAAACAATCTTCCAGAGGCAAACCAAGGCGGGGAGCACCCAGATCAAGCAGCACCTACCACCCCAGTGTTCTCTACATGTACAGAGGTCTGTGGAGAAGGATTCTGCGACAAATCCTGTGCAAAGATATGTTTGGTCCGTGTATATCCCAAAGGTCAACCTGAAAAGGCCATAAGACTGTATACTATTCTTGATGATCAGAGTAACAGATCTCTTGCAAGAACACAGTTTTTTGAACTGTTGAACATAACTGGAGATGCTCTGCCTTATACTCTAAGCACTTGTTCCGGCACTACAGAAGTCTTAGGTAGGAGAGCCAGTGGTCTTGTAGTTGCTCCTCTGAATGACAATGTGGAAATATCTTTGCCCACTATCACTGAGTGCAACCAGATTCCAAGCATCAAAGAGGAGATCCCTACTTCTGAAGCTGCTTTTCACCATTCTCGCTTAAAGCACATAGCCAACCAAATACCAGCCCTCGATGAAAGTGTCGATATCCTGCTGTTACTTGGTCGAGACATGCTAAGGGTGCACAAAGTTCGTCACAAATCAGCGATCCACACAATGCACCATATGCTCAGCGTCTGGATCTAGGATGGGTCATCATAGGCAATGTCTGCTTAGACAAGGACAGGAGGTCCTACTCAGTCTCTTCCTTTTAAAACACATGTCTTGTCAAATGGACAAACAACTTGTTCTGCACAACGACCACATAAATATATTGTGAAAGAAAGATTGTTTGAAAAAGGTGCACAACAGCACATCATACAAGACAATAAGAAAGCTCTTAATCCCTGGGATGACAACATCGGCAACACAGTGTTCGAGGTAACCACTAAAGACAATGAGTTCTTGAAAACCATGAGTAAAGAGTTCTACCAAGATGATTCCAACAGTAGGGTAACACCACTACCATTTCGTATCCCAAGAAAGAGACTATCAAACAACAGGGTACATGCAGAATCACAGTTTGTTTCTTTAAATTGAAGTTTGAACCAGAAGCCTGATATGAAAAAGCACTTTGTGGACTTTATGCAGGAAGGTGTTTGAGAGAGATCATGCTGAGCCTGCACCTCCTGTTATGGAAGGAGAAGAATGTTGGTATCTACCATGCTTTGGTGTCTACTATCCTAGCAAGCCTGATCAAATTAGGGTGGTCTTTGACTCAAGTGCTCGTCATGAAGGCATCTCCCTCAATCAATATCTTCTCACTGGGCCTAATCTGAACAACAATCTCATAGGAGTTTTACTTCGCTTCAGACAAGAGCCAATTGCTGTTATGGCTGACATTCAGCAGATGTTCCACTGTTTCATAGTCCGTGAAGATTACAGAAACTTCCTCAGGTTCTGATGGTACCGCAATAATAATGTCAACGATGAAGTCATAGACTACCAAATGAAGGTACATGTTTTCGGTAACAGTCCTTCTCCTGCAGTAGCAATTTATGGACTGAGGAAAACAGCTCAAGAGGGTGAGAAAGAGTTTGGATCTGATGCAAGACAGTTCGTCGAAAGGAATTTCTATGTAGACGACGGACTCAAATCTCTGCCCAATGAAGAAGAAGCTATTGACCTTCTTACTAGAACCCAGAACATGCTTGCCACTGCAAACCTCGGACTTCACAAAATCATCTCTAACAGTGACAAGGTCTTGATAGCCTTTCCTTCTGATGACCATGCTGTCAGTGTGAAGAAATTCCAACTAGGATCTGACCTTTCTGGTAGTACTACATGTGATAAACTTACAATGAAGTGTAAGGATCAGCATGGCACAAGAAAACAGAGCCTGTATGTAAAAAGCAAATATGACCATCCTATTATACATAAGCAGTAGCACACACTGTATAGCAAAAAATATTAAAGTAAATTTTACTTGGAGAAATATATATGCTGTTACTGCTGACCTGCTTTTAAAAATATTTGTTGCCTGGCTGTTATGGTTTCAACAGCTCTAGAACAAGCATTAAGATTGGATATTACGTGCCATACCATGTTACCTTTTATACAGTACTTGATCTGTGTCAATGACATGGAATGTCCTGAAAAGACCAATTCATCAAGCATTTTTCAGCTGGCATTTTCAGAAGGTTAGTCAGCCATGACAACATCCATACTTCCTCAGCACAGGTTTACTTGAAACTCACCTTTCATGAGAAGCTGAACTGTAGAAAGCTGTACCCATAAAAAAGGAGGCATGTGGTCTTCCTTCACCTAACCCTTCCCATCTGTATGAGGGTGAAAAGCATCAGAGGGGTGGATCTTATGCAGGGGCTCTCAGCATGTTGGTGTGTGCTGAATAAAGTTATTCCATAAAGAATGAGTGGGAATGGAAACGGGTTCCCTAGGCCAGCACAAGGCATACCCAAGACTGAGGAAGAAGTAAGCGTGTTTTGGAGTGTTGCTTGTTTTGGGATTTCACAAACATTAGCAAAACATGTTTCATAGCATATCCTGTGATCTTCTTTTAGTGCTAGTACCACATTGTATTGTCTACAAAGTTTAATAAAATGTCAACAAAGTGTGCAAAACAACACCTAACAAACCACAACACCAAATTCCGGAGATGCGGAAATTGCTATGAAGAAAAAAGAAATTACATAACAATGTTTCAGATACAAATATTTAGACATACAGTATACGTAGCACAGTGGCTGGAGAGTATGTAAGCAACTAAATTGGGCAGCAATATAAGAGAGAGAGAAAAGACAGGTTTAAAAAGAGCTAAAATAACATAACAATGAATTTTGTCAGAGACAAAAGGCAGAAATATAACAGAACATACTATATATCGCATAAGCCTTATTAGTATGCCTCATTTGCAGAGATAAAGATGAGGCATTTTTTATGATGTGTTAAAAATTATGGTGAACTATGTCAGAGACATGAGGAAGAAACTTAACAGAGACATGCTGCACATCAAATTCGTCTTTTCAGTATAGGGTGACCAGATATCCCCAATTTCTATGAATAGTCACTGATTTGGGAAGCCTGTCCCTGGAAATAAAGAGATATGTTGTAGCTCCTGTTTCAAATTTTGTTACTGGACACTCAATCCAAATTCTAAGATGCTGGATACATCACCTTTCCTCCCTCCCTCCATTTCATTCCTCCAGCTTAAATTGATAGTGTGGTGCTAGAGAGGAGAGATTGGCAGCACTGGAGCCAGGGACCTTAGCCCTGGCCTTCTGGACCCACATGAACCAGGGCAGGGGGAAAGAGCAGTCCCAGAGCTTGGGAATTGACTTTTAATTGGTTATCAACTGCTTGGGGGCCCTAAGTTCAAGGACAAGGTAAGTACGAGGGGGGGCAATGTTGAGGGGACATGATAGGGAACAACAGAGACTTAGGGGGTGGGGGAATGATGGAACCTGTGTTTAACTGTCCTATCTGTACTGGCAGTCTCCATTATCAACTGTCCTTTCTGTGCTACTGGTGCCACCCTTATGTTCCTGCTGGTACTGCCTTTCCTCACAGTCAACCACCTCCTTCTATACTGCCTGCCTTTACCATCAACCGACTCCTCTGTACTGCTTGTCCCTATCCTCAACTACCTTTCTTTGTACTGGGTGGGTGTTGTCAGTAGGCTGTAATTGAAATTTTATCTGGTCACCTTATTTTGGTGGATTGCATTTGAAGAGGGAGGGACACATCTTGCTCAGAGTTAAGGGCATGCTCCCCAAGTTGAGGACATATTATGGTTTGGAGGGGGGTTGCCTGCTCATATACAGTAAAGGTCTAGTATGGATTTTGGGGAACCCCACAGTTTGTTTCCTGTTCATTGAGTGGGTTTCCCCCTTAAGATCAATCAAGGATAGGAGGCTGGTATGTATTTTTAAGGAAAACTCATTCAGTTTTTTATGGACTCCTCCTTTACAATCTATACTAAATCCTCATCTAGGATAAGGGTCTGGTATAGATGCAGGTATAGATAAAGGGAACCCCAACTGTGCTGTTACATGTATTGTGTAACAATATAATGCAATGCATAGTTATGGTTAATGTTAATGTACTGCCATATTGTGAATATTTTGGTTGTAGCACCTTTCCTTTTCTGTCTTACATCTTGTCTCCTCCCACTATCCAGTGATGCATTCCCTCTTCCTTTTTCCTGCTTCACTCTGTCTTCTTGGGATGAATATAGTCGCTTGTCTCTAGGCCACATACAGGTGAAACTCAAAAAATTAGAATATTGTGCAAAAGTTCACTTATTTCAGTAAAGCAACTTAAAAGGTGAAACTAATATATGCGATAGACTCATTACATGCAAAGCAAGATAGTTGAAGCCGTGATTTGTCATAATTGTGATGATTATGGCTTACATCTCATGAAAACCCCAAATCCACAATCTCAGAAAATTAGAATATTGTGAAAAGGTGCAATATTCTAGGCTCAAAGTGTCCCACTCTAATCAGCTAATTAAGCCATAACAAAGAACCAGCAAACACAGATGCTCCTGCGCTTGGGGATGGACTCGATGCTACAACCACATTAAGAATGTCCTGGAACATGCACACCTTGCTGCCCTCAAATGGACCGGGGGAATCCAAATATACTGAATGGGGAAAGAACAAAAAGAGGGCGCACAGGCCTATTGCATTACCATAAAAAATGTTTAATAAAAAATAAAGTAGGTGTTGTACTCACAAACGACAATATAGTCAAGGCACATCATAAAAGAACAGCTGGATCAACACCGCGCTGAGTAACAGTCCGCAATAGGGAGTTTAGACATCCAGAAGGCTGACGTGTTTCGAGGACTTGCCTCTTCCTCAGAGCCAACTGACCAAATGTCTGCTCCCTCTTTTATATGCTCACTACTAGTTAAACCAAAGGTCACATGGGCTGTCCTGGACACTCCCCTGTGCAGGTGGAGGAGTCACAGGGGCAATCGACATAGTGTAAGCAAACACGAAAGGTCTATAAAAAAAAAAAAATATATATATATATATATATATATATACAGTATATATATATGTGTATAAATAAAACCATTGAAACTAGTGACAATCATAAAATCATATGAACCATAAGAAGTGTGCACAGTGAAAAATGAATAAATAAATGGAAAGTTACACATATATTAAAAATAATAAAAATCCTTCCCTGGTGATGCACTGCACTGCTCGCCTTTAAATAAATGGATGGATGGATGAGCAACGCTACGAAGCTGCCTAGTGCTCTGCTTGCCATAGACAACCATGGGACATGGATTTAATATAGAGAGTAGATCTGAAACCCAGCAGAGACACTTATTAATTCATAGAGATGCAGCCTACAGGGTGTGTGCCTCTCATTCTAGTATAGTCATATGATGAGACGTAGGCATGTGTGGCAATGTAGTGCACCATGGATGGATATGCATATGCAATACTATATACAAGAACAAAGGAGATAAATCACTAGTAAAACATAAAGGTTGATATAAAACGTTACAAAAAACTTCTTAATATGGCTCACAAAGTTTAAATAAAATAAAATTAAATAAGTATTGTTACAATATAGTATAATATCTGGTAAAATTGGTATAGTGTATGGTATATGTGTGTATGCATAGACATGGAAGCATAAGAAATATAAATATATAGGAAAAGAAAAAAAAAAAATTATTTTCCTATATATTTATATTTCTTATGCTTCCATGTCTATGCATACATAACAATACTTATTTAATTTTATTTTATTTTATTTAAACTTTGTGAGCCATATTAAGAAGTTTTTTGTAACGTTTTATATCAACATTTATGTTTTACTAGTGATTTATCTCCTTTGTTCTTGTATATAGTATTGCATATGCATATCCATCCATGGTGCACTACATTGCCACACATGCCTACGTCTCATCATATGACTATACTAGAATGAGAGGCACACACCCTGTAGGCTGCATCTCTATGAATTAATAGGTGTCTCTGCTGGGTTTCAGATCTACTCTCTATATTAAATCCATGTCCCATGGTTGTCTATGGCAAGCAGAGCACTAGGCAGCTTCGTAGCGTTGCTCATCCATCCATCCATTTATTTAAAGGCGAGCAGTGCAGTGCATCACCAGGGAAGGATTTTTATTATTTTTTATATATGTGTAACTTTCCATTTATTTATTCATTTTTCACTGTGCACACTTCTTATGGTTCATATGATTTTATGATTGTCACTAGTTTCAATGGTTTTATTTATACACATATATATATATATATATATATTTTTTATAGACCTTTCGTGTTTACTTACACTATGTCGATTGCCCCTGTGACTCCTCCACCAGCACAGGGGAGTGTCCAGGACGGCCCATGTGACCTTTGGTTTAACTAGTAGTGAGCATATAAAAGAGGGAGCAGACATTTGGTCAGTTGGCTCTGAGGAAGAGGCAAGTCCTCGAAACGCGTCAGCCTTTTGGATGTCTAAACTCCCTATTGCGGACTGTTACTCAGCGCGGTGTTGATCCAGCTGTTCTTTTATGATGTGCCTTGACTATATTGTCGTTTGTGAGTACAACACCTACTTTATTTTTTATTAAACATTTTTTATGGTAATGCACTAGGCCTGTGCGCCCTCTTTTTGTTCTTTCCCCATTCAATTAAGCCATAACACCTGCAAAGGGTTCCTGAGCCTTTAAATGGTCTCTCAGTCTGGTTCAGTAGGAATCACAATCATGGGAAAGACTGCTGACCTGCCAGTTGTGCAGAAAACCATCATTGACACCCTCCATAAGGAGGGAAAGCCTCAAAAGGTAATTGCAAAAGAAGTTGGATGTTCCCAAAGTGCTGTATCAAAGCACATTAATAGAAAGTTATGTGGAAGGGAAAAGTGTGGAAGAAAAAGGTGCACAAGTAGCAAGGATGACCACAGCCTGCAGAGGATTGTCAGGCCATTCAAAAGTGTTGGGGACTTTCACAAGGAGTGGACTGAGGCTGGAGTCAGTGCATCAAGAGCCACCACACACTGACGGATCCTGGACATGGGCTTCAAATGTCGTATTCCTCTTGTCAAGCCTCTCCTGAACAATAAACAACGTCAGAAGCGTCTTACCTGGGCTAAAGAAAAACAGACCTGGTCTGTTGCTCTGTGGTTCAAAATCCTCTTTTCTGATGAGAGTAACTTTTGCATCTCATTTGGAAACCAAGGACCCAGAGTATGGAGGAAGAATGGAGAGGCACATGCTGCAAGATGCTTGAAGTCCAGTGTGAAGTTTCCACAGTCTGTGTTGATTTGGGGAGCCATGTCATCTGCTGGTGTTGGTCCACTGTGCTTCATTAAGTCCAGGGTCAACACAGCTGTCTACCAGGAGATTTTGGAGCACTTCATGCTTCCTTCCGCAGAAGAGCTTTATGGGGATGCTGACTTCAATTTCCTGCAGGACTTGGCACCTGCCCACACTGCCAAAAGCACCAAAACCTGGTTCAATGACCGTGGGATTACTGTGCTTGATTGGCCAGCAAACTCGCCTGACCTGAACCCCATAGAGAATCTATGGGGCATTGCCAAGAGAAAGATGAGAGACATGAGACCGAACAATGCAGAAGAGCTGAAGGCCGCCATTGAAGCATCCTGGTTTTCCATAACACCTCAGCAGTGCCACAGGCTGATAGCTTCCATGCCACACCGCATTGAGGCAGTAATTGCTGCAAAAGGGGCCCAAACCAAGTACTGAGTACATATGCATGCTTCTACTTTTCAGAGGTCCGATATTGTTCTATATACAATCCTTGTTTTATTGATTGCGTGTAATATTCTAATTTTCTGAGATTGTGGATTTGGGGTTTTCATGAGCTGTAATCCATAATCATCACAATTATGACAAATTACAGCTTGAACTATCTTGCTTTGCATGTAATGAGTCTATCTCATATATTAGTTTCACCTTTTAAGTTGCATTACTGAAATATATGAACTTTTGCACGATATTCTAATTTTTAGAGTTTCACCTGTACAATCTGCTCGCATCCGGGACACATGTTTTGACCTGCAAATAGAGTCCATTCATTCATCCATCTGCAACATCTTGTTGTCTGATCTACCTTCTGCATTGCAAAAAGGTCCGTGGATGAGAAAAACAGGAGTTTGGTGAGCCATCTGATAAAGACTTCAGCTATCTGATAAAGACTGTCCACAGTGATTGTATCTGCTTATACAGGCCAGGCAGAGAGGTCTCATTAAGGGATAAGTCACTTATACAACAGTTGGAGTCAGAATAGTCAAAACATGGTAGAATTCCTACAGCCTGCTGTGTATATGTATGTGTAATCTGCAATCAAGCTCAGTTCTATCCTCCATCTTGTGAAAGTACATAGTTGCGCAAGCTTACTGCACTTCACCTGTGAATGCTTTAAACTGCTTCTCTACATAGGACCGTGTTATTCCATCCAGGGGCGGACTGACCATGTGGAAACTCGGGCACTGACCAAGGGCCCGGTGTCAGTAGAGGGCCCCATGAGATGCCCCTGGTACCTTTTTCATAGGCTTTTTTGAGTTTGGGCAAGGACACAGGGGCCCTATGATCCCCTATTGCCTGGGGGCCCCATGAGTTGTCAGTCCGCCCCTGATTCCATCTGTCTAAGCTGCTCTTCGTCTTCTTATAGAGACAATACCCATTTTTTGCAAAACATGGACGAAATGTCTAGACAAGGTTCTGAGCACTCTATTATCGCTGAATCAATGTAGATACAGCCACTGACCACACAGATGTACAGGGAGGAGATTCTGCAGATATCGAAGAGCAAAGTGTAAGACCCAAATGCACAATATTACCAACCCAGAAACTCTATGAAACCACTAGAGATGAGTTCTCCAGCAATCTGTCAGATCTATGTGACAAAACTACATACTGCATGTCAGATTTGCAGTACTTTAATGATAAACCAGCTGAATTAAGAGACTCTATAGATCATCTATCTGCAGCGTATGAACACTACCAGCACCTGTCTGCAAAATACACAGCTTTCTTAAAGGACTTTAATATAGAGGGCTCCCTAGCAGAACTAAGACAGATGCACTAAACCAGGGGTCCTCAAACTTTTTAAACGGGGCCAGTTCACTGTCCCTCAGACCGTTGGAGGGCCGGACTATAGTTTAAAAAAAAAACTATGGTCATCTCCTGTACAGTGTCCGCATTTGTTCAGAGACTGCGGAATAGTGCCCCACTATTGGTGTCAGTAGGAAGAATAGTACCACATCATTGGTGTCAGTGGGAGGAATAGTGCCCCATCACTGGTGTCAGTGGGAGGAATAGTGCCCCATCATTGGTGTCAGTGGGAGGAATAGTGCCCCATCATTGGTGTCAGTGGGAGGAATAGTGCCCCATCATTGGTGTCAGTGGGAGAAATAGTGCCACATCCTTGGTGTCAGTGGGAAGAATCGTGCCCCATCATTGGTGTCAGTGGGAAGAATCGTGCCCCATCATTGGTGTCAGTGGGAGGAATAGTGCCTCATCATTGGTGTCAGTGGGAGGAATAGTGCTCTATCATTGGTGTCAGTGGGAAGAATCGTACCCCATCATTGGTGTCAGTGGGAGGAATAGTGCCTCATCATTGGTGTCAGTGGGAGGAATAGTGCCCCATCATTGGTGTCATTGGGAGGAATAGTGTCCCATCATTGGTGTCAGTGTGAGGAATAGTGTCCCATCATTGGTGTCAGTGTAAGGAATAGTGTCCCATCATTGGTGTCAGTGGGAGGAATAGTACGTCATTGTTGCCAGTGAGGGGGGGTGGAATAGTGCCTCATCGTTGGTGTCAGTGGGGGGAGGAATAGTGCCCCATCATTGGTGTCAGTGGGAGGAATAGTGCCCCATCATTGGTGTCAGTGGGAGAAATAGTGCCACATCATTGGTGTCAGTGGGAAGAATCGTGCCCCATTATTGGTGTCAGTGGGAAGAATCGTGCCCCATCATTGGTGTCAGTGGGAGGAATAGTGCCTCATCATTGGTGTCAGTGGGAGGAATAGTGCTCTATCATTGGTGTCAGTGGGAAGAACCGTGCCCCATCATTGGTGTCAGTGGGAGGAATAGTGCCTCATCATTGGTATCAGTGGGAGGAATCGTGCCCCATCATTGGTGTCATTGGGAGGAATAGTGTCCCATCATTGGTGTCAGTGTGAGGAATAGTGTCCCATCATTGGTGTCAGTGGGAGGAATAGTGTCCCATCATTGGTGTCAGTGGGAGGAATAGTACGTCATTGTTGCCAGTGGGGGGGGTGGAATAGTGCCTCATCGTTGGTGTCAGTGGGGGGAGGAATAGTGCCCCATCATTGGTGTCAGTGGGAGGAATAGTGCCCCATCATTGGTGTCAGTGGGAGAAATAGTGCCACATCATTGGTGTCAGTGGGAAGAATCGTGCCCCATCATTGGTGTCAGTGGGAAGAATCGTGCCCCATCATTGGTGTCAGTGGGAGGAATAGTGTCCCATCATTGGTGTCAGTGGGAGGAATAGTACGTCATTGTTGCCAGTGGGGGGGGTGGAATAGTGCCCCATTGTTGGTGTCAGTGGGGGGAGGAATAGTGCCCCATCATTGGTGTCAGTGGGAGGAATAATGCCCCATCATTATTATCAGTGACACCAATGATGGGCACTATTCCTCCCACTGAGAGCAATGACACTTAACTAGCCGACCCCTGTTCCAGCATGGTGCTGCTGCAGCCAGCATACCTGGTTGCAGCAGTACCATCTGCACGGCACACTTACCGGGCGGTCTGCTATCCTCCTTCCTTCACTTCGGCATCTCCCTCCCTTGATTTTTGCCTGTTCCGCTTGGCTCCGCCTCCTCACCGGTGATTGGCCACCTGTGTGCCCTTCCTGAGCTACAGTACTGGCGCCCAATCACCGGTGAGGAGGCGGAGCCAAGCGGCAGCGCGGACATCGAGTGAGGGAGCGGCCGGAGTGAAGGAGTGAAGGAGTTGTGCATCCTGGACTGGATCGTCGTGGGACTGGAGCCAGGTAAGAGACAGCAGCCCCCTTCCCGCCCCTGTACTTAGTGTCCCCTGCCAGCGGGCCGGATGAATGTGCTCGGCGGGCCGCATGTGGCCCGTGGGCTGTAGTTTGAGGACCCCTGCACTAAACCAACAAAGAGCTCTAAGTGTAAGGCAGAACTCCGCATTGCTCAACTGCAGGAGAGCAGATTTCACAAACCCACATCTAAGAAGCTCACAGCACATTCTTCTAGATCATCTTTTTCTAGAAGCTCAACATTAAGTGACAAGCTAATAGAGGCAAGTCTGGAAGCAAGCAAAGTGCAAAGCTCCTTTGCCAGAAAGGAAGCCGAAATGGAAGCTCAAAGCAAAACTCTGCAAGCAGAGGCAGAAACTCAAAGCAAAACTCTTCAAGCAGAGATTACCGCTCACCAAGCAGAGGCAGAAGTTCAAAGCAAAACTCTGCAAGCAGAGATGACAGCTTGTTAGGCAGAGATGACAGCTCTCCAAGCAGAAATAGACGCTCAGAGCAAAACTCCCCAAGCATACATAGAAGCTCAGAACAAAGCTTGCCAAGCAACGGCGAAATCCCAAATAAAGATTCTGCAAATGGAGAGGGAGGAAGCAGCTGCCTTAGCAAGGCTGAAGATCCATGAACTAGCAGTTGGAGAAAGTACTAATTCAGACTTTACCTCCTACTAGCAATAATGTTCAGCCTTCTGCTCCCAGAGGACGTCGAGTGAAGAAATGCGTAGGGCGGGGCCAGGAAGTGACGTCACCATGCACGGCAGTGCTGTCTTGCGGTTACGAGTGTATGCTATTTCACTTGTGCTAGTGGAGACACAGAACAATGTGAGTGGTATTTTTTCTGTTGTTTTAATAAACATATGAAATGGTTTTACACTATGGAGGCTTCTTCAGACCTTTTTTCCTTATGAGTGAGAGTAGTATATCATTATAAGAAATCCCTGAAGATAGGATTGTGGGCTGCAGACCGATACTCTCAGAGCAATAAGCGCTTATGTTGGTCTATAATTTTACCAGCATATCGCTCTGGTGAGTCTATCTAATCTGGTGGTGGATAGAGCAGTTTATTGGTGGTGTCATTGGCTTTGTGGAATTTACACAGCAAGTAGCACTTTATTAGTGGAGAATTTCATGAATTAGATGGACATAAGGAATTATGTTGGACTTTGATGATGTTGTCGCAAACGTGCGCACCAGAGACTGACGCAGTCCTCCATTTTGTTAAGAATCTCCATGTTGTCCCTCATTTTTCCCCCTTTCCTCTCTGTTAATCCACAGGGACATATGTGTGTTGGAAGGGTCACAGGCAGGCTGGAGCATGGCAGGGAGCCCAGAGCTATAAAACACCTCTCTGAGCAAGGTGCCTCGCTGTCTGAGCAACCTGTGCCATTTAACACCACGTAAAAAGATAACGCAGCCCTCCCAGGAGTTCAAAAGACATTCCAAGGAGGCACACCAGATAACTTTTTTTAAAAGATCCATTTTTCCCCTATGTCTCATATCTTGGAATATGAGAGACTTACATAAAAATCAGACATATCGTCAGATTGGCTAAGAGGAGTCGAACAGTTTGATAGGTCACTCGCCTTGTCTTGAATACATAGGAAAGCAGAAAAATAGATCTCGTGAACCATTCAGTGTAGAATTTCATAATTCATATCTAATCAATCCTCAGACGTCTCTGCATAATAATCTACCCGCAGGTGGAGTGTCACTTATGCATATGGAAAGTTATGAGCCAAAATATGAGCTAGGAAAGATTTTGGCTCTAGTTTAGGGCTCTGCCCGACGATCCCTCCCTAAACGGGGCATTGGTCCTGGACTTCAGAGACACCCCCTGCTAGGGAACTACAAAATGGGCTGTCAGGCCTAAGAAGGGGGTTGAAGTATTCTCCCATTGACCATCGAAACAGAGGGAGATCAAGGCACCCTTCTGCTCTGAAACTTGATCTGCTTAAATCCAAGGCTTTATGGCAAGTACTTTAACCATTTAACCTCTCTCTGTTATGTCTTTGCTGTGTTATTGTTCTCTGCATATTTATATATATATATATATATTGGTTACATCTTTTTCTGTAAATATTTTTATTGCACCGTTTGACCTTTTAGTAATAAATCTTTCCTTCTGGAAGTGTTGAACTGTTTCTATAAGCTCTTAATTGCAATTTACAAATTCCTGCCTCTAAAAAGAGCGCTACCAGGTTTGTTTAACCCTCTGTATAACCGGGCTGCGTTGACCGGGTTATACCGACGATTATCAACCATTATAGTGTTATTGCTGGTATAGCCGAGTTTCCTCTTTCTCTGAGGTGGTGGCAGTGTGAAGGGTTAATTGCGTAATTAACCTAACCCAGTAACAAGCGTTCAGGCTGCCGGTACATAGATTGTGGTCCAATTAGCTGGAAAATTGTTGTACAGGGTGCAGCTGGGTGTGGCATTGTTACGCATGTGACATCGCAGTTTTAGATCGGCCAGTCCTTCGGTCATGAGTTTGGTGAGGTCTGGGGTCTGACACCGCGATTGTGACAGATGTAACTACGTTTAAAGTTATATAATGGACACATTCCATGCACTTTATTTATTTGTTTGCACCAGTCACTATAATAATGAATAATATTGTTTTTTACACGTTTATGTGATGAGAAGGAACGTTATATATTAGTTATATATTATATTGCACTCATACTGTATTTATGTGATGTAGAGGCACAGGAGGGTTTGTTATATATATATTAGTTCTTTGCACTTTATAATAAAAGGATGATTTTAATATACATTTTGTTAATCTTTTGAGTTATGGATTAGGTGATTGGAGATATTTGTGAGCAGTGTTGTTCTATATGCACAGATTTTTTCAATTAATGGAATTTCCATTAAGAATGACAGCTATCTGTTATTTTTTTCTTGTTTCTGTGAGTGGTGCAGTGGTCCAGAGCACAGTCCTACATATTACAATATATTCAGTATTGTTGATTGCACCCTTACTGCCAAGGAGGAACTTGATTTGCTCATAAAGTGGCTGGGGCCAGAATCTGCAGATTGTATTAAAAGACTGAGAGCAGTACATGTTGACTATCCAGACGCAGGTCTTGCTGCTGCAGGGGCAAGACTTGAGCAAACCTATGGTAGTTCTGAAGCCATAGAAAATGCTGTATTCAAAAGAATGCAAAACTTTCCAAAAATAGGTAACAAATATTATCGCAAGCTTCACAGAACTAAGCATCCTCCTCATGGAGCAAGAATTTGCAAAGACAAACCCTCGTCTACCTGGACTAAGCTATCTGAACACCGTTCATGGCATGAATCCAGTGGTGTCTAAACTGCCATACAACCTGCAAGAGAAATGGGCACAACAGGGCTCAAAATATAAAAGAGACTATAATGTATCCTTTCCTCCATTCTCATATTTTTGCAGGTTCATCAGTGAACAGCCTGGTTATGAAATGATCCCAACTTCAGCTTCAGTGAATTTAGCTTGCCTGCTTGATCAGCAAGGTATGATCACAAAGCAGCTAAACATAGACACTTAAATAAATAAAAAGACAGACATCTCACCTCCTGTATCCTCTCCTGCTCACCAGAGTGATTCAGGTGATAGTCATAAAGATCCTAATTGTCAGTGCCCTATTCACAAAAAACCTTGCCCTCTTAAGAAATGTTGTGGGCTTAGGGCAAAGACTATAAGAACACAAAGAGATTCTCCAGAAACTTGGAATATGCTATAGGTGCTGTGCTTCCTATGACTATTTTGCTAAAAAGTTGTCATCAAGTGCACAGACTGCAGTAGTGACAAACGCGTTACAGCCACAGTAGCCATCTACAACAAGTGCTGCTTCAAATCATGGCGGGGAGCAACAAAGCCATGCTCCAGCCACAACAAACATTTCTTCTTCATGTACTGAAGTCTGTGGAGAAAGATTAAGCCACACATGCTGTGCCAAGGTATGTCTAGTCACAAATGTATCCGTAGGATCAACCTAAAAAAGCTACCAGGATGTATACCATGATAAATGAGCAGAGCAACAGATCCCTGGTTAAACCTAAATTCTTTGAGATCTTTGGCATAAAGGCTCATTCAACACCATATACTCTAAACACCTGTTCTGGTCTTGTAGAAACCTCCTTCAGAAGGGCTCATGGTCTCTCATATTAGGACAAAGGCAAACAAGGACATACCCTTGCCAACATTAGTTGAGTGTGAAGAAATTCCAGACCACAGGGAAGAAATTCCTACTCCAGAAGCTGTGTATCACTATCCCCAATTAAGGCAGCTGATTACTGAGATTGATAGGAAGAGACATTCTCAGAGTACATAAAGTATGCCAGAAGTGCTACAGACCTGACGACGCCCCATATGCACAAAGACTTAATCTAGGCTGAGTAATAGTGGGCAATGTATGCTTGAATAGAATGCTTACGCCATCTGAAAGCAACTCTTTCAAAACGTTCATGTTAAGAATATGGACGTGCATCTCACTTCAGACAATGCCCTCATCATTATGAAGTAAAGGAGAAGCCTCTCAACATCATCCAGGTATCTGATGTTACTCCCATCTCCTGTGATGGGAACTTAGGTAGCACAGTGTTTCATACTACATGTGATGACAACAGAATAGCCTTTTCAGTTAAAAATAGAGAGTTCATCACAATAATGGGCAATGAATTATTCAAAGATATACAGTTGCAAGAAAAAGTATGTGAACCCCTTGGGATTACGTGGAGTTTTGCATGAATTGGGCATAAAATGTGCTCTGAACGTCATCTAAGTCACAACAATAGAAGAACACAGTCTGCTAAACATAATACTACACAAACATTAGATGTTGCCATGGTTTAATTGCACATAACATGTAAACATTCACAGTGCAGGGAGGAAAAAGTATGTGAGGCCCTAGCTTAATGACTTCTCCCAGAGCTAATTGGAGCCAGGAGTGAGCCAACCTTGTCTCCAATCAGTGTGATGATATTGGATGTGTTGCTGACAGCTGTCCTGCCCTTAAAAAACACACACCTGTTTTGGGTTTACTGGTTTCAAGAAGCACTGTCTGATGTGAACCATGCCTCGCAGAAAAGAGCTCTCAGAAGACCTACGATCAAGAATTGTTGACTTGCATGAAGCTGGAAAGGGTTACAAAAGTATCTCCAAAAGCCTTGATGTTCATGTGTCCACGGTAAGACAGACTGTCTACAAACGGAGAAAGTTTAGCACTGTTGCTACTCTCCCTAGGCGTGGTCGTCCTGTAAAAATGACTGCAAGAGCACAGTGTAGAATGCTGCATGAGGTAAAGAAGAATCCCAGAGTGTCAGCTAAAGACCTACAGAAATTTCTGGCACATGCAAACATTTTTGTTGACACATCTACAATAAGGAAAACATTAAACAAGAATGGAGTACATGGGAGGACACAACGGAGGAAGCCATTGCTGTCCAAAAAGAATATTACAGCACATTTGAAGTTTGCAAAAGAGCACCTGGATGTTCCACAGCACTACTGGCAAAATATACTGTGGACAGATGAAACCAAGATTGAGTTGTTTGGGAAGAACACACAACACTATGTGTGGAGAAAAAAAGGCACAGCACACCAACATCAAAACCTCATCCCCACTGTAAAACATGGCGGAGGGGGCATCATGGTTTGGGGTTGCTTTGCTGCCTCAGGGTCTGGACGGATTGTTGTCATTGATGGGAAAAAGAATTCCAGAGTTTATCAAGACATTTTGCAGGAAAACGTACGACCATCTGTCCACCAACTGAAGCTCCGCAGAGGATGGGTGATGCAACAGGACAATGACCCAAAGCATACAAGTAATTCAACAAACAATTGGCTGCAACAGCACAGAATACGCCTTCTGGAGTGGCCCAGTCAGAGTCCTGACCTCAACCCGACTGAAATGCTGTGGCATGACCTTAAGAGAGCGATTCACACCAGACATCCCAAGAATATTGCTACACTGAAACAGTTTTGTGAAGAGGAGTGGTCCAAAATTACTCCAGATCGTTGTGCAGGTCTGATCTGCAACTACAGGAAACGTTTGGTTGAGGTTATTGCTGCCAAAGGAGGGTCAACCAGTTATTAAGTCCAAAGGTTCACATACTTTTTCCACCCTGCACTGTGAATGTTTACATGTTATGTGCAATTAAACCATGGCAACATCTAATGTTTGTGTAGTATTATGTTCAGCAGACTGTTTTCTTCTATTGTTGTGACTTAGATGACGTTCAGAGCACATTTTATGCCCAATTCATGCAAAACTCCACGTAATCCCAAGGGGTTCACATACTTTTTCTTGCAACTGTATATATAACAGCTGGGTTGCACCATTACCTCTTCGTGCTACAAGAGTCAGACTTCCAAACAATCATGAACAAGCTTTATCCAGATTCAACTCACTAACACTAAAGAACAGGCCTGAAATGAAGGACCATTTCATTGCCTTTATAAAAAGGATCATTGACCAGATCACGCTGAGCCAGATCCACCTCTTCTAGAACATGACAAGTGCTGGTACCTGCCTTTCTTCAGAGTGTATCATGCATGTAAAACCAAAACAAATCTGGGTAGTGTTTGACTCCAGTGCCAAGCATCAAGGTGTATCCCTGAATGATGTTCTTCTCACTGGTCCTAGTTTAACCAACAAACTTGTAGGAGTACTTATGAGGTTCAAAAGAGAGACAGTTGCCATAACTGCTGACATTGAACAAATGTTCCATTGTTTTATAGTAAGAGAAGACCATGGGAACTTCCTAAGGTTTCTGTGACAACAACATAAACAATGAAGTAATTGAATACTGCATTCAGATACATGTCTTCAGAAACAGTCCCTCACCTGCTGTTGCAACATGGTCTGCAAAGAAATACTCTTAATGGTGAAAAGGACCATGGTGCAGATGGTCAACACGTCATTGAGAGAGATGTCTACATGGATGACGGACTCAAATCCTTACCCACGGATGAAGAAGCCATAGGCCTGCTCCAAAGGGCTACTTTCTGAGGCTAACCACAGATTCCTAAGATTGCCTCAAACTGCGCTGCTATGATGAAAGCCTTTCAGCCTGGTGATAATGTCACAGGATTTAAAGACTTAAATCTGGGAATGACCATGCCTCCCATTCAGAGAAGTCGGGGCTTATGGTGAAACCTATTAACCACATGCCCTCCAGAGGATTTACCCCCTTCCTCACCAGGCCATTTTTTGCGATATGGCACTGCATTACTTTAACTGACAATTGCGCAATCATGCAACACTGTACATAAATGACATTTATGTCATTGTTTCCCTCATAAATAGAGGTTTCTTTCAATGGTATTTGATCACCTCTGCGGTTTTTATTTTTTGCACTATAAACAAAAAAAGACCGACAATTTTGAAAAAAAAACAACGATATTTTTGACTTTTTGCTATAAAACATATCCAATAAAAAACATTTTAAAATTAAATATCCTCATAAATTTAGGCCAAAATGTATTCTGCTACATGTTTGTTAAAAAAAATTCCAATATGTGTAAATTAATTGGTTTACGTTGAAGTTATAGCGTCTACAAATGGCAGTATATATATACTGGAATTTTTATTTTTTTTATGCTAATAATGGTGGCGATTAGCGACTTATAGTGGGACTGCGGCAGGCATTCTGACACTGGGTGGGAACTGACTAACTGCCACTGACATCCCCAGTGACACTAATACAGTGATCAGTGCTAATAAAAAGCACTGACACTGTACTAATGACACTGGATAGGAAGGGGTTAACATCTGGGGCGGTCAAATGGTTAACTGTGCTGTGTGTGTTTTACTGTGTGCTGTGTGCTGTGTTTTACTAGGGAAACATGCTGTTTTGTATCTCTCTGCTGAATGCACAAGCATTCTATTCATGATGCATAGGGCCAGCAATCAGTTGTCATCATTGAATATGCATAGATGCTGAAAGGTCACCCAGAATGCCTGTGCTGAGCCTAAACTGTCAGGATTGAATTTTGGCACCTGCTTGTGGCCTCTTACCAATGCTACTTTTTAATCCGGCATTTTGCGTACTTCTGCAACCACATGGATATTTAAGTCCCCAATTTAAACACATAATTCATCATCTTTTCAAGATTGTATTGATAGTGGACTACAAAAAAGACTGTTTGCAGACCTTTTTTTTACCCTGAAGAAGCCCAGGCTGGGCAAAACATGTTGGGATTTGACATCTGTACACTGCAACAAACAGTCAAGCTACATGTGATTGTGAAGTCATTATAATTTCTTTTAAACTGAATGTAAGTTTAATGGCACCAATAAAATGTTAATTTTAAATTACTTGGTATTGTTTTTCTGGTAATTCTATATTACTAAGACATTTTTTTTTTTTTTTTATTGGATATGTTTTGTAGCAGAAATGGAAAAATATTGTTTTTTATTTTTCTAAATTTTCTGTCTATTTTTCATTTATTTAAAAAAAAACCCCAGTGTTTATCAAGTATAGAAGATCTGTTGTGTTAAAAAAAATTTGTAAATATCATTTGGGTACAGCACTGCATGACCATGCAATTACCTGTTAAAGTAGTGCAGTGTTAAATAGCAAAATATGGCCTGGTCATGAAGGGGGTAAAACCTCCCGGAGCTTAAGTGGTTAATAAAAATGTAATTGTCTGCATTCTCAACAGCAGAGACACAAGACAGCTTGAAATCTAAGCATCAACATTAGAGTGCAAACCCCCAAAAAAGTTATAAAAATATTTCCTAGACTCCATGCACATTAGGTGAACATCTCATTTTTTATTGTGGCAAGACCAGGAAAGTTTTAAGGGGAATAAAAATATATTTTTGGATGATACTATTTCAGGCAAACAATAGCCACAAATAACTGGATTAACAGAGCAGAGGAATAGGATGAAAATTGGTAAAAAAGAGAAGGATTTAGCCTGTGTCAAGCACTATAACATTTACAGCTGAAGAACAGCTGTGTAAACATTAGACATGGCACCTTGACATTACCAGAGCAGCATAATACATTACAAACACCGAGTTGCAACAGTGGAACAAATGCATACAAATTTCCCAATTTTTGCATCTGAGGAGCAACTGTGGAAACATTTAGGTGTGGCCAGGGCCATGGATAAAGGGGTACCACCAGTCCTCCTATATGGGGCCCAGGCCAGCAAGGAGGCTCAGGCAGCTGGGTGAATCAGATGTGGGCAGGGAGGGTGATTGGCATGACCAGGGGGCAATTACTGGAACCAATCCACTGTATGGCTTCTCTGCAGTAGCTGACAGCTGGTTTCTTCTCCTCTCCCTCCCGCTGGCTTTCAGCTGTTGCAGAGAGAGCAATACAGGGGATCAGTTACAGTAATTGCCCCCTGTTGCACCCATCAGCTTCTTTGTGCACCATACATTTCCCCCTGTGTGCCCCACTCCTGCAGTGCTGCCAGCTTCCCTCCTGTCCTTCCCCCCAGCAGTTGCAAGCACACAATAGGATCCTTCAGGAAGAAGAGTGGTGGAAGGGTCCAGTAAATATGTCCTATTTACCAGCTCCTTCCTTTCCTTATTGAACAAAATGAGTGATTGGTACCAATCACTTGCTGTGTTCATTCATAACTGAAGCATAGTAAGTAGGGTTTTTTTTTTGGGGGGGGGCATCAGGTTGGCTGTACATGGCCCCATGGTTTCTAACAGCAGCCCTGGCTGTGGCACTCTGAAAAATGAGACTACAACTATAGAGGCAGCACAAAATGGTATTGCTGGCATAGATGGGCCTCCTCTTCCTCTCCAATTGTAAGCTCCCCTTGTGTTTCCCCCTCTCCATGGAGGTCCTCCAAAACCTCCCCTTGGAGGTCTATTTTTATATTTATTTTTATTTGTATTTTCATTTTATTTTTAAGGTTATTATATATATTTTATTAAAGTATTGTTTATAAAAAAGTTTTTCATGTCTTTTAAGCCTTTATTGAAAGATATCCATTTATGTATATATATTATTTGATGGGAGTAATAAATTGAGAATTGATTTTAGGTATCAAGGTTTCTAGGTAAATATTTCTGTTGTAAAGGACTCTCATGTCATTCAATAGGAGGAGCAGTGTTTAATTTGTCCTGGGAGGAGGTTTGACCAATTGTAACCGAGGGGCGGGTTCCTTTTGGATATTTAAGGGAGTGAGGACAGGAAATGGACGTCCTGAGAACGCCCAATGGGAGGGGCGAAACGCGTTGACACATTTCCGGTCCATACCCCGTACGTCTGACGTCGCTTCCGGTGAGTGGAGCGCACGCTGAACGGTATGTTCCAGCGGCCATCTTTGGGAGCTGTGTTGGTTTGTGTGGATTCTGTGCTCTATCCTGTGGCTGATGTGAGATTCCTGGAATAAGGAGGCTGTTAAATCGCTCATGTTTTATCTGGAGGCTATTACATTCAATAAATGTGCCTTTTACAAGTTGCTGACATATGAGTGGCCTTAATCTCTGCTTTGAAATTTTACTATTATTTGGCAATATTACACTATTTGAGATTTCTTTCTCCTGGTTGAACGGTGAAGCCTATTCGGATGATGAAGAATTCTATAGAGTGGATGCTAAAGAGGGTTTAGGATCCCTTTAAAATTCCTTAAAGGCTTCTCACCAAGTTCTGGTGAGTGCATTTGATGTTGGTTTTTGCATGGGTGGAAGGTGGAAGTTTTTTCTTTATATTTGAAGAATTTTTTGAATTTTTGATCTTTATTACACATGGACTTTTGGTGTTTTATAATAATATAATTGAGGATACTCAGTATTAATTTATGTACTTTATATAATAATTTTTTATGAGTGGATTTAGAAATCTATTTTTGCGCTGTTTATTTATATTTCTTATTGTTTGTGTTTTTTCACAATTTGCACAGCAGCAGTTTAGATTTTGTAGTTTTTGGTGCAGGAATAAGTTTTATTATTCTTTAAAAGGCAGAATTGATTCACCTGCTGGCTTATATACAATTTATGGGCAATTTGCTAAGGCACCCCTGAAGAAAAAGGTTGAGAAAGGCTGGCTTAGGCAGCCGTCACCTCCGCTGCTCCCCCTTTCACCCTGATGATTATCTGAGACATGTTTACTATGCATGAGATAAACTCCCCTGGGTCCAGTTTGAGCAGGGTTCAGTGAACTTCAAAGAAGTTTGGATACCAAACCCAAAACCCACTTAAATCAATGAAAGCTGAATCTGTCAAATCAAATATACTCACTTTTGGGATAATATTCAAAGAGTTATCAAACAAATATCATACGCAAGGAGGAATGGACACTGTCCTGGTAAGCATGTACCAGTACAAAAATAAAAAATGATTTTTTTTAAAGCACTCACATTTACAAAGTTAAAATGGTTTTAAATTGGCAAACAAATGAATTTGCCTTCTGGCTATTTGGGGGACTTTTGGAGGTGTCTGTGTGCCAGCTATGAAATGAAAAAAAAAATCTGCTATTTAAATTGTATAATTTTTTTGAAATGTCACTTTTGCTGTAGCACATCCTACAGCAGGAATGAAAATTAAATATTTGCATAGAGTTCCCTGTACAAAGTGCATACCAGACCCTTGGAATCTGTTATGCATTTTAAGGAGTTACGCCATGCAAAAAAAAAAGTGTCCCCAAGGAATTCTATGCCAGGACCTTCAAAGGCACCTCAAATAAAAAAAAGCACAAGGTCCCCCTAAAAATCCATACCTGGCCTTTATTCCAAGTTTGCAGCCTGGCTGGTCAGGAAAGGGGGGCCTGAGCATGCACTCCCCCTTCTGAACCATACCAGACCACAAGCCCTCAACATGGGGGGGGTGCCATGTTGATGAGGACACTCCATGCATATGTTCAACTGTAGGGCAGGGAATACTTCCACTGCATATGATTGAATGCCGGCTTTGATAGCTTCTCTGCAGTTTCACCAGACCAATGTGCCAGTCCTGGAGTTTTAAAGGCTCAAGAATTGAGATAGGCAGTCAATACATCAGGGTTCATAAATTTCATATACAACTTTGTATGTTTCCGACACAAAGATGGATAACGCATTGCAATCATCCTCAGGCCTCTGCAACTGAACGTTGTAGCAACAGTCATCTGGAAGTATCTCTATTAATAACTATATATACCTGGGTATATGTGCACAATTCCACCAGCACTCCTGTTGGGCCGTTTATTGATAGTACCTGTTTGTATGTTGGATGTATGTACTATTAATCTTTTTTATAAAACGTTTGTATTATCTCCTTACTGGTGTACATCTATATACTTATGGTTAATTTTATTTGCTGGTTGCAGTAGTTCTTCTGTCTGCTCCTAATTAGTTTGATTAGCCCTGGGTGGAGACACTGCCAGCTTTCATATCAAACCCACTCATCAACTTATCAAAGGTTATGGTTCTTGTATTAATCTACAGGTTTAGCGCAGTATCCTGTTTGATCCTGTTTGGGGAGGGCCATTTCTCATAATCCCCCAAAAGAGGGCTACAACAGGCTTAAGGAGGTTTAATATGTCCATCATCCAGTGGGTAAATATACAGTATGTACCACACTGTCCTTAAGCCAATCCAGTGGTACTATGCCAGTCACTAAAGACTTTCTAAAAATTAGAAACAATAGCTCAGAATTAACAGAGCTCAATTATTTAACCGTTTCCATACCGGGCACTTTTACCCCCTTTCTGCCCAGGCCATTTTTCAGGTTTCAACGCTCTCACACTTTGAATGACAATTGCGCGGTCATACAACATTGTACCCAAACTAAAATTTTATCATTTTCTTCACACAACTAGAGCTTTCTTTTGGTGGTATTTAATCACCACTGGGGTTTTTATTTTTTGCTAAATTAACAAAAAAATGCCGAAAATTTTGAAAAAAAACACGTTTTTCTTTGTTTCTGTTATAAACGTTTGCAAATAAATAATTGTTCTTCATAAATTTAGGCCAAAATGTATTCTACTACATGTCTTTGGTGAAAATAACCCAAATTAGGATGTATTATTTAGTTTGTAGGAAAGTTATAGAGTTCACAAACTATAGTATAGATCTGAATATTGATCAATCCTGAAGTACTGACAGCCAATCTAATTTCTTGAGGTCCAAGAATGTCAGAACAATACAGATATCCCCAAAATGACCCCTTTTTGGAAAGTAGACAGTCTGACGTACTTCATAAGAGGCATGGCGAGTTTTTTGAAATTGTATTTTTTTTGTCATTTTTCGGAAAAGGAAAAAATTACAAAAATTATTTTCACTATTTTTTTTTTTACATACTGTCACCAGTGCAGTACAGCGTCATCATATAGCTGGCATGGCGGTGATCAGGGACACTGACTGGTGACAGTATGAAAAAAAATATATATAATTTTTTTTTTTTTTATTATTTTTAATTTTTTATTACATTTTGTTTCTTTTTTTTACGATTTTTTTTTCATATTTCACTATGACCAAAGTAGTACAATGTTACCATAGTACCATAGTCCACCCGGAACGCTAATGGACTTTGCATGCCGCCATTTGGCCATTGGCCGGGGCGGCTAATGGTTAAGGAGATGTGGATGTAAACCATCTCAACCAGTTGCTTTATTCACCTTTATTTTGTCTAAATGTATCTGAATCATATCAATTTTGATGCATTGTGGATCAATTAGAGCTATATCAATACTATCCCCATTGTGGATGCTTATATAGGGGGAAGGGGGTAGTAGTGACATCATTGACCAGATATGGTCAGTTAACATACCTGTGACAAATATGTAAGATTAAATACCATCCCATGTTTTAAAGGTATGACTTTATCCCAAAAAGTCAGGCGGACAATCCAAAGAGTACCCAATGTGTTTGGGGGGATAAAAAAAAACATGATATCTCCATATCAATACAATATCTCCCCTTCAGTATTTTAGTTAAAACTAAAGACCAATAGTAACTGATAATATTGAATGGATAATAATTAATGTCAGGTAACTCTGAATAGATAATCAGTATATAAGAACCTTAGTTAAATTAGGACTAAAGGCAAAACCTTTTTTTTAGTTTTGCCTATAGTTCTACTTTAAATGTGAGAATCTGAATAATAAAACCCCTTTCTAGTCCCTCAATCGGATTATAAACCAATACTAATAACAATAAATAATAATAATACACCTTGATTAGCATACAAACCCAAACACACCAATCCATTAAGAGGTCATCAAAGAATAAGACCATGGACTATTCAAAACAATAGTCTGCAGTCATACAAATATTTGACCACATATTTGGCTGTACATACATGGTACAGTCTGATTGTACAGTCTCCTTTGGATCTGCCACTAATAGATTAGTGTGTTAAGGCTTATTCTTATAATGCATTAAAGTGATATTAACCACTCGCTCTCCTGAGTATTTACCCCCCTTCCTGACCAGGCCTTTTTTTGTTATTCAGTGCTGCACTATTTCAACCGATAATTGCGCGGACATGCAATGCTGTACCCAAACGAAATTTATGTCCTTCTTTTCACACAAATAGAGCTTTCTTTTGGTGGTGTTTGATCACCTGTGTGCTTTTTATTTTTTGCGCTATAAACAAAAAAAGACTGAAAAGTTTGGAAAATAAACATTATTTTTTACTTTTGGCTATAAAAAAATATATAGTAAACTCAAAGTTAGTCATAAATTTAGGCCAAAATGTATTCTGCTACATGCCTTTGGTAAAAAAAATGCCATTAGGTGTATATTGATTTCTTTGTGTGAAACTTATAGCATTTACAAACTATGGTATAGATACTGCAATTTACGGTATTTTTCCTATACAGCGTTGTGCTAGTTTAACTGACAATTGTGCAGTCATGCAATGCTTTACATAAATGAAATGTATGTCCCTTTTTTTAACTCAAATAGAGCTTTCTTTCGGTGGTATTTGATCACCCGTGCGCTTTTTATTTTTCGCACTATAAAAAAAAAAGATTGAAAATTTAAAAATAAAAAGAATTTTCTCATTTCTGTTATAAGAAATATCAAAAAAACACAGATTTCCTCATACATTTAGGCTAAAATGTATTATGCTACATGTTTTTGGTAAAAAGAATCCCAATAAGTGTATATTGATTGCTTTGTGTGAAAGTTATAGCATCTATAAACTATGGTATAGATGATGGAATTTACACAGCTAAAATACCAGAACAGTACAAACACCCCCAAATGACCCCTTTTCAGAAAATATACACCCTAAGCTATCTGCTGAGAAACATATTGAGTCCATGGAAGATTTTTTTTTTTCCACAAGTTTTTGGAAAATGACAAAAACATATTTTTATTTTTTTACACAAAGTTGTTACTTAAATTATATATTCCTCATACAAGCCATGGGTATATGTGGTATTACACCCAAAATACATTCTGCTTCTTCTACTAAGTAAGGGGATACCACATATGTGAGACTTTTTGGGAGCCTAGCCACATACAGGAGCCTGAAATTCAATGACCACTTTGAAAGCCTGAAGGTGCATAACTTCCTTATTTCACTTCCTCACTACTTATCACAGTTTCCGAGGGCCTGAAATGCCAGGATAACACCAAACAACCCCCCAAATGACCCCTTTTTGGAAAGTAGACACCCCAAGGAATTTAAAAGAGGCATGGTGAGTATTTTGCAGATCTTATTTTTTCTCACAAGGTTTTGAAACATAAAAAAAGAAAAGAAAAAATGTTTTTGTTTTCTTTCTTCATTTTCCAAAAACTTGTGGCAACAAACGAGATCTGCAAAATACTCACTATGCTTCTTTTCAAATTTATTGGGGTGCCTACTTTCCAAAAAGGGGTAATTTGGGGGTGTTTGGTGCTATCCTAGCATTTCACGGCCTCCAAAACTGTGATAAGTAGTCAGGAAGTGTAATGAGGAAATAAAGTCCTTTAAAAGCCTGAAGGTGCTTATTGGATTTTGGGGTCCTGTGCTTGGCTAGCTGCCAAAACATCTCTCATGTGGTACCCCCATACTCGGGAGAAGTAGCAGAATGTATTTTGGGGAGTAATTCCACGTACAGTATACCCATGGCATGTGTGAGCAGTAAATCATTTAAGTGACAATTTTGAGTAAAAAAAAATTTTTTTTTTTTGTCATTTTCCAAAAACTTGTGGTAAAAAATAAATTAGCCTCTTAGCAAATAGTTTAGTGGAGTCTGCTTTAAAAAAGGGGCCATTTTGGGGGGGAGGGGGCATTTTATGCCCAGCATTAGAAGTTTATGCCACACATCACTCACTCTAACCACCTGAAGACCAAGCCTTTTCTGACACTTTTTGTTCACATGAAAAAAATCAGTATTTATTGCTAGGAAATTACTTTGAACCCCCAAACATTCTATATTTTTTTAAAGCAGACACCCCAGTGAATAAAATGGTGGGTTTTGCAATTTTTTATGTCACATAATACTTGCACAGCAATTTTTCAAACACAGAGTTTTTTAAAAAACACTTTTATTTGACTTTTAATGCAAAAAAACTTTATTGGCCACTTATTTGGAAAAATATAAAAGATGATGGTATGCCGAGTAAATAGATACCAAACATTACATGGTTTAAAACTCCCCATGCAATGGCAACATACATTTTTAATATCCATAGGCAATGCTTTAAAAGCCTTTACAAGCTACCATTTTAGATTTATAGAGGAGGTCTAGTGCTAGAATAACTGCCCTTGACCTGAAGTTTGCAGTGATACCTCAAATGCATGGTGCAATCGCTGTTTACATGCTGGCACGGGGTCAACGCTCACGCACGTGGGGAGGCGAGGGTACTTTTTCTTTTACGTTTTTAATTATTTTTACACTGTCCCTTTCATTTTTTTTTAATCACTTTTAATGCAATAACAGGGAATGCAAATATCCCCCATAACTTCAATGGGCATTGTCCTATTCTTTTTTTGAGAAATCTGGGGTCTATCAGACTCTAGATATCTCCACTGTCCTTACATTATCTAATCTCACCAAAATCAGTGTGATCAGATGCTTTCCCAATTTACAAATGGCGCTGTTTATATCCTGCAAAACTGAAGCGATGAAATGCTTGTAGCTTCCGATTTCTTAGACTATAGAGATGATTGACACCATTCCGGTCTTCAATCAGCTCTATGCTCAGCTGGCAGAAACACCGGCTGCATTCTCAGGTTCCCCAATGGCATGGGACTGCCCGAGAAGGCCATGGAAGGCAGCGGGGGAAGGGGGGCATCTTCTCTCACTGCTTGTAAAAGCAATCCTGCAGCTAATTGGCCACTAGGATTGCTTTTACATGAAAGCCGATCGCCGGCATCACAAGCATCATCCTGGCTTTAACCACTCAAAGTCCACTGATGCACGTGGTCCTTGTTGGGTGTATATGCTATGGTCTTGTCAGGAATGGACTTGTCAATAGTGGTGGGACTCACCTGCCTTGTGGGCTGCAGTACCAGGGCTGGCCAGCGGGTGCTCTCAACAACCAGAGGTTCACTTCGGCAATTAGCCATCACCTGGGGCTGATTGCAGGTGTATTTAAGGGATGGCCAGACCTGCAGTCTGTGCCTTGGTGTCAGGAATGGACTCAGCACTGGTGGTGGGACTCACCTGCCGTGTGGGCTGCAGTACCAGAGCTGACCAGCGGGTGCTCTCAGCAGCCAGAAGCTTACTCCTGCAATCAGCCAAACCTGGGGCTGATTGCAGAAGGTGTATTTAAGGCATGACCAGGCCTTTGATCTGGGCCTTGGTGTATGTTTTCCCATGAGCCCCTGGTATCCTGCTTCGTTGCTGACCCTGCTTGATCCTGACCTCTGCTGACCGTCTCCTGTTGAACCCCTGGCTTGCCTGACCATCCTTCTGCCTGATCCCCTGTACCGCGCTACCCGTGAGTTACTGAACCCAGCTTGTGACCCTGACCATTCTCTGCCTGCTCCTTTGGTACCTTGCTGCCCGCACGTTGCTGACCTGGCCTGTCTGACCACGCTACTACTCTGCCATCCATCCTGTACGGATCCAGCCGTCCCTGCTCACACCTTCTGCCTCTTCACATCAGGCTTTCTACCTGCACATACCTCTGTCGGATCCCTCTACCACTAGCAGGTGTACTCAGGGGCCGCGACCTGGTTCCTGTCTGCTCCAAGTCCATCCCCACCATCAGGGGCCCTGGTGAATAAGCAGACTGGGACTTAGACTACGCGCCCTGGGGAATCCTGTCCTGAGGACCGCTAGAGGTACCACCAAACGGTCATTACAGAACCCTACGGCCGGCCTGACCGTTCCACCTCTCCAGCCCTGACTACTAGAGATGAGCGAATTATTCAAAATTCGATTCGACTGATTCGGCGAATTCGTGAAAAAATTTCGATTCGAGTCGAATATATTCGCTGCGAATTTAACTTATAAAAGGGTGTTTCTAGGCTTCAGAGAGCCTTTATATTAGTGCAGAACACTGTACCTTTAATTTAAATGCCCTTGGAGTCTGCTGGGGAAGAGAAATAATACTGACAGTCAGTATGACATGCAGATGAGTGCCGTCGATCTTAGAATCACCGCACACTTCACTCATTTGGGCAGTCACGGGGCCAAAACCAGAGTGTGGAGCCACAGTGTGGCGGTGGAGGCAGCAGCAATGGGAGGCCATGCAGCACCCTATGACAAAAATGGAAACCACCAGCAGTGTGAGGAGACCTGAAAGTGGCACATGGCAGAGTGTGGCGATGGAGACAGCAGCAATGGGAGGCCGTACAGGGACCCATGAGAGACTCTGGACCTGGCAGCAGCATGAGGAGGTGGTACAGGGGCCCATGACAGATTACGGGCCTGGCAGCAGCATGAGGAGTTGGTACGGGGGCCCATGGCAGATTACGGGCCTGGCAGCAGCAATGGGAGGCCGTACAGGGACCCATGACACACTCTGGACCTGGAAGCAGCATGAGGAGGCGGTACAGGGGCCCATGACAGATTACGGGCCTGGCAGCAGCATGAGGAGTCGGTACGGGGGCCCATGACACACTCTGGACCTGGCAGCAGCATGAGGAGGCGGTACAGGGGCGCATGACAGATTACGAGCCTGGCAGCAGCAACTTGGACAGGAGGACGTTCAGCTTCTGCACCGTCGGGTGCGTGCTCGCAAACTGTTGTCTCTTGGAAACGGATTCCAAGAAAGACTGCTGACGGAATCCGTGAAGAGGAGTAGCAGGAGAAGGAGCATCTGAACGAGCGGAATATGCCAACAAGCGACAACAGGGGCCCATGACAGATTACGGGCCTGGCAGCAGCATGAGGAGTTGGTACGGGGGCCCATGGCAGATTACGGGCCTGGCAGCAGCAATGGGAGGCCCGTAATCTGCCAGCACCCTATGACAAAAAATGGAACACACCAGCAGTGTGTGAGGAGACCTGAATGTGGCACATGGCAGAGTGTGGCGATGGAGACAGCAGCAATGGGAGGCCGTACAGGGACCCATGAGAGACTCTGGACCTGGCAGCAGCATGAGGAGGCGGTACAGGGGCCCATGGCAGATTAGGGGCCTGGCAGCAGCTATGGGAGGCCCGTAATCTGCCAGCACCCTATGACAAAAAATGGAACCCACCAGCAGTGTGAGGAGACCTGAAAGTGGCACATGGCAGAGTGTGGCGATGGAGACAGCAGCAATGGGAGGCCATACAGGGACCCATGAGAGACTCTGGACCTGGCAGCAGCATGAGGAGGCGGTATAGGGGCCCATGGCAGATTAGGGGCCTGGCAGCAGCTATAGGAGGCCCGTAATCTGCCAGCACCCTATGACAAAAAATGGAACACACCAGCAGTGTGAGGCGACCTGAAAGTGGCACATGGCAGAGTGTGGCGATGGAGACAGCAGCAATGGGAGGCCGTACAGGGACCCATGAGAGACTCTGGACCTGGCAGCAGCATGAGGAGGCGGTATAGGGGCCCATGGCAGATTAGGGGCCTGGCAGCAGCTATGGGAGGCCCGTAATCTGCCAGCACCCTATGACAAAAAATGGAACACACCAGCAGTGTGAATAGACCTGAAAGTGGCACATGGCAGAGTGTGGCGATGGAGACAGCAGCAATGGGAGGCCGTACAGGGACCCATGAGAGACTCTGGACCTGGCAGCAGCATGAGGAGGCGGTATAGGGGCCCATGGCAGATTAGGGGCCTGGAAGCAGCTATGGGAGGCCCGTAATCTGCCAGCACCCTATGACAAAAAATGGAACACACCAGCAGTGTGAGGAGACCTGAAAGTGGCACATGGCAGAGTGTGGCGATGGAGACAGCAGCAATGGGAGGCCGTACAGGGACCCATGAGAGACTCTGGACCTGGCAGCAGCATGAGGAGGCGGTATAGGGGCCCATGGCAGATTAGGGGCCTGGCAGCAGCTATGGGAGGCCCGTAATCTGCCAGCACCCTATGACAAAAAATGGAACACACCAGCAGTGTGAGGAGACCTGAAAGTGGCACATGGCATGAGACACTGTGGACCTGGCAGCAGCATGAGGAGGCGGTACAGGGGCCCATGGCAGATTAGGGGTCTGGCAGCAGCTATGGGAGGCCCGTAATCTGCCAGCACCCTATGACAAAAAATGGAACACACCAGCAGTGTGAGGAGACCTGAAAGTGGCACATGGCAGAGTGTGGCGATGGAGACAGCAGCAATGGGAGGCCGTACAGGGACCCATGAGAGACTCTGGACCTGGCAGCAGCATGAGGAGGCGGTATAGGGGCCCATGGCAGATTAGGGGCCTGGCAGAAGCTATAGGAGGCCCGTAATCTGCCAGCACCCTATGACAAAAAATGGAACACACCAGCAGTGTGAGGAGACCTGAAAGTGGCACATGGCAGAGTGTGGCGATGGAGACAGCAGCAATGGGAGGCCGTACAGGGACCCATGAGAGACTCTGGACTTGGCAGCAGCATGAGGAGGCGGAATAGGGGCCCATGGCAGATTAGGGGCCTGGCAGCAGCTATGGGAGGCCCGTAATCTGCCAGCACCCTATGACAAAAAATGGAACACACCAGCAGTGTGAGGAGACCTGAAAGTGGCACATGGCATGAGACACTGTGGACCTGGCAGCAGCATGAGGAGGCGGTACAGGGGCCCATGGCAGATTAGGGGCCTGGCAGCAGCTATGGGAGGCCCGTAATCTGCCAGCACCCTATGACAAAAAATGGAACACACCAGCAGTGTGAGGAGACCTGAAAGTGGCACATGGCAGAGTGTGGCGATGGAGACAGCAGCAATGGGAGGCCGTACAGGGACCCATGAGAGACTCTGGACCTGGCAGCAGCATGAGGAGGCGGTATAGGGGCCCATGGCAGATTAGGGGCCTGGCAGCAGCTATAGGAGGCCCGTAATCTGCCAGCACCCTATGACAAAAAATGGAACACACCAGCAGTGTGAGGAGACCTGAAAGTGGCACATGGCAGAGTGTGGCGATGGAGACAGCAGCAATGGGAGGCCGTACAGGGACCCATGAGAGACTCTGGACTTGGCAGCAGCATGAGGAGGCGGTATAGGGGCCCATGGCAGATTAGGGGCCTGGCAGCAGCTATGGGAGGCCCGTAATCTGCCAGCACCCTATGACAAAAAATGGAACACACCAGCAGTGTGAGGAGACCTGAAAGTGGCACATGGCATGAGACACTGTGGACCTGGGAGCAGCATGAGGAGGCGGTACAGGGGCCCATGGCAGATTAGGGGCCTGGCAGCAGCTATGGGAGGCCCGTAATCTGCCAGCACCCTATGACAAAAAATGGAACACACCAGCAGTGTGAGGAGACCTGAAAGTGGCACATGGCAGAGTGTGGCGATGGAGACAGCAGCAATGGGAGGCCGTACAGGGACCCATGAGAGACTCTGGACCTGGCAACAGCATGAGGAGGTGGTATAGGGGCCCATGGCAGATTAGGGGCCTGGCAGCAGCTATGGGAGGCCCGTAATCTGCCAGCACCCTATGACAAAAAATGGAACACACCAGCAGTGTGAGGAGACCTGAAAGTGGCACATGGCATGAGACACTGTGGACCTGGCAGCAGCATGAGGAGGCGGTACAGGGGCCCATGGCAGATTAGGGGCCTGGCAGCAGCTATGGGAGGCCCGTAATCTGCCAGCACCCTATGACAAAAAATGGAACACACCAGCAGTGTGAGGAGACCTGAAAGTGGCACATGGCAGAGTGTGGCGATGGAGACAGCAGCAATGGAAGGCCGTACAGGGACCCATGAGAGACTCTGGACCTGGCAGCAGCATGAGGAGGCAGTATAGGGGCCCATGGCAGATTAGGGGCCTGGCAGCAGCTATAGGAGGCCCGTAATCTGCCAGCACCCTATGACAAAAAATGGAACACACCAGCAGTGTGAGGAGACCTGAAAGTGGCACATGGCAGAGTGTGGCGATGGAGACAGCAGCAATGGGAGGCCGTACAGGGACCCATGAGAGACTCTGGACTTGGCAGCAGCATGAGGAGGTGGAATAGGGGCCCATGGCAGATTAGGGGCCTGGCAGCAGCTATGGGAGGCCCGTAATCTGCCAGCACCCTATGACAAAAAATGGAACACACCAGCAGTGTGAGGAGACCTGAAAGTGGCACATGGCATGAGACACTGTGGACCTGGCAGCAGCATGAGGAGGCGGTACAGGGGCCCATGGCAGATTAGGGGCCTGGCAGCAGCTATGGGAGGCCCGTAATCTGCCAGCACCCTATGACAAAAAATGGAACACACCAGCAGTGTGAGGAGACCTGAAAGTGGCACATGGCAGAGTGTGGCGATGGAGACAGCAGCAATGGGAGGCCGTACAGGGACCCATGAGAGACTCTGGACCTGGCAGCAGCATGAGGAGGCGGTATAGGGGCCCATGGCAGATTAGGGGCCTGGCAGCAGCTATAGGAGGCCCGTAATCTGCCAGCACCCTATGACAAAAAATGGAACACACCAGCAGTGTGAGGAGACCTGAAAGTGGCACATGGCAGAGTGTGGCGATGGAGACAGCAGCAATGGGAGGCTGTACAGGGACCCATGAGAGACTCTGGACTTGGCAGCAGCATGAGGAGGCGGTATAGGGGCCCATGGCAGATTAGGGGCCTGGCAGCAGCTATGGGAGGCCCGTAATCTGCCAGCACCCTATGACAAAAAATGGAACACACCAGCAGTGTGAGGAGACCTGAAAGTGGCACATGGCATGAGACACTGTGGACCTGGCAGCAGCATGAGGAGGCGGTACAGGGGCCCATGGCAGATTAGGGGCCTGGCAGCAGCTATGGGAGGCCCGTAATCTGCCAGCACCCTATGACAAAAAATGGAACACACCAGCAGTGTGAGGAGACCTGAAAGTGGCACATGGCAGAGTGTGGCGATGGAGACAGCAGCAATGGGAGGCCGTACAGGGACCCATGAGAGACTCTGGACCTGGCAGCAGCATGAGGAGGCGGCATAGGGGCCCATGGCAGATTAGGGGCCTGGCAGCAGCTATAGGAGGCCCGTAATCTGCCAGCACCCTATGACAAAAAATGGAACACACCAGCAGTGTGAGGAGACCTGAAAGTGGCACATGGCAGAGTGTGGCGATGGAGACAGCAGCAATGGGAGGCCGTACAGGGACCCATGAGAGACTCTGGACTTGGGAGCAGCATGAGGAGGCGGTATAGGGGCCCATGGCAGATTAGGGGCCTGGCAGCAGCTATGGGAGGCCCGTAATCTGCCAGCACCCTATGACAAAAAATAGAACACACCAGCAGTGTGAGGAGACCTGAAAGTGGCACATGGCATGAGACACTGTGGACCTGGCAGCAGCATGAGGAGGCGGTACAGGGGCCTATGGCAGATTTGGGGCCTGGCAGCAGCTATGGGAGGCCCGTAATCTGCCAGCACCCTATGACAAAAAATGGAACACACCAGCAGTGTGAGGAGACCTGAAAGTGGCACATGGCAGAGTGTGGCGATGGAGACAGCAGCAATGGGAGGCCGTACAGGGACCCATGAGAGACTCTGGACCTGGCAGCAGCATGAGGAGGCGGTATAGGGGCCCATGGCAGGTTAAGGGCCTGGCAGCAGCTATAGGAGGCCCGTAATCTGCCAGCACCCTATGACAAAAAATGGAACACACCAGCAGTGTGAGGAGACCTGAAAGTGGCACATGGCAGAGTGTGGCGATGGAGACAGCAGCAATGGGAGGCCGTACAGGGACCCATGAGAGACTCTGGACTTGGCAGCAGCATGAGGAGGCAGTATAGGGGCCCATGGCAGATTAGGGGCCTGGCAGCAGCTATGGGAGGCCCGTAATCTGCCAGCACCCTATGACAAAAAATGGAACACACCAGCTGTGTGAGGAGACCTGAAAGTGGCACATGGCATGAGACACTGTGGACCTGGCAGCAGCATGAGGAGGCGGTACAGGGGCCCATGGCAGATTAGGGGCCTGGCAGCAGCTATGGGAGGCCCGTAATCTGCCAGCACCCTATGACAAAAAATGGAACACACCAGCAGTGTGAGGAGACCTGAAAGTGGCACATGGCAGAGTGTGGCGATGGAGACAGCAGCAATGGGAGGCCGTACAGGGACCCATGAGAGACTCTGGACCTGGCAGCAGCATGAGGAGGCGGTATAGGGGCCCATGGCAGATTAGGGGCCTGGCAGCAGCTATGGGAGGCCCGTAATCTGCCAGCACCCTATGACAAAAAATGGAACACACCAGCAGTGTGAGGAGACCTGAAAGTGGCACATGGCATGAGACACTGTGGACCTGGCAGCAGCATGAGGAGGCGGTACAGGGGCCCATGGCAGATTAGGGGCCTGGCAGCAGCTATGGGAGGCCCGTAATCTGCCAGCACCCTATGACAAAAAATGGAACACACCAGTAGTGTGAGGAGACCTGAAAGTGGCACATGGCAGAGTGTGGCGATGGAGACAGAAGCAATGGGAGGCCGTACAGGGACCCATGAGAGACTCTGGACCTGGCAGCAGCATGAGGAGGCGGTATAGGGGCCCATGGCAGATTAGGGGCCTGGCAGCAGCTATAGGAGGCCCGTAATCTGCCAGCACCCTATGACAAAAAATGGAACACACCAGCAGTGTGAGGAGACCTGAAAGTGGCACATGTTTGGGGCATGATTCATGGCGGATTTAGTCAGTTGTGTCAGGAACTGGTGGTTTGAAATCCAGACTAATCCACGCCTGATTCATTTTCACAAACGTGAGTCTCTCCACACTTTGGGTGGACAGTCGTGTCCTCCGCGGAGTTACAATACCTCCTGCCGCACTAAACACGCGCTCCGATGGCACGCTACTGGCCGGGCATGACAGCCTTTCAAGGGCAAATTCAGCTAGTTGGGGCCAAAGGTCAAGTTTCGTTGCCCAGTAGTCAAGGGGATTGTCTACCTCGGTTGGCAGGGTGCTGTCCAAGTAGGCCCAAGCCTGTTGTTTGAGGTCCTGCTCCAGGTCCACCTGATGCTGCTGCTGCTGCTGCGGCTGGTTAGTAGTTTCCTCACTGCGCTGGTGAAGAAAGCTACTCATCATCGACTGCAGACTGAGGCAGCCGCTGCTGGTGGAGCTGCCACTGCTCCTACCACCCCACCCCTCCCCTGCTGCCATGGCAGCGGAACGCGAGCGCACAGGGCCCACAGTGTCTGAGGATGGACGTTGGCGCAGAAAGGCAGAGACCAACTGACTACATAGGTGGTTTTTATAGTACGTTATTTTGACCTCCCTCTCAGCAGGTGTGAAAAAGGCCACCATTTTTGAACGGTAGCGAGGGTCCAACAAGGTGGACAGCCAAAAGTCATCCCTCTGTCTGATGGTTATTATTCTGCTGTCGCTACGCAAGCAAGCGAGCATGCTATGGGCCATTTGTGCCAAGGAATGCGAGGGACTCCCTGCCTCCATCTCCACAGCATACTGCCACGGTGTGTCTCCTCCTCCTCTACCAGATGCTCCTGCTCCTCCACTCCTGTCCGCTGAGTGGAAAAACCACCCATTTCACTCAATAATTCCTGAGCACAAATATCCTCCTCTACCTCCCCCTCTTCTTCCTGTCCTGCCCCCACAGGGGTCATGTGGCGTTGAGATCTGTGCGCCACATCTACCGCACCCTGACCAGCCATTGTTAACAGCATTTGTTCCAGGACGTGCAACAGAGGAATGACGTCGTTCATCCCATAGTCCTGCCGACTCACGAATAGCGTGGCCTCCTCAAAGGGCCTGAGCAAGCGGCAGGTGTCACGCATGAGCTGCCAATGGCTGACATCGAAGTTACACAGGGGAGTACCTTTATCCGCTTGTAACATCAGGAAATCGGTGATGGCCTTTCGCTGTTCGTAAAGGCAGTCTAACATGTGTAGGGTTGAATTCCACCTTGTTGCAACGTCGCAGATCAGGCGATGCTGTGGAATTCTGTTCTGCCGCTGCAGCTCAAGGAGGGTGTGCTTTGCGGTGTAGGAATGGCTGAAATGCATGCAAAGTTTACGTGACATTTTAAGGATGTCTTGCAGTGGGATGGTGGATTTTAGGAACCGCTTGACAACCAGATTGAACACGTGAGCCATGCATGGCGCATGGCACAACCTTCCTTGACGCAGAGCAGACACCATGTTCTTTCCGTTGTCGGTCAACATGGTTCCGATTTTCAGTTTGCGTGGAGACAGCCATCTGTCGATTTCTCTGTTCATTACACTGAGAAGTTCCTCCCCTGTGTGACTACGTTCGCCAAGGCATACCAGGTGCAGCACAGCGTGACACCGTTGCGCCCTGCACATGTGATATGCCGGTCGGGTAATGGGACTTGGCACGGGGGTGGCGGCTGAGGACACGGCGGAAGAAGAGGTGGTAGAGGCGGACATCTTTGCCGGACCAAGGACGTGCAAACGTGGAGGCAAAAGCGGCGTGACCTGTCCAAGTTGCTGGTGCGGCTGTGACGGCACCACGTTCACCCAGTGGGCCGTAAATGACATGTACTGTCCCTGACCGTAGTTACAGCTCCACACGTCGGCGCTGCCGTGCACTTTGGCAGAGACTGACATGCTCAAAGACTGGCCCACCATCTCTTCTACATGTGAATGCAGGGCTGGCACTGCCTTTTTGGCGAAGAAATGACGGCTTGGCACTCTCCACCGCGGCGCGGCACAAGCCATCATTTCTCGGAAAGGTGCTGAGTCCACCACTTGGAAAGGGAGGGACTGCAGCACCAGCAACTTGGACAGGAGGACGTTCAGCTTCTGCACCGTCGGGTGCGTGCTCGCAAACTGTTGTCTCTTGGAAACGGATTCCAAAAAAGACTGCTGACGGAATCCGTGAAGAGGAGTAGCAGGAGAAGGAGCATCAGAACGAGAGGAAGATGCCAACGAGCGACAATTCCCCTCAGCAGAGGTGTTGGAGGCTTGACTGGCTGATAGAGGGCGATTGACGTCGGGTGACGGAGCAAGTAACGGAGCAGGTGATGGAGCGGGGGCTGGGGCAGGCAGAACCGCCGTATCTTTATCACGGTTTTCCCAGGCCACCAAATGGCGACGCTGCATATGCTGCCGCAACGCTGTAGTCCCAACATGAGCCCCCTGGCCACGCTTGACTTTCTGGCCACATAGTCGACATACGGCTACGTTTACTTCCTCGGGCGGCTTGACAAAAAATTGCCACACCGCCGAGTAGGAAACTTTGCACCCGATACTCCTCACTGGCTGACTGCTGCTTCCTCCGTGCACACCTGCACCACTACTGGCCGTGGTGGTAGGCTGCAGTGGAGCTGGTGCTGTACTCCATGGCCGTTTGCCTCCACTGACACTGCTGCGACCCTGCTGCCTCCTGGGCAACCCACCGACTGTTTTGCTCGCTGCCAAGCTGCCACCCTCTTCTCCTGATGATGCGGAAGCAATAGCCTGATGACGACAAGGCTGCCAAGTGCGATCAGCCTCATCATCATCAATTAGGGTCTCCGCCTCACTACTAGCCCCCTCGGCTGCGTGTGGGTCAGGAGACAGACCTGTCTCTAGACCGGCTACCGAGCCACTCTCCTCGCCACTACTTCTTCGCCTGGCTGCTGAAGAGGCGGATGTCTCCCCCCGTTCCTGACCGCCCTCTGTTAGCTCTTCCTCACTGTACAGTGGGGCTGAGCCCACAGCATACGATACTTCGCTTGGTGAGGGAACACCAAAGGACAGGGGCAGGTCGAGGACACGTGATTTCAGTGGGCTTGCTCCCGGGCCATGCCAACTAACGGTTGTGTCTGACGTACCCACCGACCGTTGGCTGTAGGTGTCAGAGGTGACCTGGGAAGAGGAAGACGACCGAGCCAACCAATCGATGACGGCAGGGTTGTCGGTGGAGACACGACCGCTGGATGACACCGGGAGCACTGGCCTCTGGCTGCGACTAGTGCTGCCTCGACCCCTTCCTCTGCTGCCACGTCTGCTCGCTCCTAAAACATTGCCTCCTCTGCCACTCCTATGCATGTTGTCTGACATACTCTTTAATTAAACGATTCTGTGTCCCTGAGTAACAATTCTGTGTCTGTCCCTGAGTAACAATTCTGTGTCCCTGAGTAACAATTCTGTGTCCCTCAGTAACAATTCTGTGTCCCTGAGTAACAATTCTGTGTCCCTCAGTAACAATTCTGTGTCCCTCAGTAACAATTCTGTGTCCCTCAGTAACAATTCTGTGTCTGTCCCTGAGTAACAATTCTGTGTCTGTCGCTGAGTAACAATTCTGTGTCCCTCAGTAACAATTCTGTGTCCCTCAGTAACAATTCTGTGTCTGTCCCTGAGTAACAATTCTGTGTCTGTCCCTGAGTAACAATTCTGTGTCCCTGAGTAACAATTCTGTGTCCCTCAGTAACAATTCTGTGTCCTTCAGTAACAATTCTGTGTCCCTGAGTAACAATTCTGTGTCCCTCAGTAACAATTCTGTGTCCCTCAGTAACAATTCTGTGTCCCTCAGTAACAATTCTGTGTCTGTCCCTGAGTAACAATTCTGTGTCTGTCGCTGAGTAACAATTCTGTGTCCCTCAGTAACAATTCTGTGTCCCTCAGTAACAATTCTGTGTCTGTCCCTGAGTAACAATTCTGTGTCTGTCCCTGAGTAACAATTCTGTGTCCCTCAGTAACAATTCTGTGTCTGTCGCTGAGTAACAATTCTGTGTCCCTCAGTAACAATTCTGTGTCCCTCAGTAACAATTCTGTGTCTGTCCCTGAGTAACAATTCTGTGTCTGTCCCTGAGTAACAATTCTGTGTCTGTCCCTGAGTAACAATTCTGTGTCCCTCAGTAACAATTCTGTGTCCCTCAGTAACAATTATGTGTCCCTGAGTAACAATTCTGTGTCCCTCAGTAACAATTCTGTGTCCCTCAGTAACAATTCTGTGTCCCTGAGTAACAATTCTGTGTCCCTGAGTAACAATTCTGTGTCCCTCAGTAACAATTCTGTGTCTCTCAGTAACAATTCTGTGTCGGTCCCTGAGTAACAATTCTGTGTCTGTCGCTGAGTAACAATTCTGTGTCCCTCAGTAACAATTCTGTGTCTGTCCCTGAGTAACAATTCTGTGTCTGTCCCTGAGTAACAATTCTGTGTCCCTCAGTAACAATTCTGTGTCCCTCAGTAACAATTCTCTGTCCCTGAGTAACAATTCTGTGTCCCTCAGTAACAATTCTGTGTCCCTCAGTAACAATTCTGTGTCCCTCAGTAACAATTCTGTGTCTGTCCCTGAGTAACAATTCTGTGTCCCTAAGTAACGTTTCTGTGGCCCTAAGTAACGGTTCTGTGGCCCTCAGTAACAAATCTGTGTCCCTCAGTAACAATTCTGTGTCTGTCCCTAAGTAACAATTCTGTGGCACTAAGTAACGTTTCTGTGGCCCTAAGTAACGATTCTGTGTCCCTCAGTAACAATTCTGTGTCTGTCCCTAAGTAACAATTCTGTGTCTGTCCCTGAGTAACAATTCTGTGTCCCTAAGTAACGTTTCTGTGTCCCTAAGTAACAGTTCTGTGGCCCTCAGTAACAATTCTGTGTCCCTCAGTAACAATTCTGTGTCTGTCCCTAAGTAACAATTCTGTGGCCCTAAGTAACGTTTCTGTGGCCCTAAGTAACAGTTCTGTGGCCCTCAGTAACAATTCTGTGTCCCTCAGTAACAATTCTGTGTCTGTCCCTAAGTAACAATTCTGTGTCCCTAAGTAACGTTTCTGTGGCCCTAAGTAACGTTTCTGTGGCCCTAAGTAACGATTCTGTGTCCCTCAGTAACAATTCTGTGTCTGTCCCTAAGTAACAATTCTGTGTCTGTCCCTGAGTAACAATTCTGTGTCCCTAAGTAACGTTTCTGTGGCCCTAAGTAACAGTTCTGTGGCCCTCAGTAACAATTCTGTGTCCCTCAGTAACAATTCTGTGTCTGTCCCTAAGTAACAATTCTGTGGCCCTAAGTAACGTTTCTGTGGCCCTAAGTAACAGTTCTGTGGCCCTCAGTAACAATTCTGTGTCCCTCAGTAACAATTCTGTGTCTGTCCCTAAGTAACAATTCTGTGGCCCTAAGTAACGTTTCTGTGGCCCTAAGTAACAGTTCTGTGGCCCTCAGTAACAATTCTGTGTCCCTCAGTAACAATTCTGTGTCTGTCCCTAAGTAACAATTCTGTGGCCCTAAGTAACGTTTCTGTGGCCCTAAGTAACGATTCTGTGGCCCTAAGTAACATTTCTGTGGCCATAAGTAACGTTTCTGTGGCCCTAAGTAACGATTCTGTGGCCATAAGTAACGTTTCTGTGTCCCTAAGTAACGTTTCTGTGTCCCTAAGTAAAGTTTCTGTGGCCCTAAGTAACGTTTCTGTGTCCATAAGTAACGTTTCTGTGGCCCTAAGTAACGTTTCTGTGTCCCTAACTAACGTTTCTATGTCCCTAAGTAACGTTTCTGTGTCCCTAACTCTCTCCCTGAATACAGCCAGGTCTGCCTCTGTTGAATGACTGGAGGCAAATGGAGAATTCTAAAATGGCCGCCATTTATAGCTCGACCATTTATAGCTCGACCATTACACAGTGCTGGCTGGCTGGCTGCTGATTGGCTAATGCGATCACATGTCATGAATGATTGCATTATGGGTCAGCGCGCCTTGTCTGCGCGCCTTCCCAGACATCCCCGCTCCGTCGCCGCACATGTCGCCGCCATTTTAGGAAAAAGGCTGCTTATTTTCGGATTCGGCGCAAATCGAAATTTTTATAATATTCGAAGCGAATTCCACTTCGCCTACTTCGATTCGCTCATCTCTACTGACTACGCCTGTATTCCTGCACCTCCTAAGATTAGTGGAAGGTTGGTTTGCTCACTGTGCGTTTATATATATATCTGGGTGGCTAATAATAAACTGTATTATACTGTACCTGAGGCCTGCGTTTCCCTGTGTCAGTCCACACCTTTCTGGTCACTCCTAGATTCCTGACATCTGGTGTGTGTTTTTCCATGGGCCCCTGTACCTTGTAACCTGCATTCCTGTTCCTGTTTCTGCCTGACTTGTTGCCGACCCTGCCTGATCCTGACCTCTGCTGACTTCTCCTGTTTTATCCCTGGCTTGTGACCCTGACCATTCTCTCCGCCTGCTCCTCCTGTACCTACCTGCCCGATAGTTATCAACCCGGTCTGCCTGACTATGTTGTGCTCTATATGTGTATGTACCTGTGTATCTATACCAGTTTAGGTTTGGGTTTGTTTCACCTTGTTGTATGTATTTGTGTTAGCTTGGGGTTTGGTGCACTGCGTTTATGTTTGTATTGTTAGTCTTAATAAATTGTCTTGTTTATACCATATCTGGAGCCTGTGTTTCCCTGTGTCAGTACACACATCTCTGGTCACACCCGCATCCCTGACATTACACCAAGGCCAATCCTGACCAGAAGTGGCTGCACAGGGAAGCCATCTTGGCTTATTGTTGCTGGGAAGGATGGATCTTGATGAGGTGGTGTATTTATCTCTGCTAGTGTTTGATGACAAAGACTATGCTTATCAGACTCTGAAGGAGTATACCCGATATCAACTGCTAGAGTGTATAAGCATCGCTCATTGTCTAGTTGATCAGGGCACAGAGTTTTCTGAGCTGCAGCCATTGATCCAGGTTTGTGCTGAGTTGGCTCGGTCCTGTACCCCTGAAAGCAGGAATTACTTTTTTCCCCCATTTAGTCTGGATCAAGTGGAATCACTGGTATGGTTGTTGGAGGATGATCCAGGTTGTTTCCATGAGCACTATGCAGCATGTCCATCACATGTGCTTATGGATTGCATAAACGCAGTGCAGTCTTTGATCAGACAAGCTATGTGTAAGCTGAGTTTTGTTAAACCAGTACTGCAGACATGGACAGATTTGTTACACCCAGCCTCAGTCGGCTTGCAACATCATTCCTCTGCTCAAGGCACTCTTCATGCATCCCCGACAGCACCCCCAGTGATGGCCCAGTATACTCTACTAACTACCACATACCAGTCCCCTGCTCCCACTCGCTGCACCTATCCTTTCTTCAACCCTGTAAAGAAGTCCTCTGTAGCAACTGCTCCCTCCTCTGTTCCATCCTCCAGCTCTTCTCTGTCTTCAGCTGCTCCATCCGTTTACAAACCTGCGCTTACTTACAGTGCTCCGGTAACTAAAACCAGGAAAAGGCGAAAATTCTTTCCAACCAATACCATCCTGCCAGTATCCAAACCGGTCAGCCTGCCATCTGAGAACCCGCCTTCCATGGTGCAGCCTGGTGCCTTGGCGCCCACAATTCAGCATGATGTCTCTACCCAGCCTGATGTCTCTACCCAGCCTGATGTCTCTACCCAGCCTGATGTCCTTACCCAGCCTGATGTCCTTACCCAGCATGATGTCTCTACCCAGCCTGATGAACTGATCCAGCCTGATGATCCTATTATGCCAGACGACTCGGTGCCCGCAGTCTTGCCAGACGACTCGGTGCCCGCAGTCTTGCCAGACGACTCGGTGCCCGCAGTCTTGCCAGATGACTCGATGCCCGCTGTTCCGCTAGTTGACTCGGAGCCCGCAGTCTTGCCAGACGACTCGGTGCCTGCAGTCTTGCCAGACGACTCGGTGCCCGCAGTCTTGCCAAACGACTCGGTGCCCGCAGTCTTGCCAGACGACTCGATGCCCACTGTTCCGCCAGTTGACTCGGTGCCCGCGGTCTTGCTAGACGACTCGGTGCCCGCAGTCTTGCCAGGCGACTCGATGCCCGCTGTTCCGCCAGGTGACTCGGTGCCCGCAGTCTTGCCAGACGACTCGGTGCCCGCTGTTCCGCCAGTTGACTCAGAGCCCGTTGTTGGGCCGGTTGACTCAGAGCCCGCTGTTGTGCCTGGTGACTCGGGGCCCACAGTCTTGCCAGATGACTCGGAGCCTGCCGTCTTGCCAGATGACTCGGAGCCCGCGGTCTTGCCAGATGACTCGGTGCCTGCAGTCTTGCCAGACGATCCAATGCCTGATGACCCAGTGCCCACTGTCATGCCTGGTGACCCGATGCCCGCTGTCGTGCCTGATGACTCGATGCCCGCTGTCGAGCCAGACGATCCAATGCCTGATGACCCAGTGCCCGCTGTCATACCTGGTGACCCAATGCCTGCTGTCGTTCCAGTTGACTCAGAGCCAGCTGTCATGCCTGGTGACTCGGTGCCCACTGCCTTGCCAGATGACTCGGTGCCCGCTGTCGAGCCAGATGACCTGATGCCTGGTGACCCGATGCCCGCTGTCGTGCCTGGTGACCCGATGCCCGCTGTTGAGCCAGATGACCTGGTGCCCGCGGTCGAGCAAGACGATCCAATGTCTGATGACCCGGTGCCTGCTGTTGTACCTGGTGACCTGATGCCCGCTGTCGAGCCTGGTTGCCCGGTGCCCACCACTCCGCCTGGGGGCCCGGTGCCTGCTGCTCCTCCTGGCGGCCCGGTGCCCGCCGCCCTGCCTGGGGGCCCGGTGCCCGCCGCTCCGCCTGGTGGCCGGTGCCCGCCACCCTGCCTGGGAGCCTGGTGCCTGCTGCTCCACCTGGGGGCCCGGTGTCTGCTGCTGCGCCTGTTGGCCCGGTGCCCGCCGCCCTGCCTGGTGGCCCGGTGCCTGCTGCTCCGCCTGGTGGCCCGGTGCCTGCTGCCCTGCCTGGTGGCTCGGTGCCCGCTGCTCCGCCTGGTGGCCCGCTGCCCGCTGCTCCGCCTGGTGGCCCGGTGCCCGGTGCTCCGCCTGGTGATCCGGCGTCCAGCCTGATGTGCCTCCGTCCGGTGCCCAGCCTGACGTGCCTCTGTCCGGTGTCCAGCCCGAAGTGCCTCCTTCCGGTGTCCAGCCTGAAGTGCCTTCGTGCGGTGTGCAGCTCGAAGTGCCTCCGTCCGGTGTCCAGCTCGAAGTGCCTCCGTCCGGTGTCCAGCTCGAAGTGCCTCCGTCCGGTGCCCAGCTCGAAGTGCCTCTGTCCAGTGCCCAGCCCGATGTGCCAGTCTTTGATATCCCGCCAGTCACCGGACCCGGGCGGTGGAACATTTTGCCCAGCTAGGACTGTTTGGAGCGTCCTGAGGCCGCTCCTTGAGGGGGGGGGGTACTGTCAGGAATGGATTTGCCAATAGTGGTGGGACTCACCTGCCTTGTGGGCTGCAGTACCAGGGCTGGCCAGCGGGTGCTCTCAACAACCAGAGGTTCACTTCGGCAATTAGCCATCACCTGGGGCTGATTGCAGGTGTATTTAAGGGATGGCCAGACCTGCAGTCTGTGCCTTGGTGTGTGTTTTTCCATGGGCCCCTGTATCTTGTAACCTGCATTCCTGTTCCTGTTCCTATTTCTGCCTGACTTGTTGCCGACCCTGCCTGATCCTGACCTCTGCTGACTTCTCCTGTTTTATCCCTGGCTTGTGACCCTGACCATTCTCTCCGCCTGCTCCTCCTGTACCTACCTGCCCGATAGTTATCGACCCGGCCTGCCTGACTACGTTGTGCTCTATATGTGTATGTACCTGTGTATCTATACCAGTTTAGGTTTGGGTTTGTTTCACCTTGTTGTATGTATTTGTGTTAGCTTGGGGTTTGGTGCACTGCGTTTATGTTTGTATTGTTAGTCTTAATAAATTGTCTTGTTTATACCATATCTGGAGCCTGTGTTTCCCTGTGTCAGTACACACATCTCTGGTCACACCCGCATCCCTGACAGGTCTATTTTTTTGCAGCCTGTGGTATGTCCACCATTAGAATATAACGTCCTGCATCCACCCACTTCTAATGGTAGGCCCACATGAAATGTGGCAAAAAATATTTTAAAATATATATGCCAAAGCATAGGGACCATCCACCCACTGGCCACCCCAGGCCCCCATGCTTCAGCATACAGTGTATGCTTTTTCAACAACCAACAGCACTGCACACACCTACTTATGTATACTCTGAGAGCAAGACCCTGTTTCCTGCAAAGAAAACAGCAATGGTTAACAATAAAACAGTAACACTAAAACAGTAAAATGGTAACTGAAAGGATTAAATGGAATATAACTGAATCCATTTTGTATACACTAATACAAGATGCTAGTTTAATATACATATATGAGATATGTGCACACTAACAAAACTGTCTATGTCAGCTTCATGTAGAAATGAGTGTTTTTGCAAACCCTTACAAAAAAGCAGATAAGGTTTACTCTCACTTCTGAAAAGTTTTAATCACAAATTGGGTGTTAGGTCAGATTAAAGCCATGGTCTGGGCTTTAGAGGAGATATGGTATGATAGATAAAGCAGAAGAGTGAAAATGCAAACCTCATACAAATAATTGTTGAGTTAAGGTAAAACAATGTACATGTATTTGATTGGAAGGTCTGAGGGTGTGTTTGCCTAAAGACTACAGTATAATAACCCTGATGTTATGCCAATAAAACTGAAGTGTTTGCAATCGCAACTGAGGTGATTTGAGTGCATTCACTTTCCGAGATCTCGTAGCTGTGTCCAGGTGTGACCGTTGGTATCTTGAGGGGGCCCCCAAGGAAAAAGACCACCTACCTACTTTCAGTGGTGTCAGAAAGTGGGATAATTGCCAAGGTAAGTGAGAGTTTTATTTTTTAATGCTTTCTTTACCGAGGTAATTATTCTGAATTTCAGGGAAATTTGGTGGTTGGAGTTTTAGGAGCGAGACTAAGGGATTCTCGGCTCGGGGAATAATACCAGGACACACCTGGCACAGCACTTTGTATAATTTGTAAAAAGTGTGTTATTGTTGTTTTTTTGTCTTGTTTGTTAGTTTACTAATTTACTGCTATGGGTAATTCCTCAGGTAAGGAGGAAGCACCTCGTCATGTGCCGCCACAAAAGTTGATTAAGTTGTTAAGAAAAACTAGAAAGCTGAGGGGAAAGAACACATCTACCTTAAATGAAACTTGTAAAGAATATGTAGCAAGGGTATCTCCTTATGATATTTATTATGTTAATCCCTGGGTGGATAATTTAGTGGGATGGTCAAAAAGACTGGGTGGAGCTAGTTTTCCTTGTGAAGGGGGAAATGACACTATGTGTATGGATATGATTAGAGGAATGTGTTTGCATGAACAGCCTCAGGTAGGTATCTGGAGGACTGGAAATCCAGATTGGGACAAGAATTATATGTATGAAGGGGGTAAGAATTGGTTGAAGTATGCACCAGGCTATAAGACTCTAATTGTAGCAAATGATTTCACACCACCACTGCCATACAAACACAGTGAGACGTCCTGCCCCTACAGCTCCACATGCAGCCCCATTATACCCAGCACTCCCACAGGTAAAACAAGTAGATGAAGATGAAGATGAAGAGGTTCTTATTGCTGCTTCCCAGATACATACAGGGGAGTCAGAAGAATCTAGCTCAGATGGGGAAACTGGGAGTGTTAGTCAAAGGGATACTGAGAGGGGTAAAGGGAAAGTAAAGAGGAAGATAAAGAAGGTAGAAAAGAGTGATAGAATTCTTAGGTCAGCAGAAAGTAACAAGGGGGAAGTTAAAGATGAGACAGCTGAGCTAGATATGATGAATTCAGCCTTTCCATTCATGATGATTGGGGAGCAGCTGATTTTAAAGGCAATAGATCCCAAGGAGCTGGATGCTATAGTACAGGGATGCCCTAATCCAAGGAAATCCCTACTTGCATTACACCTCCCCTCCCGGTACAAGCAAAAGATGGACAGATCTGGTATCATAAATTTCATGTGCTCCTGCATTGCCGCTGTAGTCCCAGATATAACAACTTTGGTAAATGCTATACCTGCCAACGCCACACATTTTACAGTAATTGATCTGTCAGATGCATTTTTTAGTGTCCCAGTTGACCCGGAGACACAGGTATTGTTTACTTTTTGTTTTCAAGGGGAGAGGCTAACCTGGACCCGTCTCCTTCAGGGCTATGTAGACTCGCCGGCAGCATATACCATGGCCAGTAGATCCATGCTCAATGACTGGGTACCCACCCATGGTTCAGTAATTATCCAATACGTGGATGATTTACTGATTAGTTCTGTGAGCGAGAAGGCGTGTCAGGCTGATTCATTATCATTGTTACGGTTTCTGGCTGATCAGGGACAAAAAGTCTCTCGCAAAAAGATGCAATTTGTGGCACCACAAGTTGAGTACCTAGGATTTGTATTGTCTGAGGGCCAGAGGGGGCTGAGCCCAAGGAGAGTGGCAGCAATATGTCAACAACCAAAACCAGAAACTAAGGTTCAGATGCAATCCTTCCTAGGTATGGTAAACTATTGTAGACAGTGGATTCCTGACTGTTCTTATTATGACAATGTATTACGCCAAGTAACACTGAAAGATCAACCAGACCGTATTGAATGGACGCTGCCATTGGTGCAGGCATTTGAATATTTGAAGACAGCACTGGTCTCGTCTCCCGCATTAGGGTTACCGGATTATACTAAATCTTTTCATTTGTATTGTCAATCTGCATGTAAAACCATGGCTGCAGTACTAGCTCAAGAGCACGGAGGTGCCATGAGGCCGGTAGCATATTTATCAAAAACAATGCCCATCCCGGTCCAGGGCATGCCGGGGTGTCTCCAAGCTTTGTCTGTGTGTGCCTTGGCTGTGGAAATGGCATCTATCATAGTTTTGGGAAACCCATTGATATTACACACATCTCATCATGTCCTACATGTACTGAAAAACATTAACACTCAACACATGTCAGCACAACGCCTGGCGGGATGTGAAGTAATTTTGACATCCACCAATAATCTCACAGTTAAATACAGCCCATTACATCAGGACCATCTCTTTTATTGTCCTCCCTGCTTAATCTTCACAACACAAGGTCACCAGAATTGCAGGAGGAACACAATTGCCTGGATGTTATCCAAGCTGACACTTCCCCGCGACTAGATATGTTGGAGACTCCGATTCCTGGAGCCCCTGATGTGTTTGTCAATGGATCTTGTACACGCCCTAGTGATGCTACATACATCACAGGCTATGCAGTAGTAGAACCACCTCTTATTATTGAAACAGGTTCCATCCCCTACCCCAGTGCACAAGCAGCTGAATTAGTGGCCCTAACACGAGCTTGCACTCTTTATCAAGATCGAGATGTTAACATATACACAGATTCTAAATATGTCTTTGGGGTTGTACATGATTTTGGCCGTATTTGGCAACGCCGTGGTTTTACTACGGCCGATGGCAAGTCAATATCCCATCATTCTTTGATCCAGGATTTGCTTGCTGCACTCCAACTTCCAAGAAGGATAGTGGTCATTAAAGTGCGGGCACATACTAATGCCAAAGACCCAGTCACAAAAGGCAATGCTATGGCAGATGCAGCTGAAAAAACTGTAGGGCAACTGCATAATCGAGCAGATCTATCTATGGTAATGTTGTCCACTCCATCCCTACTGTCAAATGAGCTTTTAGGAACACTGCAGGCACAAGCCTCTGAGAGTGAAGTTGATTTTTGGGCTAGCAGAGGTTTGACACAAGACAAACATGGTCTTATGTCAAAAGAGGGGATTGTAGGACTTCCACAGGCAGCTGCTGTATTATTCATTCAAAATTTTCATGGTGTAGGTCATAAGGGAAAACAGTTAGTGGAGAAAGAAATGCGCAAACGATTTTGTGTATGGTTTCTCCATGATTTGGTGGAGGAAACATTGGGAAGGTACCTTACTTGTTTACAAAACAACCCTGGGCATGGCCAGCATGGGAAACATGAACATTTAACACCCCCTGAGGAACCATTCACACATCTACAGATAGTTTTACACATCTCCCTAAATCAAAAGAAGGAGATAAGTTGTTGGTGGTAGTAGACAGATTTTCAGGTTGGCCGGAAGCTTTCCCATGTAGGAATGAAACAGCAGAGACAGTGGTCAAGGTTTTGTGTAAGGAAATCATCCCTAGATGGGGTTGTCCTTTGTTCATAGAAAGCGATCAGGGACCAGCTTTTACTGCAGCAGTGACTCAGGGAGTCTCAAAGGCTTTGAGTATTCAATGGAAGCTCCATATTCCTTATCACCCTCAGAGTTCTGGAGTAGTGGAAAGAATGAATAGAACAATTAAGGATAAATTAGTGAAAGCCACGGGAGGGACTCTGAAGAATTGGCCAGCTGTGTTACCTGCTATACTAGCTGAAATAAGGATGACACCTCATAAACGGAGTAAGTTGTCTCCCTTTGAGATACTAATGGGCAGACCATTCCCTAACCCTTGGACTAGACAGCAACCCCCTCTGTGGTAGAAAGGAGATTTAGAGGTGATACAGGCAGAATATGTAAAAGCATTGTGTGAAAAGTTGAATAGCGAACAAAATGATGCTGCTGTTTTTTTCTTTTATCCGCAGATCAACCAACCCACCCCTTCGAGGTAGGTGATCAAGTGGTGATCCGAAGACTGGATCCAAGGGTGAGACCCCGGTTTGGAGAACCTACAGTGATCGTGGCCATTACACGTACAGCTGTTCTTACGGAAGGATCAGGCACCTGGATCCATGCATCAAGAGTAAAAAGGATTTCCCAAGATGAGAGACACAATCAAGCTGATCAACCAACAGAAGGAGCCAAGAACTTTGCTACCCAACCTATTGGATCCCCATGAGGACTGGATGAACTTGATTATTATCTTATCAATAGTGACTATTATCATCGTCCCACTCTGGTTTCTATTGGAGATTTCATATGATAGAAAGGAGCCAGTGGTTCAGAAACCCTCTGGGAGTTCAGGATGGGTGAGGGGTTACCTCATCACAACTGAATGATCATGTGTATCAAAATGAGAATTAATGAGAAGGAAAGGGAGGAAATGTTTTTGCTTCAACAATATGAGGAAATGCATGGGATTGAGACGATAGGGAGAGTAAGTCAATGAAAAGTGTTATCACTACTGTATGTGATAAAAGAGGGGACTGAAAGGATTAAATGGAATATAACTGAATCCATTTTGTATACACTAATACAAGATGCTAGTTTAATATACATATATGAGATATGTGCACACTAACAAAACTGTCTATGTCAGCTTCATGTAGAAATGAGTGTTTTTGCAAACCCTTACAAAAAAGCAGATAAGGTTTACTCTCACTTCTGAAAAGTTTTAATCACAAATTGGGTGTTAGGTCAGATTAAAGCCATGGTCTGGGCTTTAGAGGAGATATGGTATGATAGATAAAGCAGAAGAGTGAAAATGCAAACCTCATACAAATAATTGTTGAGTTAAGGTAAAACAATGTACATGTATTTGATTGGAAGGTCTGAGGGTGTGTTTGCCTAAAGACTACAGTATAATAACCCTGATGTTATGCCAATAAAACTGAAGTGTTTGCAATCGCAACTGAGGTGATTTGAGTGCATTCACTTTCCGAGATCTCGTAGCTGTGTCCAGGTGTGACCGTTGGTATCTTGAGGGGGCCCCCAAGGAAAAAGACCACCTACCTACTTTCAGTGGTGTCAGAAAGTGGGATAATTGCCAAGGTAAGTGAGAGTTTTATTTTTTAATGCTTTCTTTACCGAGGTAATTATTCTGAATTTCAGGGAAATTTGGTGGTTGGAGTTTTAGGAGCGAGACTAAGGGATTCTCGGCTCGGGGAATAATACCAGGACACACCTGGCACAGCACTTTGTATAATTTGTAAAAAGTGTGTTATTGTTGTTTTTTTGTCTTGTTTGTTAGTTTACTAATTTACTGCTATGGGTAATTCCTCAGGTAAGGAGGAAGCACCTCGTCATGTGCCGCCACAAAAGTTGATTAAGTTGTTAAGAAAAACTAGAAAGCTGAGGGGAAAGAACACATCTACCTTAAATGAAACTTGTAAAGAATATGTAGCAAGGGTATCTCCTTATGATATTTATTATGTTAATCCCTGGGTGGATAATTTAGTGGGATGGTCAAAAAGACTGGGTGGAGCTAGTTTTCCTTGTGAAGGGGGAAATGACACTATGTGTATGGATATGATTAGAGGAATGTGTTTGCATGAACAGCCTCAGGTAGGTATCTGGAGGACTGGAAATCCAGATTGGGACAAGAATTATATGTATGAAGGGGGTAAGAATTGGTTGAAGTATGCACCAGGCTATAAGACTCTAATTGTAGCAAATGATTTCACACCACCACTGCCATACAAACACAGTGAGACGTCCTGCCCCTACAGCTCCACATGCAGCCCCATTATACCCAGCACTCCCACAGGTAAAACAAGTAGATGAAGATGAAGAGGTTCTTATTGCTGCTTCCCAGATACATACAGGGGAGTCAGAAGAATCTAGCTCAGATGGGGAAACTGGGAGTGTTAGTCAAAGGGATACTGAGAGGGGTAAAGGGAAAGTAAAGAGGAAGATAAAGAAGGTAGAAAAGAGTGATAGAATTCTTAGGTCAGCAGAAAGTAACAAGGGGGAAGTTAAAGATGAGACAGCTGAGCTAGATATGATGAATTCAGCCTTTCCATTCATGATGATTGGGGAGCAGCTGATTTTAAAGGCAATAGATCCCAATGAGCTGGATGCTATAGTACAGGGATGCCCTAATCCAAGGAAATCCCTACTTGCATTACACCTCCCCTCCCGGTACAAGCAAAAGATGGACAGGTCTGGTATCATAAATTTCATGTGCTCCTGCATTGCCGCTGTAGTCCCAGATATAACAACTTTGGTAAATGCTATACCTGCCAACGCCACACATTTTACAGTAATTGATCTGTCAGATGCATTTTTTAGTGTCCCAGTTGACCCGGAGACACAGGTATTGTTTACTTTTTGTTTTCAAGGGGAGAGGCTAACCTGGACCCGTCTCCTTCAGGGCTATGTAGACTCGCCGGCAGCATATACCATGGCCAGTAGATCCATGCTCAATGACTGGGTACCCACCCATGGTTCAGTAATTATCCAATACGTGGATGATTTACTGATTAGTTCTGTGAGCGAGAAGGCGTGTCAGGCTGATTCATTATCATTGTTACGGTTTCTGGCTGATCAGGGACAAAAAGTCTCTCGCAAAAAGATGCAATTTGTGGCACCACAAGTTGAGTACCTAGGATTTGTATTGTCTGAGGGCCAGAGGGGGCTGAGCCCAAGGAGAGTGGCAGCAATATGTCAACAACCAAAACCAGAAACTAAGGTTCAGATGCAATCCTTCCTAGGTATGGTAAACTATTGTAGACAGTGGATTCCTGACTGTTCTTATTATGACAATGTATTACGCCAAGTAACACTGAAAGATCAACCAGACCGTATTGAATGGACGCTGCCATTGGTGCAGGCATTTGAATATTTGAAGACAGCACTGGTCTCGTCTCCCGCATTAGGGTTACCGGATTATACTAAATCTTTTCATTTGTATTGTCAATCTGCATGTAAAACCATGGCTGCAGTACTAGCTCAAGAGCACGGAGGTGCCATGAGGCCGGTAGCATATTTATCAAAAACAATGCCCATCCCGGTCCAGGGCATGCCGGGGTGTCTCCAAGCTTTGTCTGTGTGTGCCTTGGCTGTGGAAATGGCATCTATCATAGTTTTGGGAAACCCATTGATATTACACACATCTCATCATGTCCTACATGTACTGAAAAACATTAACACTCAACACATGTCAGCACAACGCCTGGCGGGATGTGAAGTAATTTTGACATCCACCAATAATCTCACAGTTAAATACAGCCCATTACATCAGGACCATCTCTTTTATTGTCCTCCCTGCTTAATCTTCACAACACAAGGTCACCAGAATTGCAGGAGGAACACAATTGCCTGGATGTTATCCAAGCTGACACTTCCCCGCGACTAGATATGTTGGAGACTCCGATTCCTGGAGCCCCTGATGTGTTTGTCAATGGATCTTGTACACGCCCTAGTGATGCTACATACATCACAGGCTATGCAGTAGTAGAACCACCTCTTATTATTGAAACAGGTTCCATCCCCTACCCCAGTGCACAAGCAGCTGAATTAGTGGCCCTAACACGAGCTTGCACTCTTTATCAAGATCGAGATGTTAACATATACACAGATTCTAAATATGTCTTTGGGGTTGTACATGATTTTGGCCGTATTTGGCAACGCCGTGGTTTTACTACGGCCGATGGCAAGTCAATATCCCATCATTCTTTGATCCAGGATTTGCTTGCTGCACTCCAACTTCCAAGAAGGATAGTGGTCATTAAAGTGCGGGCACATACTAATGCCAAAGACCCAGTCACAAAAGGCAATGCTATGGCAGATGCAGCTGAAAAAACTGCAGGGCAACTGCATAATCGAGCAGATCTATCTATGGTAATGTTGTCCACTCCATCCCTACTGTCAAATGAGCTTTTAGGAACACTGCAGGCACAAGCCTCTGAGAGTGAAGTTGATTTTTGGGCTAGCAGAGGTTTGACACAAGACAAACATGGTCTTATGTCAAAAGAGGGGATTGTAGGACTTCCACAGGCAGCTGCTGTATTATTCATTCAAAATTTTCATGGTGTAGGTCATAAGGGAAAACAGTTAGTGGAGAAAGAAATGCGCAAACGATTTTGTGTATGGTTTCTCCATGATTTGGTGGAGGAAACATTGGGAAGGTACCTTACTTGTTTACAAAACAACCCTGGGCATGGCCAGCATGGGAAACATGAACATTTAACACCCCCTGAGGAACCATTCACACATCTACAGATAGATTTTACACATCTCCCTAAATCAAAAGAAGGAGATAAGTTGTTGGTGGTAGTAGACAGATTTTCAGGTTGGCCGGAAGCTTTCCCATGTAGGAATGAAACAGCAGAGACAGTGGTCAAGGTTTTGTGTAAGGAAATCATCCCTAGATGGGGTTGTCCTTTGTTCATAGAAAGCGATCAGGGACCAGCTTTTACTGCAGCAGTGACTCAGGGAGTCTCAAAGGCTTTGAGTATTCAATGGAAGCTCCATATTCCTTATCACCCTCAGAGTTCTGGAGTAGTGGAAAGAATGAATAGAACAATTAAGGATAAATTAGTGAAAGCCACGGGAGGGACTCTGAAGAATTGGCCAGCTGTGTTACCTGCTATACTAGCTGAAATAAGGATGACACCTCATAAACGGAGTAAGTTGTCTCCCTTTGAGATACTAATGGGCAGACCATTCCCTAACCCTTGGACTAGACAGCAACCCCCTCTGTGGTAGAAAGGAGATTTAGAGGTGATACAGGCAGAATATGTAAAAGCATTGTGTGAAAAGTTGAATAGCGAACAAAATGATGCTGCTGTTTTTTTCTTTTATCCGCAGATCAACCAACCCACCCCTTCGAGGTAGGTGATCAAGTGGTGATCCGAAGACTGGATCCAAGGGTGAGACCCCGGTTTGGAGAACCTACAGTGATCGTGGCCATTACACGTACAGCTGTTCTTACGGAAGGATCAGGCACCTGGATCCATGCATCAAGAGTAAAAAGGATTTCCCAAGATGAGAGACACAATCAAGCTGATCAACCAACAGAAGGAGCCAAGAACTTTGCTACCCAACCTATTGGATCCCCATGAGGACTGGATGAACTTGATTATTATCTTATCAATAGTGACTATTATCATCGTCCCACTCTGGTTTCTATTGGAGATTTCATATGATAGAAAGGAGCCAGTGGTTCAGAAACCCTCTGGGAGTTCAGGATGGGTGAGGGGTTACCTCATCACAACTGAATGATCATGTGTATCAAAATGAGAATTAATGAGAAGGAAAGGGAGGAAATGTTTTTGCTTCAACAATATGAGGAAATGCATGGGATTGAGACGATAGGGACAGTAAGTCAATGAAAAGTGTTATCACTATGTGATAAAAGAGGGGACTGAAAGGATTAAATGGAATATAACTGAATCCATTTTGTATACACTAATACAAGATGCTAGTTTAATATACATATATGAGATATGTGCACACTAACAAAACTGTCTATGTCAGCTTCATGTAGAAATGAGTGTTTTTGCAAACCCTTACAAAAAAGCAGATAAGGTTTACTCTCACTTCTGAAAAGTTTTAACCACAAATTGGGTGTTAGGTCAGATTAAAGCCATGGTCTGGGCTTTAGAGGAGATATGGTATGATAGATAAAGCAGAAGAGTGAAAATGCAAACCTCATACAAATAATTGTTGAGTTAAGGTAAAACAATGTACATGTATTTGATTGGAAGGTCTGAGGGTGTGTTTGCCTAAAGACTACAGTATAATAACCCTGATGTTATGCCAATAAAACTGAAGTGTTTGCAATCGCAACTGAGGTGATTTGAGTGCATTCACTTTCCGAGATCTCGTAGCTGTGTCCAGGTGTGACCGTTGGTATCTTGAGGGGGCCCCCAAGGAAAAGGAAAAAGACCACCTACCTACTTTCAGTAACAGTAGAACAGTAACAATGACAACAAAAAAAATTATAACTGTTTTTGGTTTTTAAAATTTTTTAAAAAATTTTGGGACTTGTACTTTTTATTTTTTATGGGTTTTTTACTTTTTTTTAATCAACTTTAACTTTTTAAAACAGATTGTAGGGTCTCTTAAAATGTTTCCTGACTACTTAACATCTTTTGAGACCCTGTTTAAATATGTGCCCTGAACTGTGCCGTGCTGTGTCTTATACTAATACTCCACTAGTGTGTGGTAGTGATGGAAGCAGTCCTTGAGACAGAGACCAGTTTGGCCAGGACAGGAGGGCAAAAAAAGCAGGTGTCACGCCTAATTCCATGTCTGCTACAGAAACAACACCCTTTTTGGGGTGTCCTTTGGGTTGGTGTACCAGGAATGACATCAGGAAAATGCGTCTCATGCAGCCGGCTAACTGCATCTGTGTTGGGGGTTTGGACCACAGCACCTTCTGGATACAAAAGGGCCGTGATGATATCTTCCTGGAATTTTAGGAAGGATCCACTTCGTCCAGTTGCTTTGTAAAGCACAAAAGCATTATGTAGAGCCAATTGAAATAAATAAACAGACACTTTTTTTTGTACCAGCATCTGGCTTTTTGGGAAACTAAGTACAGCTTCATCATTTGGTTGTTGAAGTCCACCCCTCCCATGTTAAGGTTATAGTCGTGGACACATAGGGGCGGTCGTGTCTGAGTGAATGGAAGACAGGATGAAAACATCCCGTTTGTCCTTCCACTTCACTGCGAGCAATTCCTCATTTCTCAAGCAAGCTATTTCCCCCTTTCTAAGATGGGTATTTACAAGCCGTTGGGGGAAGCCCCGGCGATTAGGTCGCATGGTGCCACGTGCCAATACCAAGATTGTACAAATGTATAAATAGTGGCACGCTTGAATAAAATTTGTCCATGTATAAGTGGTACCCCATATAGAAAAAGGATGACACCAAGTCCCAAACTATCTTGCCACTGCTCCCCATGTAGTCTGGGCATCCGGGGGCTCCACGTGACTATCTTTTCCCTCGTAATTCCAAAACTTATATGTATAGCCTGTTGCCCTCTCACAGGTCTTATACATCTTGACCCCATATCTGGCCCACTTGCTGGGGAGAAATTGTCTGAATGCAAGGCAGCCAGAAAAATTAATGAGGGACTCCTCAACGCAGATGTTTTGCTGGGGAGTATAGACATATGCAAATTTTTGGCTAAGGTGATTTACGTAGGGCCGAAGTTTGTGGACTCGGTCAAATTCAAGGTCACCCCAAGGATGACAGAGTGTGTTGTCATTGAAATGCATAAAACGCATTGTACTCTCATATCTATGCCTGACCATGGCAGCAGATAACACGGGCATATGATGAATCGGGTCTGTGGACCAATACAATCGCAATTAATTTTTTTTAGTAATGCCCATGTTAAGGGTTAGGCCCAAAAAAACGTTATATTCGGAAACCATAATGGGTTTCCATGCGATTGGTCTGGCAAAGTTTGAATTTGGGTTGGCGGCAATAAACTGTTGTGCATATAAATCCACAATCAATGCATACAGATCTTCCATGAAAAACAGCTCCAAAAAATGAAGGGGAGTATTTAAATATGCTGTTTCCACCTGACTTCCGGGTTGGGTAGTGAATGGGTGAAGAACAGGTGCTGCAGAATTTGTGGGCTGCTAATCGGGATTTGCAAGCACATCCGGAAGGATACTAGGGGCTCTATGGGCCTGTGTGCGAATTCTTGGTGGCTGTGGGACACTACTTGTGCTTGCCACCGCACCAACTTGTAGTGCACTTATGGGATTCGCCACGTCACCAAGTGATACTGCAGTGCTGGTATGTGCAGGATATACTAGGCCGCTGGTGCTCACCAGTTCACCAAAAGTTAGAGCGGCACTAGTACTGGCACTCTGCTGAATGTGAGAGTCATCATGCGATTGTAACATCTCCTCATCCTGGGAATGGGGTCGGGTACGCCTGATCTTAGCAGTGACCACTTCTCCATCGTCTGAGCTATCTGTCAGGGTGCCGGTGCAGTCTGCAGGTTTGTATTCTGAGGCTGATTGTGTCAGTGAGTCTTCCCCTTTACTCTCATCTGACTTGCTCAGAATCTTCACTAGAGTACCTTTCCATTGACATTTTGGCCACTAAATTTATAGGTACCTAGCGTGACTCACGGGAAAAAGAGCACCTGGCTGTCAGGGACTGCTTGAACCACTACATAAAAATTTACCGCCAAGTGCTAACAAAGATCAGGTCTGATTCTGTGAACACTGCGGTTTTGTGTATAATGTATCAAGTGACAGTGATCTACTGACACTGCACTTGCTGGGGTGGTAAGCATAGGGGCTGAACACATATGCTGGCAGGTGCCGGGCTGATCCTGCTAACTCTGTGTTTTTGGGAACACTAATGTGAACGCTGGTATAGTGCTGATCTGATCAAAGATATTGACCCGTTCAGACACTATACTAGCGATGGAGGTTTATTGTGTATGTGAGCGTGTTCCTGGCAATCAAGGGGTTGAATGTGATTACTGGCGTACCGATGAGCAATCTGATGCTATCTGAGAGGGGCACTAACTGACGCTAACGCTATCTGAAGTCGGCGGCAAAACTAATACCATGATCAGCAAAAAATCTACATTGTACTAATGACACTGGTGAAAGGGCAGTGAAGGGGCTAACTGGGGGGGGCGAACAAGAGATTAAATGTTTCCTAAAATGTGTTCTAACTGTGTAAGTGAGCTGCTTGTACTCACTGTGTCTTGATTCTTCTCTCTCTGGGACGGGATGTGCCCAAAGAGAGAAGGTTTCATCACTTCCTGTACCCGTGTACAGGTGAAACTCGAAAAATTAGAATATCGTGCAAACGTTCATTTATTTCAGTAATGCAACTTAAAAGGTGAAACTAATATATGAGATAGACTCATTACATGCAAAGCAAGATAGTTCAAGCTGGGATTTGTCATAATTGTGATGATTATGGCTTACAGCTCATGAAAACCCCAAATCAACAATCTCAGAAAATTAGAATATTACATGCAATCAATAAAACAAGGATTGTACATAGAACAATATTGGACCTCTGAAAAGTATAAGCATGCATATGTACTCAGTACTTGGTTTGGGCCCCTTTTGCAGCAATTACTTCCTCAATGCGGCGTGGCATGGAAGCTATCAGCCTGTGGCACTGCTGAGGTGTTATGGAAGACTAGGATGCTTCAATAGCGGCCTTCAGCTCTTCTGCATTGTTCGGTCTCATGTCTCTCATCTTTCTCTTGGCAATGCCCCATAGATTCTCTATGGGGTTCAGGTCAGGCGAGTTTGCTGGCCAATAAAGCACAGTAATCCCACAGTCATTGAACCAGGTTTTGGTGCTTTTGGCAGTGTGGGCAGGTGCCAAGTCCTGCTGGAAAATGAAGTCAGCATCCCCATAAAGCTCGTCTGTGGAAGGAAGCATGAAGTGCTTCAAAATCTCCTGGTAGACAGCTGCGTTGACCCTGGACTTAATGAAGCACAGTGGACCAGCACCAGCAGATGACATGGCTCCCCAAATCAACACAGACTGTGGAAACTTCACACCGGACTTCAAGCATCTTGCAGTGTGTGCCTCTCCATTCTTCCTCCATACTCTGGGTCCTTTGTTTCCAAATGAGATGCAAAAGTTACTCTCATCAGAAAAGAGGACTTTGGACCACTGAGCAACAGGCCAGGTTTGTTTTTCCTTAGCCCAGGTAAGGCGCTTCTGACATTATTAGATAATGCGTTACCGCACTCTAACACTAAATGTATTCCTATGCAATTAACTATTGCCATATAAAGTGCATATTTAATGTAACAACTCTATATTGTGTTAAAAATAAAAAATGAAAAATAAAATATATATATAGGTGACAGCTTAAAAATGAAATAATACTTAAATAATTACATTGTGATCACAAATAAAAAGCACATAAGATCTCTGTAAATTATAAACCAATTGTGTTATAAATCAATAGATATAAGAAAAATATAATTAAAAAAGTCCAATGTATAAATGTGCAAATAATTAATGAAAATAGGAGTAAAAAATCAGCAGAGTGAAATGACGATATACTCTCCTTCCAAGCAGCCTATAATTTGATGTCTGGGATTGTGCAGCTTCTGTATGAGCCTGTGTGGATAAGGGGATTTCTCCCTCCTTAGACCGCTCCTCACTCCAATCCTCTATGTGTCCTCGTATGAGCCATAAAAGAAAGGAAGAGATATATGGTGCCTTATCCAAGATAATACAAAGCCTTTATTGTGCGTCCATAGTGCACTCACATTATACAAGATATAAATGCGCTTATTAAGTAAAAAACTGCTGGGTGCGGTGAGGATCAGCCTCATGGGTGTGTGAGCTAACTCTGTCAGTACTCGCGGTATCGTAGGTGACGTCACTGCCCCTCCCCAACGCGTTGCGCCACAGGGATAACGTAGCTTCGTCTGGGGGATGTAGTAAGACGATCACCTTGACTCAGCTCCTTATATGGTGTTCAAGCGCCATTTTGTTGTAGTCTTAATAGGCGCGGCCATGTTTTTGGTATTAAATATAGTAAAGAACATCGCTAACTATGTATATATTATGTTACTGATTTGTTACAGTGTATGTCACAGCAGTCCACGGCTTTGATGACAGGGTGTGCACCAGACACTCCTCAGTGGATCCAGCATATAATGCGCATACTAAAAACATATATAAATACAAATTATCACAATCCTATATTTACAAATATATACTCACGTGCACATATAATCTATAAGCCGTATTAATCAATGTGTGCAGAAAATGTATATATATATGGATTGTCAAGGTCCTACCTTTTCCCAGAGGTTATGTTACTCCATGTGCTGGCATCCATCTTGGATTTATGCTGAGCATGGTGGGAAGCTTTTATGCCTTCAGGTCTCTGAGGTCCATCCCCCAGAGGGGTGTGGCTGAGTACATATAAGCCTGTGATCCGTACATGCTCTTTGCACTTGTGTCTTGTGTCTTTGTCTTGCTACAGCTCTGTGTATATGCTCGTGACTCTTCTGGTATTTGACTCGGCTTGTGACTAGACCATTCTCTGTGTTTTCCTTCGATCTGACCTTCCGTTGCTGAACCCGGCCCGTGACCTGTGATTCTCTGTCTACTGTTCTGTACTGTTTTGTCCCGTTGTTGTTGACCCAGCTTGCCTGACTACGCTATTGTCATTCTCACCAGCTACACGCCATTGGCGGCGACCATTACCGCAGCCGGGGTGTCTCGGGGGCCGCGACCTGGTTCCTGGCTGCGTCAAGTCCATCCCCACCATCAGGGGCCCTGGTGAAGGGCAGCCTGGGACTTAGACTCCGCGCCCTGAGGGACTTCGGTCTGTTGGTGGTGGTTGTCGTCAGCCAGTGCGTTACCCTGCCACTAGGCCTACCTGTCCGTTCCACAGTCCTGCCCTGACATGGATATAACAATGAATGATGTTAAATAATAAATAAAAGGAATATTAATTAAGACAAGCATATAAAACTGTATATAAAAAATATATAATTATTACATATTATTTAATCATATATTAAAATAAAAATAAATTAAGTAAAAGAGTATTCAGGTGTGAATGAACAATGGTAGGCAAAGATGTCTATTCAAATAGCATATATTACCTACATACACATGTAAATTGTGCATACAACCTGAAAATCCCACAACACCCGACCCCTAGGTCATAATACTAATAAGGATTAACATGTGTGAAGAATATATGTGGATTAAATAACTACACATAATGTGTATATAGCAATCAATGGGCAATCATCCAAGGAACATAAGAAAATGTTCCTATGGATTAAATATCCAATTTGACCAGCATATATAGATATGCTGGCCCCATTCACACTAGATCTGTATATACGGTGTAATACATATTAAAAATCATTAAAAAAACACGAAAGGTCAAATTCTTTGTTTAGACTATTAGGAACTAGACAATTCATTTTATAAATCCAGTGTGATTCCTTTGCTAACTTCTCTGACTAAATTGTCTCCTCTCCAATGTGCATTGTGTTTTTCAATACCCCAAAATTCCAAACCTTCAACTTGTTGCTTATGGAATTGTCGGAAATGTAACGGTACATTGTGATATTTATATCCTTTAATGAAATTACGGACATGTTCCCTAATTCGTTCCTTTAATGGTCTTTTAGTTCTCCCAATATAGATTTTATAACATGGGCATTTCAGAGCATATACCACTCATTTTGTTTTGCAGGATATGAACTGTTTGATCTTATGTATATTGCCATTAATTGGGTTTACAAATTCCACTCTGTGTTTTGGATTGCCTTTTACTCTTATACAGCTATAACATCTGCCACATTTATAAAATCCTACTCCTTGAAAAAACGTATAATTCTTATTTGTATCTGGTGGATTTAATATATTCTTAACAACTTTATCCCATATATTGGGGGCCTTTTTATATTTATATCTAGGTTTATCTGCTACTACATTTTTCAAATCCTTATCTAATTTTAATACATCCCAGTGTTCACTATTTTTTGTATATCTCTGTATTGCTTGTTATATGGCATTATCATGGCTATACCACTATCCTCAATATTTTTCGCTGATTTTGTATCTCTTAACAAATGAATTCTATCTAGTGCTTTAATTTGATTTCTTTCCTCTTCTATAATTCTTTTCTTATACCCTTTCAATAAATCTTTTCACCAGGATGTTGCTTTGTTCTTGATAATCTGTTAAATTAGTGCAATTACGTCTTAACCTCATAAATTGTCCTCTCGGTATGTTCCTGATCCAAGGTCTGTAATGACAACTATGGGTGGGAATGTAAGCATTTCTATCCGTTGGTTTAAAATAGTTTTTTCTTTACTATATTTAACCCCAAAAACATGGCCGCGCCTATTAAGACTACAACAAAATGGCACTTGAACACCATATAAGGAGCTGAGTGAAGGTGATCGTCTTACTAAATCCCCCAGACGAAGCTATGTTATCCCTGTGGCGCAACGTGTTGGGGAAGGGCAGTGATGTCACCTACGATATGGCGAGTACTGACAGAGTTAGCTCACACACCCACGAGGCTGATCCTCACCTCACCCAGCAGTTTTTTACTTAATAAGCGCATTTATATCTTGTATAATGTGAGTGCACTATGGACGCACAATAAAGGCTTTGTATTATCTTGGATAAGGCACCATATATCTCTTCCTTTCTTTTATGGCTCATACGAGGACACATAGAGGATTGGAGTGAGGAGCGGTCTAAGGAGGGAGAAATCCCCTTATCCACACAGGCTCATACAGAAGCTGCACAATCCCAGACATCAAATTATAGGCTGCTTTGAAGGAGAGTATATCGTCATTTCATTCTCTGCTGAACTTTTACTCCTATTTTCATTAATTATTTGCACATTTACACATTGGACTTTTTTAATTATATTTTTCTTATATCTATTGATTTATAACACAATTGGTTTATAATTTACGGAGATCTTATGTGCCTATATATATTTTATTTTTTATTTTTAACACAATATAGAGTTGTTACATTTTATATAAGCACTTTATATGGCAATAGTTAATTGCATAGGAATACATTTAGTGTTAAAGCGCGGCAACGCATTATCTAATATCGTCTCATAGCGCACATCATATGAGGGTGCATAAGGGAGCCTGCGACCTAATACAATAATCGATTAAAATATTGACTCCAGTGGCTCACAAGTTAATTTATTCATTTATTGGACGCTTTTGACGTTGTTTGTTGTTCAGGAACAGCTCGACAAGAGGAATATGACATTTGGAGCCCATGTCCAGGATCCGTCTGTGTGTGGTGGCTCTTGATGCACTGACTCCAGCCTCAGTCCACTCCTTGTGAAAGTCCCCAACACTTTTGAATGGCCTTTTCCTGACAATCCCCTCCAGGCTGCAGTCATCCCTGCTGCTTCTGCACCTCTTTCTTCCACATAACTTTCTATTAATGTGCTTTGATACAGCTCTTTGGGAACATCCAACTTCTTTTGCAATTACCTTTTGAGGCTTTCCCTCCTTATAGAGGGTGTCAATGATGGTTTTCTGCACAACTGTCAGGTCAGCAGTCTTGTGATTGTGATTCCTACTGAACCAGACTGAGAGACCATTTAAAGGCTCAGGAACCCTTTGCAGGTGTTATGGCTTAATTAGCTGATTAGAGTGGAACACTTTGAGCCTAGAATATTGCACCTTTTCACAATATTCTAATTTTCTGAGATTGTGGATATGGGGTTTTCATGAGCTCTAAACCATAATCATCACAATTATGACAAATCACGGCTTGAACTATCTTGCTTTGCATGTAATGAGTCTATCTCATATATTACAGGAAGATTCCTGATAGGACAGAGATCTATCATCCAATTTAGGCCGACCATCACTGGCCTAAATTGGATGATTGATCCCTAGGGGATCAAATCACGGCACCTGCGGGCCGGCAGGGGCCCACATGTGCCCCCCCGGCCCCTGAAAACCGCGGGAGCGCGAATCACGTATATATATATACATGATTTTGCGCACCCGTGCCGCCCTGTAGCAGTATTTCTGCTATAGGGCAGTCAGGAAGTGGTTAAAGGCAAAATAATAAATAAACAAACCTCCTTTTCTGGGGTCCTTTGCCAGTGCTCCTGGCCCCTACCTCATTCCAAGTGCCCCCAGAGCAAGCAGCTTGCTATGGGGGCACCCAAGGAAGTTCGCTCCTGAGCCACTGCTCTGCATGTTCATTCACACACAGAGCTCCTGCTTGGCCCAGTCCCCTCTCTCTCCTCGTTTGGGCACTGGCTGTGATTGACAGCAGCTGGATCCAATGGCCACTTTCATTGGGTCTATATTTTAATTAGGATGTACTGTAGTAGTAGTATTATTATTATTATTATTTTGAATAGTCTGTATTCATACAATTCTTTCACAACCTCTTAATGGATTGGTGTGTTTGAGTTTATATTTTAACCATTTGACCTCTGGAAGGTTTTACCCCTTCATGATCAGAGCATTTTAGGCTATTCAGCACCATGTTACTTTAACTGCCAACAACACTGTACCCAAATTACGTTTTTGTAATTTTTTTCACCCAAATAGAGCTTTCTTTTGGTGGTATGTAATCACCACTGGATTTTTTTATTTTTTTCTATACATAATAAAAAAACATACTAAAAATTAAAGAAAAACATTTTAATTTCTGTTTTAAAAGTTTGCAAACAAATAATATTTCTTCAAAAATGTAAGCCAGAATGTATTTTACCACATTTCTTGGTAAAAAAAACAAACAAACAGATTGGTATAGATATATATAATGCACATGTCTGTTCTGGAGGGCACAGCACAGGTGGGCCAGGAGGGCATGGTACTGGGGTTAAGATGGCACATTGATGGAGGGTCAGGAGGGCACAGTAATGGGGGGATCAGAAGGGCACAGTACTAAGGGTCAGAAAGCCACATTACAGAGGAGTCAGGAGAACATGGTACTAGGGGTCAGGAGGGCATGCTACAGAGGCATCAGGAAGCCATAGTACTGGGGGTCAGGAAGGTCCATGAGTAGTTTCCTAATGCAGAGCAGCACAGGGAAGCTATTGTGGCAGATCTACCTGTTCTGGTGCACTGTTCCCTGCTGGCCCTCCTCTTATGTCACCCATAAATGCCTTGAATTAACTGGAGAGGAGGGCCAGCGGGAATCAGCACATTGCACACAGGTGGACAAGAGGCTGAAATTGCTCAAGCGCTGTCAAAGTCGACAGGGAATACTAGGCAGCAGAGGCATTCCCTGCCCTGCAGGCACACATGCAAGGGTCGTGCTGTGGGATGGGAATGCCTCTGCTACCCAGGGACTTGCTTTGAATGCTTCCTGGCTTGAGAGCTTTGGCAATAAGACTCATGAACTCATTGCTTGCTTTGCCACTCTGAAGGGGAAGGAGCACTTCAGGATCAGCAGGGCAAGGACTCAAGCGTGATCTACCTTGCACCTGCCAGCAACAATAGGTAGATCACGATCAATGGGTTGTTGATCTCCGTTATAGAGTCTACAAACTCTAATATATACTGTATATTTGAAGATTGATCAATTCTGATGTCCTGACTACCTATCTAATTTCTTGAGGCCCTTAAAATGCCACGACAGTACAAATACCCCTCAAGTGACCCCCGTTTGGAAAGTAGACAGTCCAAGGTACAGTATTTAGTAAGAGGAATGGTGAGTTTTTTGAACTTGTAATTTTTTGTTACGATTTTTTGGAAAATGAAGAAACAAGTTTTTTTTTTTTAAACATAATATTACCAATGCAGTACAGCGTTATCATATGACTGATGTGGTGATGATCAGGGATACTGACTGGTGACAGTAAGTTAAAAAAATAAAATAAAATATAATAATAAATAAATACTTTTTTATTCAGTTTTTTTTATACTTTAACATTAAAAAAAATTGTTTTAACTACTTTTTTTACATATTGTCATCAGAGTAGTTCAGTATAAACATAATGACACTGTACTACTTTTCGGTGGGGTGAACAGGAAATTCTTTTTTTTTTTTTTCTTTTTTTACACTGTTAATGTTTATAACAGTGATGATCACTGACACTGTTGTGGAGGTAGGAGAATTAGGTGGCAAGGGTAGTACAGAAGAAAAGAAACTATGCTTCTGGTTGAAAAATATTCTTCATATTTACATCTGGGTGCCTTGTAAATGCTTACTAAAAGTTCAAAAGTATTTAATAGGTGCCTCCAATATTATGTTAGAAAATACTTAACCAGCCAATTGCAAGGAATATTAGCTGGTCTGGCATATTTATAGAATGAATTAGAGAATATAGAACCCATTGTAGCATCAGCAGGAAAAAAAATACCAGACCTTAAAATGGTTATAAAGGCTGAAGGTTTTTTAACCTCATGCATTCTATCATGAAGGTAAAAAACCTTCAGTGTGCAGCTCCCCCCCTCAGCACCCCTAATACTTACTTGAGCCCGTTCTTGATCCATGTGCTCGACAGCAACTGCATCTTCCCTGGGTCTCTCCCTCCTCATTTGCTCAATTACAGCAGCAGGAGCCATTGTCAATCACAGCCAATGAGGAGGGAGCAGGGGACAGGGCACAGCCATACTCTGGGTGTCTTTTAAGCCCTTTTCACACAGGGTGGACTCGTCAGAAGATCCGCTTGCTTAGCGGCAGATCTCTCCGCTGATCCCCGCTGAGCAAGCGGATGACAGGTCTGTGTCCACTCCACTGCTGCAGAGTGGACCGAGACACAGCCCGCTGTCCTCTATCTGGTTGGATGGATCAGATTGGATGCCGGCGGGTGTAACACACAGAGGCAACTCAGGAGCAAGCAGTTTGCTCTGGGGGCACTCAGCAGGGGGAGAAGCTACACTATATTGCCAAAAGTATTGGGACACCTGCCTTTACACACACATGAATTTTAATGGCATCCCAGTCTTAGTCCGTAGTGTTCATTATTGGGTTGGCTCACCCTTTGCAGCTATAACAGCTTCATCTCTTCTGGGAAGGCTGTCCACATGGTTTAGGAGTGTGTCTATGGGAACGTTTGACCATTCTTCCAGAAGCGCATTTGTGAGGTCAGGCACTGATGGCGGATGAGAAGGCCTGGCTCGCAGTCTCCGCTCTAATTTATTCCAAAAGTGTTCTATCGGGTTGAGGTCAGGACTCTGTGCAGGCCAGTCAAGTTCCTCCACCCTGAACTCGCTCATCCATGTCTTTATGGATCTTGCTTTGTGCACTGGGGCGCAGTCATGTTGGAACAGGAAAGGGCCATCCGTAAACTGTTCCCACAAAGTTGAGGGCATGAAATTGCCCGAAATGTCTTGGTATGCTGACGCCTTAAGAGTTTCCTTCACTGGAACTAAGGGGCCAAGCTCAACCCCTGAAAAACAATCCCACACCATAATCCCCCCTCCACCAACTTTTACACTTGGTATAATGCAGTCAGGCAAGTACTGTTCTCCTGGCAACAGCCAAACCCAGACACGTCCACTGAATTGCCAGACAGAGAAGCGTGATTCGTCACTTCGGAGAACATGTCTCCACTGCTCTCAAGTTCAGTGGTGGTGTGCTTTACACCATTGCATCCAACGCTTTAGGTCTTGAGCTACTGACTCTACAGACAGTTGGTGACTTCTGCACACTGTGCGCTGCAGAATGCGCTGACCCCGCTCTGTCATTTTTTGTAGCCTACCACTAGAGATGAGCGAATTATTCAAAAATTCGGTTCGGCTGATTCGCCGAATTCGCCGAATAAATTCGCTTCGAGCCGAATATATTCGCTGCGAATTTAACTTATAAAAAGGGTGTTTCTAGGCTTCAGAGAGCCTTTATATTAGTGCAGAACACTGTACCTTTAATTTAAATGCCCTTGGAGTCTGCTGGGGAAGAGAAATAAGAGAAATAATACTGTCAGTCAGTATGACATGCAGATGAGTGCCGTCGATCTTAGAATCACCGCACACTTCACTCATTTGGGCAGTCACGGGGCCAAAACCAGAGTGTGGAGCCACAGTGTGGTGGTGGAGGCAGCAGCAATGGGAGGCCATACAGCACCCTATGACAAAATGGAACCCACCAGCAGTGTGAGGAGACCTGAAAGTGGCACATGGCAGAGTGTGGCGATGGAGACAGCAGCAATGGGAGGCCGTACAGGGACCCATGACACACTCTGGACCTGGCAGCAGCATGAGGAGGCGGTACAGGGGCCCATGACAGATTACGGGCCTGGCAGCAGCATGAGGAGTCGGTACGGGGGCCCATGGCAGATTACGGGCCTGGCAGCAGCATGAGGAGGCGGTACAGGGGCCCATGGCAGAGTGGCGGAGCAGAAGCAGCTTCAATTGAAGGCCATACACAGGCCTAGGTTTAAAAGTTCCTCACAGTTAATTCCAATAACGAACTCTACTCCTCCGTGCAATCTACTTACGAGACCCTGGGCAGGTCTGGGTCCAATTTGTGGTAGAGACTGGTTTTGTTCAGCGTTTGTCAACGATTTGCCGTTAAGTGATGCAAACCCGCTGAACCACGTTCATGAGGAGCCGATACAGGGGGCCATGAATCAGTATGGACCTGGCAGCAGCGTGAGCAGACGACAGAGGCACATGGCGCAGGGTGGCGGTGTAGGCAGCATTATTCTGAAGCCATACACAGGCCTAGGTTAAAAAGCGGAAGCCGTCAGCAGCGTGAGCAGACGACAGAGACACATGGCGCAGGGTGGCGGTGGATGCAGCAGTATTCGGAAGCCAAACACAGGCCTTGGTTAAAAAGCGGAAGCCGTCAGCAGCGTGAGCAGACGACAGAGGCACATGGCGCAGGGTGGCGGTGGAGGCAGCAGCAATGGAAGGCCATACAGCACCCTATCACAAAATGGAACCCACCAACAGTGTAAGGAGACCTGAAAGTGGCACATGGCAGAGTCTGGCGATGAAGTCAGCAGCAAGAGGAGGCGGTACAGGGGCCCATGGCAGAGTGGCGAAGCGTAAGCAGCTTAAATTGAAGGCCATACAGAGGCCTATGTTAAAAAGTCCCCCCAGCAGCAGTGTGGGGAGACGACTATCAAGAGTCCAATGGCAGAGTGGCGGAGCAGAAGCAGCTTCAATTGAAGGCCATACACAGGCCTAGGTTAAAAAGTCCCCCCAGCAGCAGCGTGGGGAGACGACTATCAAGAGTCCAATGGCAGAGTGGTGGAGCGGAAGCAGCTTCAATTGAAGGCCATACACAGGCCTAGGTTAAAAAGTCCCCCCAGCAGCAGTGTGGGGAGACGACTATCAAGAGTCCAATGGCTGAGTGGCGATCCGGGAAGTCAGCGTTGTGATTGCAGATGTAATGCAGAGATTCTATGAGTTGATGCCGTGGGTGCGAAGAAGATCATATACCGTCGTACTTCCATCCATAAGACAGAACAACCTGCGAACCGGGAGCTTTATTGCCCTGACCCGCTGAGCAGCTTCTGGGATACCCAAGAGGCCCATGGCAGAGTGGCGGAGTGTAAGCAGCTTCAATTAAAGGCCATACAGAGGCCTATGTTAAAAAGTCCCCCCAGCAGCAGCATGGGGAGACGACTATCAAGAGTCCAATGGCAGAGTGGCGGAGCGGAATCAGCTTCAATTGAAGGCCATACACAGGCCTAGGTTAAAAAGTCCCCCCAGCAGCAGTGTGGGGAGACGACTATCAAGAGTCCAATGGCTGAGTGGCGATCCGGGAAGTCAGCGTTGTGATTGCAGATGCAATGCAGAGATTCTATGAGGTGATGCCGTGGGTGCGAAGAAGATCATATACCGTCGTACTTCCATCCATAAGACGGAACAACCTGCGAACCGGGAGCTTTATTGCCCTGACCCGCTGAGCAGCTTCTGGGATACCCAAGAGGCCCATGGCAGAGTGGCGGAGCGTAAGCAGCTTCAATTGAAGGCCATACAGAGGCCTATGTTAAAAAGTCCCCCCAGCAGCAGCGTGGGGAGACGACTATCAAGAGTCCAATGGCAGAGTGGCGGAGCGGAAGCAGCTTCAATTGAAGGCCATACACAGGCCTAGGTTAAAAAGTCCCCCCAGCAGCAGTGTGGGGAGATGACTATCAAGAGTCCAATGGCTGAGTGGCGATCCGGAAAGTCAGCGTTGTGATTGCAGATGCAATGCAGAGATTCTATGAGGTGATGCCGTGGGTGCGAAGAAGATCATATACCGTCGTACTTCCATCCATAAGACGGAACAACCTGCGAACCGGGAGCTTTATTGCCCTGACCCGCTGAGCAGCTTCTGGGATACCCAAGAGGCCCATGGCAGAGTGGCGGAGCGTAAGCAGCTTCAATTAAAGGCCATACAGAGGCCTATGTTAAAAAGTCCCCCCAGCAGCAGCGTGGGGAGACGACTATCAAGAGTCCAATGGCAGAGTGGCGGAGCAGAAGCAGCTTCAATTGAAGGCCATACACAGGCCTAGGTTAAAAAGTCCCCCCAGCAGCAGCGTGGGGAGACGACTATCAAGAGTCCAATGGCAGAGTGGTGGAGCGGAAGCAGCTTCAATTGAAGGCCATACACAGGCCTAGGTTAAAAAGTCCCCCCAGCAGCAGTGTGGGGAGACGACTATCAAGAGTCCAATGGCTGAGTGGCGATCCGGGAAGTCAGCGTTGTGATTGCAGATGTAATGCAGAGATTCTATGAGTTGATGCCGTGGGTGCGAAGAAGATCATATACCGTCGTACTTCCATCCATAAGACAGAACAACCTGCGAACCGGGAGCTTTATTGCCCTGACCCGCTGAGCAGCTTCTGGGATACCCAAGAGGCCCATGGCAGAGTGGCGGAGCGTAAGCAGCTTCAATTGAAGGCCATACACAGGCCTAGGTTAAAAAGTCCCCCCAGCAGCAGTGTGGGGAGATGACTATCAAGAGTCCAATGGCTGAGTGGCGATCCGGGAAGTCAGCGTTGTGATTGCAGATGCAATGCAGAGATTCTATGAGGTGATGCCGTGGGTGCGAAGAAGATCATATACCGTCGTACTTCCATCCATAAGACAGAACAACCTGCGAACCGGGAGCTTTATTGCCCTGACCCGCTGAGCAGCTTCTGGGATACCCAAGAGGCCCATGGCAGAGTGGCGGAGCGTAAGCAGCTTCAATTGAAGGCCATACAGAGGCCTATGTTAAAAAGTCCCCCCAGCAGCAGCGTGGGGAGACGACTATCAAGAGTCCAATGGCAGAGTGGCGGAGCGGAAGCAGCTTCAATTGAAGGCCATACACAGGCCTAGGTTAAAAAGTCCCCCCAGCAGCAGTGTGGGGAGACGACTATCAAGAGTCCAATGGCTGAGTGGCGATCCGGGAAGTCAGCGTTGTGATTGCAGATGCAATGCAGAGATTCTATGAGGTGATGCCGTGGGTGCGAAGAAGATCATATACCGTCGTACTTCCATCCATAAGACGGAACAACCTGCGAACCGGGAGCTTTATTGCCCTGACCCGCTGAGCAGCTTCTGGGATACCCAAGAGGCCCATGGCAGAGTGGCGGAGCGTAAGCAGCTTCAATTAAAGGCCATACAGAGGCCTATGTTAAAAAGTCCCCCCAGCAGCAGCGTGGGGAGACGACTATCAAGAGTCCAATGGCAGAGTGGCGGAGCGGAAGCAGCTTCAATTGAAGGCCATACACAGGCCTAGGTCTAAAAGTCCCCCCAGCAGCAGTGTGGGGAGACGACTATCAAGAGTCCAATGGCTGAGTGGCGATCCGGGAAGTCAGCGTTGTGATTGCAGATGCAATGCAGAAATTTTATGAGGTAATGCTGTGGGTGCGAAGAAGATCATATACCGTCGTACTTCCATCCATAAGACGGAACAACCTGCGAACCGGGAGCTTTATTGCCCTGACCCGCTGAGCAGCTTCTGGGATACCCAAGAGTTTGGCTTCTGTGGGGAATATGGTTGAAAACTGAAACTTAAAGGCATGTTGACGGAAGGGCACCAGTGTCAGTGCTCCGGAGGGAATATAGCTTCAAAGCTGACACTTAAAGGTATATCGACGGTCAGAGACCACAGGAAGTGGAGCTTGCGTCTTAAATCGACTGAATGTGGCAGACGTGAAACGTCTACGGGCCGTATATGAAACGGGTTGTTCCTCTTTCTGGAATAAGTGTTGGAAATGGCCACTCTTTTTGGTGTGGCGTTTTGTCTATTTAATTCCGATAACGGACTCTACTCCTCCGTGCAATCTAGTTACGAGACCCTGGGCAGGTCTGGGTCCAATTTGTGGTAGAGACTGGTTTTGTTCAGCCATGCTTGAGTGAGTAATAACAGGTCTGTGCTGCCCTTTGGTGTCTGGCTTAATGCGCACAACACTGAACGTCCCAGCATTTGTCAACGATTTGCCGTTAAGTGATGCAAACCCGCTGAACCACGTTCATGAGGAGCCGGTACAGGGGGCCATGAATCAGTATGGACCTGGCAGCAGTGTGAGGAGACCCGAAAGTGGCACATGGCGCAGGGTGGCGGTGGAGGCAGCAGTATTCGGAAGCCATACACAGGACTAGTTTAAAAAGCGGAAGCCGTCAGCAGCGTGAGCAGACGACAGAGGCACATGGCGCAGGGTGGCGGTGGAGGCAGCAGTATTCGGAAGCCATACACAGGCCTAGGTTAAAAAGCGGAAGCCGTCAGCAGCGTGAGCAGACGACAGAGGCACATGGCGCAGGGTGGCGGTGGAGGCAGCAGTATTCGGAAGCCATACACAGGCCTAGGTTTAAAACTGGAACCCAGCAGCGTGAGCAGACGACAAAGACGCACATGGCAGAGTATGGATCTGGCAGCAGTATGAGAAGGCGGTACAGGGGCCCGTGGCACAGTGTGGTGATGGGGGCTACAGCAACTGGATGCCAGAAAGTGGCCGATAGGGCTATATACTGCATGGAATTATAAAGTTGTAAAGACAGCGGCCTATAAGGCTATACACACTATAACAATCATGACTTGATTGACCATTGGCCTATAAGGCTATACACAGCATGAATATCATGACTTATTCTGAGAGTGGTTTGGAAGGCTATATACAAAAAGTAATTCATGAGCTGTCCGGACAGCGGACAATAAGTACATATATACAAATCAATTCATCAGCTGTCCAGCCAGCGGCCTCAAAGGCGACACATATAGAAAGCAATTCATGAGCTGTTCAGACAGCGGCCTCTAAGGCGACAGATATACAAAGCAATTCCCGAGGTGTTCAGGGAGCGGCCTGAACGGCTAGGTTATTACTAAATATATTTTTGTGGCCAAACATCGGCCTATAAATAGATGTCTACACAGTGACAAAAAATTATGTCGCCAGACAGCGGCCCCTAAGGCGACAGATATACAAAGCAATTCCCGAGGTGTTCAGTGAGCGGCTTGAACGTCTAGGTTATTACTAAATATATCTTTCTGGCCAAACATCGGCCTATAAATAGATGTCTACACAGTGACAAAAAAGTAGGTCGCCTTACAGCGGCGTATCCTACAAATTGACATTATAAGAAATGGTTTAGACCAAAAAAAAAAAAAAAAAACTTTGATGCGATTCTATACCTTAGTAGATTGTGGAAAGTCGACAAGTCAAGCGTAACTGTGTACATTACAGAAAATCTTAACAAGACAACCAAACATGTGGCCAAACCGTGACCGATACAACAAGTTAACAATGTAAGAAACAGGAGGGGGCAAAACCGTGGCCAATAAATAAACAGTCCACCTCATTGATGAGATGGACAACACGTGTCAAATAAATATTTAAAAAAATTGCTATTCCATCGGTCTGGAACTGGTCGACTATAAATAATTAAAAAGTTTAAATTCATGTGACAGTCGTCCAGCGACGTATAAATAATTTAAAAACACCAATTCACGAGGGGCCCGACCAGCAGAGTATAAGTCATTAAAAAGGTTCAATTCATGTGACGGTCGTCCAGCGAAGTATAAATAATTTAAAAACCCCAATTCATGAGGGGCCCAACCTGCAGAGTATAAGTCATTAAAAATGTGCAAAACATGAGTCAGCCGACCAGCAACCTCTCAATAAAATATATATACAAATGTACGGATCAGGTGGAGGTCTTCCATTTGTCCCTAATAACATGTTTGGGGCATGATTCATGGCGCATTTAGTCAGTTGTGTCAGGAACTGGTGGTTTGAAATCCAGACTAATCCACGCCTGATTCATTTTCACAAACGTGAGTCTCTCCACACTTTGGGTGGACAGTCGTGTCCTCCGCGGAGTTACAATACCTCCTGCCGCACTAAACACGCGCACTCCGATGCCACGCTACTGGCCGGGCATGACAGGCTGCCTTTCAAGGGCAAATTCAGCTAGTTGGGGCCAAAGGTCAAGTTTCGTTGCCCAGTAGTCAAGGGGATTGTCTACCTCGGTTGGCAGGGTGCTGTCCAAGTAGGCCCAAGCCTGTTGTTTGAGGTCCTGCTCCAGGTCCACCTGATGCTGCTGCTGCTGCTGCGGCTGGTTAGTAGTTTCCACACTGGTGAAGAACGCTGGTGAAGAAAGCTACTCATCATCGACTGCAGACTGAGGCAGCCGCTGCTGGTGGAGCTGCCACTGCTCCTACCACCCCACCCCTCCCCTGCTGCCATGGCAGCGGAACGCGAGCGCACAGGGCCCACAGTGTCTGAGGATGGACGTTGGCGCAGAAAGGCAGAGACCAACTGACTACATAGGTGGTTTTTATAGTACTTTATTTTGGCCTCCCTCTCAGCAGGTGTGAAAAAGGCCACCATTTTTGAACGGTAGCGAGGGTCCAACAAGGTGAACAGCCAAAAGTCATCCCTCTGTCTGATGGTTATTATTCGGCTGTCGCTACGCAAGCAACCGAGCATGCTATGGGCCATTTGTGCCAAGGAATGCGAGGGACTCCCTGCCTCCATCTCCACAGCATACTGCCACGGTGCGTCTGGGTCCTCTGTCTCCTCCTCCTCCTCTACCAGATGCTCCTGCTCCTCCACTCCTGTCCGCTGAGTGGAAAAACCACCCATTTCACTCAATAATTCCTGAGCACCAATGTCCTCCTCTACCTCCTCCTCTTCTTCCTGTCCTGCTCCCACAGGGGTCATGTGGTGTTGAGATCTGTGCGCCACGTCTACCGCACCCTGACCAGCCATTGTTAACAGCATTTGTTCCAGGACGTGCAACAGAGGAATGACGTCGTTCATCCCATAGTCCTGCCGACTCACGAATAGCGTGGCCTCCTCAAAGGGCCTGAGCAAGCGGCAGGTGTCACGCATGAACTGCCAATGGCTGACATCTAAGTTACACAGGGGAGTACCTTTATCCGCTTGTAACATCAGGAAATCGGTGATGGCCTTTCGCTGTTCGTAAAGGCGGTCTAACATATTTAGGGTTGAATTCCACCTTGTTGCAACGTCGCAGATCAGGCGATGCTGTGGAATTCTGTTCTGCCGCTGCAGCTCAAGGAGGGTGTGCTTTGCGGTGTAGGAATGGCTGAAATGCATGCAAAGTTTACGTGACATTTTAAGGATGTCTTGCAGTGGGATGGTGGATTTTAGGAACCGCTTGACAACCAGATTGAACACGTGAGCCATGCATGGCGCATGGCACAACCTTCCTTGACGCAGAGCAGACACCATGTTCTTTCCGTTGTCGGTCAACATGGTTCCGATTTTCAGTTTGCGCGGAGACAGCCATCTGTCGATTTCTCTGTTCATTACACTCAGAAGTTCCTCCCCTGTGTGACTACGTTCGCCAAGGCATACCAGGTGCAGCACAGCGTGACACTGTTGCGCCCTGCACATGTGATATGCCGGTCGGGTAATGGGACTTGGCACGGGGGTGGCGGCTGAGGACACGGCGGAAGAAGAGGTGGTAGAGGCGGACATCTTTGCTGGACCAAGGACGTGCAAACGTGGAGGCAAAAGCGGCGTGACCTGTCCAAGTTGCTGGTGCGGCTGTGACGGCACCACGTTCACCCAGTGGGCCGTAAATGACATGTACTGTCCCTGACCGTAGTTACAGCTCCACACGTCGGCGCTGCCGTGCACTTTGGCAGAGACCGACATGCTCAAAGACTGGCCCACCATCTCTTCTACATGTGAATGCAGGGCTGGCACTGCCTTTTTGGCGAAGAAATGCCGGCTTGGCACTCTCCACCGCGGCTCGGCACAAGCCATCATTTCTCGGAAAGGTGCTGAGTCCACCACTTGGAAAGGGAGGGACTGCAGCACCAGCAACTTGGACAGGAGGACGTTCAGCTTCTGCACCGTCAGGTGCGTGCTCGCAAACTGTTGTCTCTTGGAAACGGATTCCAAGAAAGACTGCTGACGGAATCCGTGAAGAGGAGTAGCAGGAGAAGGAGCATCTGAATGAGCGGAAGATGCCAACGAGCGACAACTCCCCTCAGCAGAGGTGTTGGAGCCTTGACTGGCTGATAGAGGGCGATTGACGTCGGGTGACGGAGCAAGTAACGGAGCGGGTGATGGAGCGGGGGCTGGGGCAGGCAGAACCGCTGTATCTTTATCACGCTTTTCCCAGGCCACCGAATGGCGACGCTGCATATGCTGACGCAACGCTGTAGTCCCAACATTGGCCCCCTGGCCACGCTTGACTTTCTGGCCACATAGTCGACATACGGCTACGTTTACTTCCTCTGGCGGCTTGACGAAAAATTGCCACACCGCCGAGTAGGAAACTTTGCCCCCGATACTCCTCACTGGCTGACTGCTACTTCCTCCGTGCACACCGGCACCACTACTGGCCGTGGTGGTAGGCTGCAGTGGAGCTGGTGCTCTACTCCGTGGCCGTTTGGCTCCACTGACACTGCTGCGACCCTGCTGCCTCCTGGGCAACCCACCGACTGTTTTGCTCGCTGGCAAGCTGGCACCCTCTTCTCCTGATGATGCGGAAGCAATAGCCTGATGACGACGAGGCTGCCAAGTGCGATCAGCCTCATCATCATCAATTAGGGTCTCCGCGTCACTACTAGCCCCCTCGGCTGCGTGTGGGTCAGGAGACAGACCTGTCTCTAGACCGGTTACCGAGCCACTCTCCTCGCCAGTACTTCTTCGCCTGGCTGCTGAAGAGGCGGATGTCTCCCCCCGTTCCTGACTGCCCTCTGTTAGCTCTTCCTCAGTGGGGCTGAGCCCACAGCATGCAATACTTCGCTTGGTGAGGGAACACCAAAGGACAGGGGCAAGTCGAGGACACGTGATTTCAGTGGGCTTGCTCCCGGGCCATGCCAACTAACGGTTGTGTCTGACGTACCCACCGACCGTTGGCTGTAGGTGTCAGAGGTGACCTGGGAAGAGGAAGACGACCGAGTCAACCAATCGATGACGGCAGGGTTGTCGGTGGAGACACGACCGCTGGATGACACCGGGAGCACTGGCCTCTGGCTGCGACTAGTGCTGCCTCGACCCCTTCCTCTGCTGCCACGTCTGCTCGCTCCTGAAACATTGCCTCCTCTGCCACTCCTCTGCGTGTTGTCTGACATACTCTTTAATTCAATAAGCACCCCAAAAATAAAAGCGGATTTAACTCTTTGAACGTACAATAGTGGTTGTGAAGCAGAAAGTCAGTTTATTGTACACAATCGGTCAATTGCAGCTTGCCGTTGGCTGTAAACTGTACGTTTATGTCACTGGAATGCACTAATCACCCAAAAAATATTACCGCCAGTCGGCGTGTAAATGGATTTAACTCTTTGAACGTACAATAGTGGTTGTGAAGCAGAAAGTCAGTTTATTGTACACAATCGGTCAATTGCAGCTTGCCGTTGGCTGGAAACTGTACGTTTCTGTCACTGGAATGCACTAATCACCCAAAAAATATTACCGCCAGCCGGCGTGTAAATGGATTTAACTCTTTGAACGTACAATAGTGGTTGTGAAGCAGAAAGTCAGTTTATTGTACACAATCGGTCAATTGCAGCTTGCCGTTGGCTGGAAACTGTACGTTTATGTCACTGGAATGCACTAATCACCCAAAAAATATTACCGCCAGCCGGCGTGTAAATGGATTTAACTCTTTGAACGTACAATAGTGGTTGTGAAGCAGAAAGTCAGTTTATTTAGCACAATCGGTCAATTGCAGCTTGCCGTTGGCTGGAAACTGTACGTTTATGTCACTGGAATGCACTAATCACCCAAAAAATATTACCGCCAGCCGGCGTGTAAATGGATTTAACTCTTTGAACGTACAATAGTGGTTGTGAAGCAGAAAGTCAGTTTATTTAGCACAATCGGTCAATTGCAGCTTGCCGTTGGCTGGAAACTGTACGTTTATGTCACTGGAATGCACTAATCACCCAAAAAATATTACCACCACCCGGCGTGTATATGGATTTAACTCTTTGAACATACAATAGTGGTTGTGAAGCAGAAAGTCAGTTTATTTAGCACAATCGGTCAATTGCAGCTTGCCGTTGGCTGGAAACTGTACGTTTATGTCACTGGAATGCACTAATCACCCAAAAAATATTACCACCAGCCGGCGTGTAAATGGATTTAACTCTTTGAACGTACAATAGTGGTTGTGAAGCAGAAAGTCAGTTTATTGTACACAATCGGTCAATTGCAGCTTGCCGTTGGCTGTAAACTGTACGTTTATGTCACTGGAATGCACTAATCACCCAAAAAATATTACCGCCAGCCGGCGTATAAATGGATTTAACTCTTTGAACGTACAATAGTGGTTGTGAAGCAGAAAGTCAGTTTATTGTACACAATCGGTCAATTGCAGCTTGCCGTTGGCTGGAAACTGTACGTTTCTGTCACTGGAATGCACTAATCAACCAAAAAATATTACCGCCAGCCGGCGTGTAAATGGATTTAACTCTTTGAACGTACAATAGTGGTTGTGAAGCAGAAAGTCAGTTTATTTAGCACAATCGGTCAATTGCAGCTTGCCGTTGGCTGGAAACTGTACGTTTATGTCACTGGAATGCACTAATCACCCAAAAAATATTACCGCCACCCGGCGTGTAAATGGATCTAACTCTTTGAACGTACAATAGTGGTTGTGAAGCAGAAAGTCAGTTTATTTAGCACAATCGGTCAATTGCAGCTTGCCGTTGGCTGGAAACTGTACGTTTATGTCACTGGAATGCACTAATCACCCAAAAAATATTACCGCCACCCGGCGTGTATATGGATTTAACTCTTTGAACGTACAATAGTGGTTGTGAAGCAGAAAGTCAGTTTATTTAGCACAATCGGTCAATTGCAGCTTGCCGTTGGCTGGAAACTGTACGTTTAGGTCACTGGAATGCACTAATCACCCAAAAAATATTACCGCCAGCCGGCGTGTAAATGGATTTAACTCTTTGAACGTACAATAGTGGTTGTGAAGCAGAAAGTCAGTTTATTGTACACAATCGGTCAATTGCAGCTTGCCGTTGGCTGGAAACTGTACGTTTCTGTCACTGGAATGCACTAATCACCCAAAAAATATTACCGCCAGCCGGCGTGTAAATGGATTTAACTCTTTGAACGTACAATAGTGGTTGTGAAGCAGAAAGTCAGTTTATTGTACACAATCGGTTAATTGCAGCTTGCCGTTGGCTGGAAACTGTACGTTTGTGTCACTGGAATGCACTAATCACCCAAAAAATATTACCGCCAGCCGGCGTGTAAATGGATTTAACTCTTTGAACGTACAATAGTGGTTGTGAAGCAGAAAGTCAGTTTATTGTACACAATCGGTCAATTGCAGCTTGCCGTTGGCTGGAAACTGTACGTTTATGTCACTGGAATGCACTAATCACCCAAAAAATATTACCGCCACCCGGCGTGTAAATGGATCTAACTCTTTGAACGTACAATAGTGGTTGTGAAGCAGAAAGTCAGTTTATTGTACACAATCGGTCAATTGCAGCTTGCCGTTGGCTGGAAACTGTACGTTTATGTCACTGGAATGCACTAATCACCCAAAAAATATTACCGCCAGCCGGCGTGTATATGGATTTAACTCTTTGAATGTACAATAGTGGTTGTGAAGCAGAAAGTCAGTTTATTTAGCACAATCGGTCAATTGCAGCTTGCCGTTGGCTGGAAACTGTACGTTTATGTCACTGGAATGCACTAATCACCCAAAATATATTACCGCCACCCGGCGTGTATATGGATTTAACTCTTTGAAAGTACAATAGTGGTTGTGAAGCAGAAAGTCAGTTTATTTAGCACAATCGGTCAATTGCAGCTTGCCGTTGGCTGGAAACTGTACGTTTAGGTCACTGGAATGCACTAATCACCCAAAAAATATTACCACCAGCCGGCGTGTAAATGGATTTAACTCTTTGAACGTACAATAGTGGTTGTGAAGCAGAAAGTCAGTTTATTTAGCACAATCGGTCAATTGCAGCTTGCCGTTGGCTGGAAACTGTACGTTTCTGTCACTGGAATGCACTAATCACCCAAAAAATATTACCGCCAGCCGGCGTGTAAATGGATTTAACTCTTTGAACGTACAATAGTGGTTGTGAAGCAGAAAGTCAGTTTATTGTACACAATCGGTCAATTGCAGCTTGCCGTTGGCTGGAAACTGTACGTTTCTGTCACTGGAATGCACTAATCACCCAAAAAATATTACCGCCAGCCGGCGTGTAAATGGATTTAACTCTTTGAACGTACAATAGTGGTTGTGAAGCAGAAAGTCAGTTTATTTAGCACAATCGGTCAATTGCAGCTTGCCGTTGGCTGGAAACTGTACGTTTATGTCACTGGAATGCACTAATCACCCAAATAATATTACCGCCACCCGGCGTGTAAATGGATTTAACTCTTTGAACGTACAATAGTGGTTGTGAAGCAGAAAGTCAGTTTATTTAGCACAATCGGTCAATTGCAGCTTGCCGTTGGCTGGAAACTGTACGTTTATGTCACTGGAATGCACTAATCACCCAAAAAATATTACCGCCACCCGGCGTGTAAATGGATCTAACTCTTTGAACGTACAATAGTGGTTGTGAAGCAGAAAGTCAGTTTATTTAGCACAATCGGTCAATTGCAGCTTGCCGTTGGATGGAAACTGTACGTTTATGTCACTGGAATGCACTAATCACACAAAAAATATTTCCGCCACCCGGCGTGTATATGGATTTAACTGTTTGAATGTACAATAGTGGTTGTGAAGCAGAAAGTCAGTTTATTTAGCACAATCGGTCAATTGCAGCTTGCCGTTGGCTGGAAACTGTACGTTTATGTCACTGGAATGCACTAATCACCCAAAAAATATTACCGCCACCCGGCGTGTAAATGGATCTAACTCTTTGAACGTACAATAGTGGTTGTGAAGCAGAAAGTCAGTTTATTGTACACAATCGGTCAATTTCAGCTTGCCGTTGGCTGGAAACTGTACGTTTCTGTCACTGGAATGCACTAATCACCCAAAAAATATTACCGCCAGCCGGCGTGTAAATGGATTTAACTCTTTGAACATACAATAGTGGTTGTGAAGCAGAAAGTCAGTTTATTTAGCACAATCGGTCAATTGCAGCTTGCCGTTGGCTGGAAACTGTACGTTTATGTCACTGGAATGCACTAATCACCCAAATAATATTACCGCCACCCGGCGTGTAAATGGATTTAACTCTTTGAACGTACAATAGTGGTTGTGAAGCAGAAAGTCAGTTTATTTAGCACAATCGGTCAATTGCAGCTTGCCGTTGGCTGGAAACTGTACGTTTATGTCACTGGAATGCACTAATCACCCAAAAAATATTACCGCCACCCGGCGTGTAAATGGATCTAACTCTTTGAACGTACAATAGTGGTTGTGAAGCAGAAAGTCAGTTTATTTAGCACAATCGGTCAATTGCAGCTTGCCGTTGGCTGGAAACGGTACGTTTATGTCACTGGAATGCACTAATCACCCAAAAAATATTACCGCCACCCGGCGTGTATATGGATTTAACTCTTTGAACGTACAATAGTGGTTGTGAAGCAGAAAGTCAGTTTATTTAGCACAATCGGTCAATTGCAGCTTGCCGTTGGCTGGAAACTGTACGTTTATGTCACTGGAATGCACTAATCACCCAAAAAATATTACCGCCACCCGGCGTGTAAATGGATCTAACTCTTTGAACGTACAATAGTGGTTGTGAAGCAGAAAGTCAGTTTATTGTACACAATCGGTAAATTGCAGCTTGCCGTTGGCTGGAAACTGTACGTTTGTGTCACTGGAATGCACTAATCACCCAAAAAATATTACCGCCAGCCGGCGTGTAAATGGATCTAACTCTTTGAACGTACAATAGTGGTTGTGAAGCAGAAAGTCAGTTTATTGTACACAATCGGTAAATTGCAGCTTGCCGTTGGCTGGAAACTGTACGTTTGTGTCACTGGAATGCACTAATCACCCAAAAAATATTACCGCCAGCCGGCGTGTAAATGGATCTAACTCTTTGAACGTACAATAGTGGTTGTGAAGCAGAAAGTCAGTTTATTTTGCACAATCGGCAAACTGCAGCACCAACTGTGCACGACAGCCACCAAAAAAAAAAAAGGGTGTATGTCACTTTAAATTTTCGATTCTTTGATAGCTGTGGCCCTAAGTAACGATTCTGTGTCCCTGAGTAACAATTCTGTGTCCCTGAGTAACGATTCTGTGTCCCTGAGTAACGATTCTGTGGCCCTAAAGTCTCTGTGGCCCTAACTCTGTCCCTTAATACACACAGGTCTGTCTCTCTTGAATGACCGGAGGCTAATGGAGAATTCTAAGATGGCCGCGATTTATAGCTCCACCATTACACAGTGCTGGCTGGCTGCTGATTGGCTAATGCGATCACATGTCATGAATGCATTATGGGTCAGCGCGCCTTGTCTGCGCGCCTTCCCAGAGATCCCCGCCCCATCTTCTCTGTCCATTTTCTCCGTCGCCACACATGTCGCCGCCATTTTTGGGAAAATTCGATTCGTGCATCCAAAGTTTGCTAATCTTCGGATTCGTCGCGAATAGAATTTTTCCAAATCTTCGGAACAAATTCCACTTCGTCATGTTCGATTCGCTCATCTCTACCTACCACTTCATGGCTGAGTTGCTGTTGTTCCCAGTTATTTCCACTTTGTTATAATACCACTAACAGTTGACCGTGGAATATTTAGTAGCAGGGAAATTTCACAGATGGATTGCACAGGTGGTAATGGTACCATGCTTGAATTCACTGAGCTCCTGAGAGTGACCCATTCTTTCATAAATGTTTGTAGAAGCAGTCTGCATGCCTAGGTGCTTGATTCTATACACCTGTCGCCATGGGGGTGATTGAAGGACCTAAATCATATGATTTGGAGGGGTATCCAAATAAGTTTTGGTAATATAGTGTAGGATCGCTGGTGGGGACCCGAGAAGGTGAGACTCAGGGATGCTCTGTGCAAAACTATTGCACAGAGCAGGATGTATGACATGTTTGTTAATTTTTAAATAAAACATCTGAACCTTTTGTATCACTTTAACTTTTGTATTTGTGGCCTTAATTGGACAGCAGTGGCTTTATTTATGATTTAGTTAGGTTCTGTTTTTGGATGACATTGGTAATGCTGGGGTTCATCATGTGTTGGAAAGAGGTTTGGTTCACCAGTACCATAGGTTCACAAACATTTGCCTGAAAATGTTGCAGGTTTAGTGCAGACTATAATGCAATGCATAGCCTTTGCATTTGGCTAGCTGAGCCAGTAATTTGAAGGAATAAATAAGCCAGCCCACTTTCTATAAAAGGTTTGGCTCGCAGCAGCCATATTGTCAGTGTGTGTTACAACTCTTAGGGAAAGCTTACAATTCTGTGTAGGGATCAATACTGTTTCCATAAATACTTTATTTATTTTAATTTTGGCATTGATACATGTCTCCAGTGGCGCTTGGCTTACCGTGCATTTGTTTGACAATAGCTTGCTTATTAGCCCTACAAAAGTTCAGAACTGAATAACAAGAGTATATACTCTGCAGACTTCAGTGGGGTTCACCACAAAGTTTTTGTGAACTTTAGACATCAAGCAAGATTTGCAAACCTGTTTACAAATCAAACCCAGGCTTATCCCTAATCAAGGGATTTTGTTATCCAGAAATGGTTTTCATGCCTATGAATTTGCTACTCCTTTTCACAGTTAAAAAAGAATTAACAAAAAAACTTTACCATGGAGTTAATCCTTTCCCACCCATAAAGATCAGCCTGTTAGTGATTGTAGACCCAACTGAGCACCAGTATAAAAATAGAAAAAAGCAGCAATTAGATGTCACTAGGGGACTTTCTGAAAATAGTATGGGTAAATGCTTTAGGCTCCTGCTGGTTTCTGTTTTCTCTTTCAACAGAGGGAACAAGATATTAGAAATAATTTGTCCAAATCATATTGCACCAAAAAAACTCTGTACAACGAAGCATTTTATATTTATTTCACATTACAGAAAACATATTGGGGTACTGGTATTTCCTGTTACAATAGGAAGAATGAGACTGCACAGTGTGCAAGTGTATAGCTCTTCATTCTTTTAAAAAAAAATCTCAACATTGTAGCCGTTTAAGGACAGTGTCCAAAGGCACTAAAACTTCCCTACTCTATCTAGTAGACTACTACTTTAAAATGAGAACTCTTCACAGAGTGACAGTTACAGCTGATTGATTTATTTTCCTTTGTAAATATTTTATATATCTTTTTTATTTGTGAGGTATTTTCATGATTTTCATATTATTAATGCCCAGCCCTCTTTTAAAAATTTGTAGAAAAAAAAACAGCAGACACTGGCCCCGGCCAAATGTTCACATTTCTGGCTGGTACAGTTCTGCCCAACGTTGACACAGGATAAAAAGAAATAGGAATAAACTTTGCCTGCACTCATGGAGATTTATTAAAGTAATAAATAGTATGAAAATCTACATATATTAGATTTCTTATTAACCACTTGCAATAGTGCAAAAAATCACACACACACACATATATATATATATATATATATATATATATATATATATATATACACAAGATTTAGCATTTCCGAGTAGGAATGCCGCCATTTGCAGCTGTCAATCACTGGGCCCTGGCAGGTAATTACTTGTCGGCACCCGGTGATTTCCAAGGATCTCCAATGGGGAGGAGGACTGTTTTTTACTAAGCCACCCACAGCAGTGCGATAACAGTGAATCACACACACACTACCCCCTAGTAAAACTCTCCCAGCACACAGTTAACCCTTTGATCGCCCCTCATGTTAACCCCTTCCTACCCAGTGCCATTGGTACAGTGTCAGTGCTTTATTTTTAGCACTGATCATCACTGTATTGGTGTCACAGGGGATGTCAGTGACACCAAGTCTGTTCCCCCCAGTGTCAGAATGTCCACCACAGTCCCGCTATAAGTCACTGATCACCGCCATTACTAGTAAAAATTGGAAATTAAAATCACAGTATATATACCGTCATTTGTAAACGCTATAACTTTCACGTAAACCAATTAATTTACACGTATTGGGATTTTTTGAAGCAAAAGAAGAATACATTTTGGCATAAATGTCTGAAGAAATTAGATTTTTTTTTATAGCGCAAAAAATAAAAACCACACAGGCGATCAAAATACCACCAAAAGAAAGATCAATTAGTGGGGAAAAAAGGATTATTTGGGTGCAGCATTGCATGACAGTGCAATTGTCAGTTAAAGTAACGCAGCGCCATAATGCAAAAAATGGCCTGGTCAGGAAGGGGGGTAAATCCTCTGGAGGACTAGTGGATAAATCACTGTAAACAATCAATAAAAACATAAACATATACAAATAAGTGTTTCCTTTCAGCTTCACAAAATCAAATTTAAAATAAACAATTCTGTTTTAATAAACTGGAGTACCCTATTACACTGAGGTAAATATTGAACTGCTGCTGTGAATAAAAGCACATAAGCCCATCACAAAGTAATCATATACTGTATAAACACATACAATGTATCAAACAGATCTCAACATCATCTCCAAGTGCATAGATAAAGTTGTGTGGGTTAATGGTATAGGTCAGTGATGGCAAACCTTTTAGAGACCCAAAACCCACTTATTTATCGCCAAGTGCCAACACTGCAAATAAACCTGAATACTGAGGTTTTAGTTTAGAAAGAACAACCCATACATTAACATATTTTATCTTAAAAGAAAAACAATAACAGAGCTTCCACTGACTACCAGCACAAGGGGGCAAAGTTCTACTGACCACCAGCACAAACTAAAATCTTGCGTTAATAAAAACAAATGAGTTAAAACTCACAACCAGTCCAATATATATATACTTTGCAGCGCAATGATCAGCCTTGTGAAAGCTTGGATTAATGAGTTGCGGCATGTGATTGTCTGGAGCCACTACTCCTTTCTGAGCATGCATATGGCCCTTATGTGCGCTGTTATCCGATGCTCGGCTGCTGGGGTGACTTGGCTCGCATGCCGACAGAGAGGGCTCTGTGTGTCTGCTGTGGCACACGTGCCATAGGTTCGCCATCACTGGTATAAGGCACCACATCCTAATAGTGTAGTAAATAAAGTATTAGAAATTGATTTTGCCCACAAAGTCTACACAACATGTTAAAATTTTACAAATTTTCTAATACAATATTAAAAAACATATTTATATCAATAACAATGCAATGTTTAAAAAATCCTGCGCACAAAGAGGGATGTAAGACTCTCTTACATGTGTTATCTCCCAACCCTGTGGTAAATCTCAAACTGGTAGCTTTTTACACAAATACAGTACATATACCAATACTTTGGTTAGAGAAAACATGTTCTGCCTCCAATAGGTCAATAAGCTGGGAAGTTCCCGGGAGGTAAACCCTCAATGTATTGTAATGCAGAATCTCCTGAAGAAGCAAGGTCCTCCCGCGAAACACGTCAAGGGTATAACACTCATGAAAATCCCAGATTATTGACCTATTATTGGAGGCAGAACATCTTTGTCTAACTAATGTATTGGTAAATTTATGATTTATGTGGGTTTATGTAACCAGCTTGAGATACAGTGGGGGGGGGGGGGTTACCATATAGGGAGTCTTAAGTCCCTGTAAAAAAAAATCAGTTTTTTTTTTAACATTGCATTGTTATTTATGTGAATATGTTTTTACATTGTATTAATGAAAATTTGATTTTTCAAAATTTTCAGTGGTTTTTGGTTTGTTTAAGAAAAAATAAGAGGTGATTAAATACCACCAAAATAAATCTCTATTTGTCACAAAAAAATGATAAAAATTTCATATAGGTACAGTGTTGCATGACCGCGCAATTGTCATTCAAAGTGTGACAGCCCTGAAAGCTGGAAATTGGCCTGGGCAGGAAGGGGGTATAAGTGCCCTGTAGGCTAGTGGTTAATGACTAGACAGTATGTATGCAGTTTGGTAAGTCCACAATGTAAGAGGGAGAGAAGAGGCAGCTATTATTTTGAAATAAGCATTAGAGTGTACTATTGGAGAGACAATAGTCATAAATATTGTACAGTGGCTGGACAGTATGTAAGCAGCTTGCTAAAGCTGCAATGTAAGAGGAAAAGATGAGAGGTTTTCTCTTGAAATAAACATATAGTAAGTATATAATGTGGGAGACAATAGCAACAAATATTTAAAAGTGGTTAGTTAGCATGTTACAAGTTTGGTAAGTCCACAATATAAGAGGAAGAGAAGAGGCAGGTTTTATCCCAAAATAAGCATTACAGTGCATTATTTGATAGACAATAGCCACAAATATTATATGGAGGCTGGACTGTATGTAAGCAGGTTGTAAAGGCTGCACTGTGAGAGGACAAGGCAGTTTTTATAAACATTTGACAAAATGAAAAAAATAAATAAACACGGCAATAGGCCAGCTGCTGGACTATTGTATGGTACCTTTAAAGTCCTAGAGCCTGGAATAGGTCACAAACTTTGAGACAGTTTGGCCTATTCCAGAAATGTGCCCTTCTTTTAAACAGCAGTATGTCTGCTGTTTATACTTGCATGTAATGGCAGACCTATCTCTGGGTTTTGCCCTCTCCATCACCAACAGCTTTACAATCCCCTTTGATGTTTCACCACTTGATGCTGCCATCTTTTGATTCAATTTCCTAATCTGACATCTCTCTTCAGCCACTGAACAGCAACTAATGTAATATACAAAAAGGTGCAGCGCTAAAACACAAATAGACAAACGTGTATATACATGTACAAACTCATGCAAAGGTATAAGGTGACACTGTGCATTCAAATATATGCCACTATATTGTGGCTAATAGGACGTGAGAAGGATTATAATATCCAAAGGTAAGTCCAGCGTGAGGATGTGAATAAGATCTCAACCGATCTATGGCTCTCCAAACGACACAGACTGTGTGCACGGTGAAACAATGGGGGTACAGATTACGCACTCACCAGATGTGCAACCTTTGTGCGCTTTTCTATAACATGGAGACTTCCAATGTCTCAACTAAGGTCTGGTCAAATCTGGTCAGGTCCCCTTCTTTATCCAACGCCTTGCACTCGGCCTTCTCCTTAGATGATCGCCACTCTCCAAATATACCTGGCTCCCACAGGAGCTCAAAAAAAACAGAGGAGGCCAATAGTGCAATATGTCTAAGGGTATGTTTATTCCCACACATAGACAGATACTGATATAGTACAATATATGGAGTAGATAGAAGTACTAAGTACTGACCCGATGTAAAGTTGCCGCCGGGACCCCTCGTGGTGCCGGCGGTATTAGCGTCAAACAGCTGCAGCCTGGCCCTGACGCGTTTCGAGCGAAGGCTTTTGGCTATCAGCTGTTGACGCCGTTCTGTCCTTTAAATAAGGGGAATGGTGCATGCATTGTTATCATGCGCCATTTTCCCAGAGATAGATGTCCTCAAAAACGGGCGCCATTTTGCCGTAGTCCGTGTAACCGCGCATGCGCGAGCATACGTCGGAACGTAGAGGACATCTATGCAGGATCACCGAAGGAAGGAATGTTGCCATAGGAACAAAATACACTCAGTGCAATCCCAAAGATCACTCAAAACAAGTGTATTTATCCAAGAATATATTATTATTATTAAAGCAACCTTACAATACATTCTTTTATATATCAAAATTAAAAAGTTCAAATCATCCTATAAAAAGAAACGGACTTTATTACCCAGGTCCACAAATGAAAACCATGATTTTTAAGGTTATATCTAAATACATGGCAACATATATCCTAGGTGATCCTCTATGCATAATGTATTAAATGTTAACAAATCCCATCACATAATTTCTTACCATAAAAAACGTCATTTTAAAATCATTACGAAATACGGCATGATGGATATTCATAGATACAATAAAATTATATAATTGTCACATAAATCTCATATTGTGTGACTGACATCCAAACAAAATACGAAACTCATAAGTACTGTGTATCCAATCAACTGTGCGGTCCTGCTGCACATGTCCGATATGTGTATAGCAGATACACAGCTGTGAATAATCTACTCTCCGATCGGTATATCCGATACATAAAATTAATAATATTTTTAAAATGTGTATCTAATACGAATATCCAACCGCTCCTAGTGTTATATACAAACACATCAATACATACATACAAAAATATATATAATAAGTGGAAATATACCACATAAAATATGACAATCCATGTCTAAAAAATATATAATGTCCATAAAATATATTTAGACATACACACAGAGCATATGTGAAAACCTTATATAAATATATGAAATTTTCTTGACACTATATACAGTGTGTCTAAAAATTATATTTAAAAATGATATCTAAAAAAATATATGTATCTAAGAAAATAGACCTCGCCATAATCAGAAAAAACCAGGAGTAAGAAGAAATAATGCCCTCCTTAGCATATTATTAAATGCAAATGAAGGCCTAATTCCAAATCATGTATATATACATTGGAACATAGTAAGACCTATACATATCAGAATTCATTAACTGTTGTCTATGAGCAGTTCAAATCTAACTCTATGTTAAGCCCCTTAGGGCGCATAGAGTCCATCTGAAAGATCCACTTGGTTTCCATCTGTGACACTGCTCTTTTCTTATTAATGCCCCTCCAGTGTGATTGAACTGCATCTATTCCCACTAACATCAAAGAGGATGGATCTCTATTGTGGTGTGTTCTGTAGTGCATAGAAAGCGAATGATCTTTAAAACCTTTCCTCACGTTGTTAACATGTTCTCTAAGTCTATCTTTAAGTTTTCTAGTCGTACGTCCAATATACTGTTTCTTGCAAGGACACTGCAAGAGATAAACAACGTGTCTACTATTGCAAGAAATAAAATTCTTAATCTTAAAGGTTTTTCCTGTGATGGTAGAGGTGAAATCCTCAATTTTGCGTTTCCTTTTACCATTACAGGTGCATATAACGCACCTGTTACATGGAAAAAAACCTTTATATCCCCAAATAAAGATACAGATTGTGGAGGGTTGATGACATTTGGGGCAATAATGTTTCTCAGGGTCTGTGCCTTTCTATATATTATTTCAGGTTTTTCTGGCAGAATTTTTGTTAAAACCGGATCCGCCTTTAAAATTTTCCAATTCTGATTTATTATTTTGGATATTGTTTTATACTGTCTGGAAAACGTGGTTATGAAAGGGCAGACTTTTGGTGGCTTATGTAGAATGTTATTAACCAATAGCGCTTCTCTATTCATATGGGCCACATTTTGAATAATCTGAGTAAGATGCGTTTCCTCATATCCTTTCTCCATAAATCTATTTTTCAAGATATTGGCTTGGGATAAATAGGTGTCTAAAGAGGTACAATTTCGCCTTATTCTAAGAAATTGTCCTTTCGGTATGTTTGAGAGCCACAGAGGGTGGTGGCAACTATTAACGGGAATATACCCATTTCTATCCGTTGATTTAAAGAAAGATGAAGTTACAATCTTATTATCCGAATTCATTAATGTTAAATCCAGAAAATTAACTTTGGTCTTGCTATATTCAAATGTTAATTTGATGTTCAGGGTATTATTATTGAGCGTCCCAAAAAAATTAATTAAGGCTTGTTCGCCTCCTTTCCATACAAGGAGGATGTCATCAATATACCGTTTGTAAAACCATAATTCTGGCCAGTCCCTGGCGTATACGACATCCTCCTCCCATCTGGCCATAAACAGGTTGGCCAGACTCGGAGCGAATTTGGCTCCCATAGCGACACCCCTTGTTTGTAAATAAAAGGAGCCATCAAACCAGAAATAATTTCTGGTCATGGCGAAGTCCAAAAGTGTTAAGATAAAATTTTGGTGTAAAACTGTTAAAACTGATTCATCAAGATAAAATTTTACAGCCTGCATGCCCTCTAAATGGTCAATGCTGGTATAAAGAGACGTGACATCAGCAGTGACTAAGAATGTATCATTATCTATAGAAAGGTCTCTTATATCTTGTAGGACCTGTTTGGTATCCCTCAAGTACGAGGGTGTTTTCCGTACCAACGGCTGTAAGAAATAATCGATGTATTCACCGACTTTTGAGCACAAAGACCCAACCCCACTAATAATTGGTCTACCAGGGGGATTTTCCGGATTCTTATGTACCTTTGGAAGAATGTACATTATAGGTAATCTTGGAGCTGAAGGGCACAGAAACTCTTTTTCCTTCTTATTTATCACATTGTCCTGATAACCCCTGGTGATAATGTTTTTTAAAGCTTTTTTATACGTTATCAGGGGATTTTTTAATAAAGGGCAATATGTGTCCTTATCCTCAAGAATGTTGTAAAATTCTTTAATATAGTTATCCTTGCTCAAGATCACAACCCCACCGCCCTTATCGGCAGGTCTTATAACTAGATCTTTCCGGTCCAAAAGAGAATCCATAGCTTTACTAGACTCCTGATAATTTTTATAATTTTTCACTTTAACTGCTGTCAAATCTTTCAATGTTGTTTCCTTAAAAGCATTTATATAGTTTTGTGACTGAGGAGGAGGATTAAACAAGGATGCGTTATGCAAATTGGACTAAGTTGTGATATTTGAAGTATTCCTTGATATAGGATTTAGGAAAAAATGTTTCTTTAATGATACTGATCTAACAAACTTGTGTAGATCAATATATGTGCGAAATTTATCCAACCTGTTGTCAGGTGCATATTTTAATCCCTTATCAAGGAGATCCAACTCCTGTGAGGTCAAAACTTTACCACTCAAGTTAAAAATCCCTTTACCCTTTAGAATTTCCTCTTTTTTGGGTCTGTTAACCCTCTTTCCTCCCCTTTTTCCTCTGCTCGAACGCTTCTTTTGCGTGAGCTCCCCTCTCCTAAAAAATGAACCGGAGCATTGTTCCGGTTCTCATTTTGATATGTTGCATTATTTGTCATTGGGGGATGATATGTATTATTTCTCTGCGGTGAGGTATATTGCTGCCACCCATTGTTATTCCTTGGTGTTCTGGGACCTTGCGTTCTCCTATTATCCTGTCCATATGGTCCCCCTTGGTTATTCTTTGGAAATTTATTGTTGTTATTATAAGGAGGTTTATTAGGTTTTTTGAATTGATTATTTCTATACCCTTGATTGGGATACCACTCATAGCCTCTTGACCCAATATTGTCATCTGCTATGTGTCTCAAAGGTTCAAACCGATTAGAAACGGGTACATTAGATTTTTGATTAAATTGTACTTTTACGGGTGGCTGATATTGATTGTAATTTACTTGTTGATGTTGTTTAGGGCCTTGCCATCTGTTTTGTTTCCTCTTGGGTTTGGGTGTATATGTAGTGGTATCCATGGGTACCGAGGAGCCCCCTCCCAATTCCTCTGTATTAGTTTGCCATTTAAAGATTTTATTATCCGCATAGTCCCTATGGTCACGTGTATACTTCTTTCGTTTTTTAAGTTTCTGCTCTTTTTCTATATGTTCAAGAAAGAGTTTAAGTTTATTGGATTCTGATTTATATTCATCCTTCTCTCTGAATGGAACCAATCTTTCTCTTATTTTATTAATTTCTATGTCCAGAAAGTTTAATTTCTTTCTCTTTCGTATAATTAAAAATTTGAGCATATCCAAACCAGCTAGGTTAAAATATTGGGACCATTCAGATATATCATTAATGTCTACTACTTCAGGGGAGATGTTCCATCTCAAGGAACGAGGAACCATCTGTTCCTTAATGTATCTATCTAAAAAGGATATATCCCAAAGTGTTCTGACCTCCGCTGAGGTCAGGTTACGGAGCTGCATGAACATCCCTTTTATATCATCAGCTTCTTCATTAACAGTGAATACATCATCAGGTATACCAGGTCTTAATGACCTTATTTCAAATATGTCTGTCATTATAACCAGAAAAAAGAGGGCTGCTCAGCTATAATAGGTAAAATCACAATACTAAAGCATATAAATAAGCGAGCGCCTTCCAAATAGCAGCAGCTGTACACCAAAGGCACCATATAAGACCTTCCAATACACAGTAATATACAAAAAGGTGCAGCGCTAAAACACAAATAGACAAACGTGTATATACATGTACAAACTCATGCAAAGGTATAAGGTGACACTGTGCATTCAAATATACGCCACTATATTGTGGCTAATAGGACGTGAGAAGGATTATAATATCCAAAGGTAAGTCCAGCGTGAGGATGTGAATAAGATGTCAACCGATCTATGGCTCTCCAAACGACACAGACTGCGTGCACGGTGAAACAATGGGGGTACAGATTACGCACTCACCAGATGCGCAACCTTTGTGCGCTTTTCTATAACATGGAGACTTCGATTGTCTCAACTAAGGTCTGGTCAAATCTGGTCAGGTCCCCTTCTTTATCCAACGCCTTGCACTCGGCCTTCTCCTTAGATGATCGCCACTCTCCAAATATACCTGGCTCCCACAGGAGCTCAGAAAAAACAGAGGAGGCCAATAGTGCAATATGTCTAAGGGTATGTTTATTCCCACACATAGACAGATACTGATATAGTACAATATATGGAGTAGATAGAAGTACTGACCCGATGTAAAGTTGCCGCCGGGACCCCTCGTGGTGCCGGCGGTATTAGCGTCAAACAGCTGCAGCCTGAAACTGACGCGTTTCGAGCGAAGGCTCTTAGTCAAAGGGTTTTGGCTATCAGCTGTTGACGCCGTTCTGTCCTTTAAATAAGGGGAATGGTGCATGCATCGTTATCATGCGCCATTTTCCCAGAGATAGATGTCCTCAAAAACGGGCGCCATTTTGGCGTAGTCCGTGTAACCGCGCATGCGCGAGCATACGTCGGAACGTAGAGGACATCTATGCAGGATCACCGAAGGAAGGAATGTTGCCATAGGAACAAAATACACTGAGTGCAATCCCGAAGATCACTCAAAACAAGTGTATTTATTCAAGAATATATTATTATTAAAGCAACCTTACAATACATTCTTTTATATATCAAAATTAAAAAGGTCAAATCATCCTATAAAAAGAAACGGACTTTATTACCCAGGTCCACAAATGAAAACCATGATTTTTAAGGTTATATCTAAATACATGGCAACATATATCCTAGGTGATCCTCTATGCATAATGTATTAAATGTTTATTGTAAGGTTGCTTTAATAATAATATATTCTTGGATAAATACACTTGTTTTGAGTGATCTTCGGGATTGCACTCAGTGTATTTTGTTCCTATGGCAACATTCCTTCCTTCGGTGATCCTGCATAGATGTCCTCTACGTTCCGACGTATGCTTGCGCATGCGCGGTTACACGGACTACTCCAAAATGGCGCTCGTTTTTGAGGACATCTATCTCCGGGAAAATGGCGCATGATAACGATGCATGCACCATTCCCCTTATTTAAAGGACAGAACGGCGTCAACAGCTGATAGCCAAAACCCTTTGACTAAGAGCCTTCGCTCGAAACGCGTCAGTGTCAGGCTGCAGCTGTTTGACGCTAATACCACCGGCACCACGAGGGGTCCCGGCGGCAACTTTACATCGGGTCAGTACTTAGTACTTCTATCTACTCCATATATTGTACTATATCAGTATCTGTCTATGTGTGGGAATAAACATACCCTTAGACATATTGCACTATTGGCCTCCTCTGTTTTTTCTGAGCTCCTGTGGGAGCCAGGTATATTTGGAGAGTGGCGATCATCTAAGGAGAAGGCCGAGTGCAAGGCGTTGGATAAAGAAGGGGACCTGACCAGATTTGACCAGACCTTAGTTGAGACATTGGAAGTCTCCATGTTATAGAAAAGCGCACAAAGGTTGCGCATCTGGTGAGTGCGTAATCTGTACCCCCATTGTTTCACCGTGCACACAGTCTGTGTCGTTTGGAGAGCCATAGATCGGTTGAGATCTTATTCACATCCTCACGCTGGACTTACCTTTGGATATTATAATCCTTCTCACGTCCTATTAGCCACAATATAGTGGCATATATTTGAATGCACAGTGTCACCTTATACCTTTGCATGAGTTTGTACATGTATATACACGTTTGTCTATTTATGTTTTAGCGCTGCACCTTTTTGTATATTACATTAGTTGCTGTTCAGTGGCTGAAGAGAGATGTCAGATTAGGAAATTGAATCAAAAGATGGCAGCATCAAGTGGTGAAACATCAAAGGGGATTGTAAAGCTGTTGGTGATGGAGAGGGCAAAACCCAGAGATAGGTCTGCCATTACATGCAAGTATAAACAGCAGACATACTGCTGTTTAAAAGAAGGGCACATTTCTGGAATAGGCCAAACTGTCTCAAAGTTTGTGGCCTATTCCAGGCTCTAGGACTTTAAAGGTACCATACAATAGTCCAGCAGCTGGCCTATTGCCGTGTTTATTTATTTTTTTCATTTTGTCAAATGTTTATAAAAACTGCCTTGTCCTCTCACAGTGCAGCCTTTACAACCTGCTTACATACAGTCCAGCCTCCATATAATATTTGTGGCTATTGTCTATCAAATAATGCACTGTAATGCTTATTTTGGGATAAAACCTGCCTCTTCTCTTCCTCTTATATTGTGGACTTACCAAACTTGTAACATGCTAACTAACCACTTTTAAATATTTGTTGCTATTGTCTCCCACATTATATACTTACTATATGTTTATTTCAAGAGAAAACCTCTCATCTTTTCCTCTTACATTGCAGCTTTAGCAAGCTGCTTACATACTGTCCAGCCACTGTACAATATTTATGACTATTGTCTCTCCAATAGTACATTCTAATGCTTATTTCAAAATAATAGCTGCCTCTTCTCTCCCTCTTACATTGTGGACTTACCAAACTGCATACATACTGTCTAGTCATTAACCACTAGCCTACAGGGCACTTATACCCCCTTCCTGCCCAGGCCAATTTCCAGCTTTCAGGGCTGTCACACTTTGAATGACAATTGCGCGGTCATGCAACACTGTACCTATATGAAATTTTTATCATTTTTTTGTGACAAATAGAGATTTATTTTGGTGGTATTTAATCACCTCTTATTTTTTCTTAAACAAACCAAAAACCACTGAAAATTTTGAAAAATCAAATTTTCATTAATACAATGTAAAAACATATTCACATAAATAACAATGCAATGTTAAAAAAAAACTGATTTTTTTTTACAGGGACTTAAGACTCCCTATATGGTAACCCCCCCCCCCCCCCCCCCACTGTATCTCAAGCTGGTTACATAAACCCACATAAATCATAAATTTACCAATACATTAGTTAGACAAAGATGTTCTGCCTCCAATAATAGGTCAATAATCTGGGATTTTCATGAGTGTTATACCCTTGACGTGTTTCGCGGGAGGACCTTGCTTCTTCAGGAGATTCTGCATTACAATACATTGAGGGTTTACCTCCCGGGAACTTCCCAGCTTATTGACCTATTGGAGGCAGAACATGTTTTCTCTAACCAAAGTATTGGTATATGTACTGTATTTGTGTAACCCTTTGTCTGAGAGCCTTCGCTCGAAACGCGTCAGGGTCAGGCTGCAGCTGTTTGACGCTAATACCGCCGGCACCACGAGGGGTCCCGGCGGCAACTTTACATCGGGTCAGTACTTCTATCTACTCCATATATTGTACTATATCAGTATCTGTCTATGTGTGGGAATAAACATACCCTTAGACATATTGCACTATTGGCCTCCTCTGTTTTTTCTGAGCTCCTGTGGGAGCCAGGTATATTTGGAGAGTGGCGATCATCTAAGGAGAAGGCCGAGTGCAAGGCGTTGGATAAAGAAGGGGACCTGACCAGATTTGACCAGACCTTAGTTGAGACATTGGAAGTCTCCATGTTATAGAAAAGCGCACAAAGGTTGCGCATCTGGTGAGTGCGTAATCTGTACCCCCATTGTTTCACCATGCACGCAGTCTGTGTCGTTTGGAGAGCCATAGATCGGTTGACATCTTATTCACATCCTCACGCTGGACTTACCTTTGGATATTATAATCCTTCTCACGTCCTATTAGCCACAATATAGTGGCGTATATTTGAATGCACAGTGTCACCTTATACCTTTGCATGAGTTTGTACATGTATATACACGTTTGTCTATTTGTGTTTTAGCGCTGCACCTTTTTGTATATTACTGTGTATTGGAAGGTCTTATATGGTGCCTTTGGTGTACAGCTGCTGCTATTTGGAAGGCGCTCGCTTATTTATATGCTTTAGCAACTAATGTAACCCCCGAGATCCAGAGTTCTGAACGTCTAATTTCTCCACGTACAATATACACTAGGAAATATATTGCTGGAGTAAAAGAAAAGAGTTTTTGACAGAAAAAACATGCAAAGCCTATTCCACTAAAATGCTATACATTCTAGCAATTTATTATAGAGTTCTTGAACCCTTTCCCTGCCAGACTTAACCTTAGGTAGCCAGATTAGCCAGATTATTTTTAACATTATTCACTTTTTTCGTTTTTTTCACTTACAACTTTTAATGTTTGTAAAATACCTCCCAAACAATACATTTTTTGAAAGCACAGAACCTGCAGAATAAAAAGATGGTGCTACTGAATTCATCGGCCCTGATATAGTTGCACAAATGTTTATCATACTATATGTTCAATTTAAAAAAAATAAAATTTTTATTAATCCACACAAACACAACATACACAAAATTTCTACAAAATGTAGGATAAAACTGTTCTGAGCTAATGAATACTAAATATTTGTAAATTATAAATTGTCCCCTGTACAAATTGTAACCTGTGTACCTTAAGAGGTAAAAATTGTAACCTGTGTACCTTTTAAAGGTAAAAGGAAAGCTTACTGACTGGAATGGTAACAGACAGATTGGTGAAAAGAAAACATGGTATCAATATTCAAAAAAAGTGCCGAAATATATCCATAGAAATTAGGGACCAGTCAACCTAATAGCAATAGTATGTAAACTATTGGAAAGAATGATAAGGGAGTATCCAGGAATTTGCTAATTGAAATAGTATCATTAGTAGTAACCAAAAAGGATTTATGAAGATTTGTTCTCGCCGGACCAAACTTTTAACATTCTATGAGGAAGTAAGCTGTAATTTGGATAGAGATAGGCCTGTGGATGTAGTGTATCTGGATTATGCTAAGGCATTTGATATAGTACCCCATAAACGCTTTACTTACAAAGTGAGGTTGTTTGGCAACCAAAAAAACTGGTTGCAGGAGTGCATCCAAAGGGTGGTGATTAATGGCATATTTTCTGTATGGCTTAGAGTTGTGAGCAGGGCACCCCAGGACTCTGTACTGGGACCATTTCTGTTTACATAGTTACATAGTTAGTCTGGCTGAAAAAAAGACAAAGGTCCATGCAGTTCAACCATAGAAAAAAAAAAAAGTTATAATCCTATACCCACAGTTGATCCAGAGGAAGGCAAAAAAAAACCCCAGCAAAGCATGATCCAATTTGCTCCTGCTGGGAAAAAAATTCCTTCCTGATCCCCTGAGAGGCAATCAGATATTCCCTGGATTAACTTTACCTATAAATGTTAGTATTCAGTTATATTCTGTGTATCTAAGAAACAATCCAGGCCTTTTGTGAAGCAATCCACTGAGCTGGCCAGAACCAACTCTTGAGGGAGTCTATTCCACATTTTCACAGCTCTCACTGTGAAGAAACCTTTCCGTATTTGGAGATTAAATTTCTTTTCCTTCAGATGTAAAGAGTGATATTAATTTAAAAAAAAATCCTGCCCAAAGTATACTGGCCAGACCTTTGACCCTGACCTTTACCTTGACCCAAACACTAACCCTGGCACTGACCTACTGTAGGTCAAACCTTGATCTAGGTATTTTTTTTTCTTTTTTCTTTTCTTTTTTTTTAATAATTATGTATTTATTTTACACACTGTTGTTTTTTTTTCTCTCTCTGAATGGAGAGAGAGAAATACAATTCAGAATGAGGGAACACAGGGGTGGGCTTTACAGTGACTGATCACTGTGATAGCCACTCTGAGGCTATCACAGTGATCAGGTGATCCGGAATTGGGAGATCCAGGTCCTTCTCTTTAGTAAGGGTCCCAGGGCTCACAGTGAGACCCAAGTCTCTGTGTTGCAGAGAGCACAAAGGGAGATATGCCAATATGCGGCCCCCACGGCATAAAGCCCAGCGCAGTGAGGCTGCATATTTGCCTGAGGTCAGTGTCAAAGGGTTAGGCTTATGATCTACCAGAACACCCAGATCCTTTTCTTCCTTTGACTCTCCCAGTTGTACTCCACCTAGTATGTATGCTGCATGAATATTACTATTATTATTATTATAATACAGGATTTATATAGCACCAACAGTTTGCGCAGAGCTTTACAATATAAGAGAGACAGTACAATTACAATACATTTCAATACAGAAGGAATATTAGGGCCCTGCTAGTGGAGCTTACAATCTAAAGGAAGGGGGATGTGATACAAAAGGTGATAGCTGCGGGGGATGATCTGGTGGAGGTGATTCAAGTACAGTTCTTAGGTGAAGGTGGGGTAGGCTTCCTTGAATAAGTGAGTTTTCAAAGATCGCCTAAAGGCAGACAGGGTGGGTGCTGACTGGACATGCTGCGGTATGGAGTTGCAGAGGATGGGAGAGGCTCTGGAGAAGTTCTGGAGGCGAGCATGGGAGGAAGTGATGAGGGAGCTAGAGAGAAAGATGTCTGTGGAGGAGCGGAGTGGGCGATTTGGGCGATATCTGCGGATGAGGTTGGCGATGTAGCTGGGCAGTGATGTGGATGGCTTTGTAAGTTGTGGTTAGTATTTTGAATTTTATACGTTGGGTTAGTGCAGTGTTTCTCAACTCCAGTCCTCATGGACCCCCAACAGGTCATGTTTTCAGGATTTCCATTATTTTGCACAGGTGATTTGATCAGTTTCACTGCCTTAGTAATTACCACAGCTGTTTCATCTGAGGGAAATCCTGAAAACATGACCTGTCGGGGGTCCATGAGGACTGGAGTTGAGAAACACTGGGTTAGTGGAAGCCAATGAAGGGATTGGCAGAGAGGGGCAGCAGTCACTGATTGGTTGGTAAGGTGTATGAGTCTAGCAGCAGCATTCATTATAGACTGAAGGGGGGATAGCCTGTGTAACAGTAGACCAGTTAGGAGGGAGTTGCAGTAAATAAGGCGGGATAAAACCAAGGCATGGATAAGTTGTTTTGTGGTGTCATTGGTCAGAAGGGGGCGGATATTGGAAATGTTCCAGAGGTTGAGGTGGCAGGATTTAGCCAGTAATTGGATGTGGGACCCAAAGGAGAGGTCAGAGTCTAGGATTACGCCTAGCACTCTGGCATGAGAGGAAGGAGCAATGGTTATGCTGTTGATCTTAATAGTAAAGTCATGAGTGGGGAATCGGGGGGAGGAAATATTACAAGCTCGGTTTTGGTAAGATTGCGTTTAAGGTAGCGGTGTGACATCCATGCTGATATGTCGCTTAGTAGATTTGCGATACGTGAGGAGACTGAGGGGGTGAGCTGGGGAGTGGAGAGATAGGTCTGGGTGTCATCAGCATAGAGGTGGTATTGGAAGCCATGGAGGTTATCAGTTGGCCCAGGGAGGAGGTGTAGAGAGAGAAGAGGAGAGGCCCAAGGAGAGAACCTTGGAGTACCTCAACGGAGAGAGGGAGAGGAGTAGAGGTGGAGTTATAAGTGACACTGAAAGTGTGCTGAGATAGGTAAGAGGAGAACCAAGACAGAGCAGAGTCACGGAGGCCAATGGAGTGGAGTTTACTGAGGAGGAGCGGGTGGTCAACTGTGTCAAAGGCAGCAGAAAGGTCAAGGAGTATGGAGTAATGGCCATTGGTTTTAGTAGTTAGTAGGTCGTTAGTGAGTTTTTGTTGGGCAGTTTCAGTGGAATGTTGTGGGCGGAAGCCAGACTGTCGGGCAGATCACCTCCGGTGGGAGAGGGAGGAGCAGGTGGATTTCTTTTGATGCTGACCTTACTTGATGCCGGGTGTAAGTGATACCAAGGAGCAGTCCCTGCAAGCTGAGAGGGTCCCACTGAGAGGTCTGGAATCCAACCCTGGGTGTACCAAGTGCCATCAGAGTGCCTCATCCCTGTCGGTTCCCAGATGACCACTAGTGCCCCACTTATTATATGCGCAATATTATTGTGCGTCTGGTCAGTGCAAGCACACCTTTTTTTCCATACCATGGAAGTCACGAGCACCTTATTATTTAAATAAGTCCAGTAAGAGGGATCGGTACCCCCAGATTCTGGAGTATTGATACACCATGTGAATGCCTCAACGTTTTACTGTGGACTTATATGCATTTACATTGTGCGTTTATGTCATTATATTTCCTAAATGAGACGATACGCTGCTGTCACCTTATACTATATTCCGTCTTGAATAAGACAACACATTGTTTTCATCCTATAGCGCACAACTTTTGCACTTTTATATATCACTTATCACTTTATTAGTTATTCATATATGTACTTTTATTTAAGCACTGCATTTTTTATATAAAGGCGCTTGAGAAGCTTGGAGGCAAATGGGAGCAGAGAGATGAGTCTTAAGTTATTCACACAGGTGGGGTCCAGCAAGGGTTTTTTGAGTATGGGGGTAACCAGTGATGTTTGAGCAGGGAGGGAAAGGTGCCCATGGAGAGTGAGAGGTTGGGTTAGAGAGTTTAGGATAGAGCAGGAAGGAGGCTGCAACAGTCGTGAGGGGACAGGGTCCAGCAGACGTGGTGGAATGGGCCTTGGAAAGGAGTTCAGTAACTTCCTCGGTGATAACAGGGTCGAAGGAGGAGAGAGTTGAGTTTGGTGTTGGGCCTGGTATGTTGGTTAGAGGAGGAAGCTTGACACTGGAGATCTGTTCAGGAATTGTCTCGATCTTGTTCTTGAAATGACTAGCAATCTCCTGTGCAGTAAGTTGGTGGGTGGAGGCAGTGGGGGGTGGAGTAAGGAATTAAGGGTAGAAAAGTGTTGACGAGCATTAGATGGGAGGATCTTGATGAGAGTGTTGTAGTAGGTTTGCTTAGCAGCGTGGAGGCTGCAGTTGTATTTGAGAAGAGCGGATTTGTATAGGGTAAAGTCTTCCAGGGATTTTGTTTTACGCCATGCTCGCACAAGAGAGAGAATGCATCTCTTGAGACTTCTGGTGTCATCTGTTTGCCAGGGTTGTGACAGGCGAGGTCAGGTTCTGCACATAGAGAGGAGCAAGAGCATCCAGGGAGGATGATAGATAGTTGTTGTAGGCAGATGTGGCCAGGTCTGGGCATGACAGGGGTGCAATTTTATCATAGAGGCGCTCAGGGCTGAAGTGTGGAGGCTTCTACAGGTAACGGTTTGCTGGTTGGAGGCATGGGAGGTAAGAGGCAGTGAGAGTGTGAAGCTGATAAAGTTGCGATCAGAGAGAGGAAAAGGGGTGTTAGAGAGGTTACAGGGAGTGCATAGGTGGGAGAATACCAGGTCGAGGGTGTTGCCGTTGGAGTCGGTGGTGGATTGTGTCCGTTGTGTTAGGTTAAAAGAGGAAGTTAGGTTGAGTAGTTGAGAAGTGGCAGAGGTGTGAACATTAACTGGGATGTTAAAGTCACTGAGGATGATGGCAGGCACCTCAGAGGAGAGAAAGTAGGGTAGCCGTGCCGAAAAGTCATCAAGAAAGTGTAAAACTGGGCCCGGAGGCCGGTAGATGATTGTGATCCTCAAACAGGAGAAAAGAGACAGATACAGTGCACTTCAAAAGAGCAGAGGGACAGAGACGGAGGGGCAGGAAGAACCTGGAATGTGCTTTATGGGGAAAGAAGTCTGACTTTGCCCCCTTTTCATCCACTGGGTCTGGGCGAGTGAGTCCAGAGGAGGCCACTATGGGAGTGCAGCTGAGGAACCTGGAGCCAGGTTTCAGTAATAGCAAGTAGATTGAGGGAGTAGGAGAGGAATAGGTCATTGATAGTAGAAAGTTTGTTAGAGGCTGAGCAGGCATTCCAGAGGGCACATAAGAGGGAGGGGCCGCTGCGTACAAGCAGGGGAATTGAGATAAAAGAGTGAGGGTTGCGGCTGCGGCCAGAGAGGGGAGGCTGCTGCTTCTGTGGGTTGGAGTTTGATGGTGGAGGGCCAGGGTTTGGGTGATGTCTCCGGAAGTTAGTAGTAATAAGAGAGTGAGGGAGGTGAGGGGGGTGCGGGATTTATATGAGGGCAAATGCAGCAGTGATTTTGTAGTAGTGACCTTATGTGGACCAAGAGAGAGCAGGAGATAAGCGCAATGATATTGAGAGGGCAGAAGTGAGGGTGATATTTAGAGGTTGTGGGGTGGGGAGGAGGGGTAAACAAGAGAGAGTTTGAGAAGAGAGGGCATTATAGCAACAAAGAGAGTTAGCAAAAGCATGCTGGAGAGAGGATAAAAACCAAAGGAAGGCTGAGGGAAATAGGTAGTGGAAGGAGCACTTGCAGGCTACTTGGGGTGGAGCACTAATGTTTGTACTTGCCTTAGTCAAAGTGCCATGCACTTAGCGCCGTAATGACACTGTGCAAAGAATGCCAGCCTGTCCGCTTGCCAGCTGTACCAAGCACTGTATAGCCCCCAAGTGCACAACCTTACATTTATCAACATTAAGTCACATTGCCCTATTGCCACATTGTTGCCCTATTAAACAGTGTATTGATGTCGGCTTATAAATTGGAGACATCCTGTAAGGATGTTATTCCACTGCATAGCTTGGTGTCATCTGCAAAGACTGAAATAGTACTTTTAATCCCAGACCCTATATCGTTTATATGTATATTAAAAAGTAGGGTTCCCAACACTGAACCTTGGGGTACACTACTAATAACCTTAGACCATTCAGAGTATGAATCATAATAGATCACATAGTAGATCACAGACTCAGCAGTAGCGAGTTTGGCCACCAGAAGGAACGGGAGACCAAATCTGAGGTCTTGTGGATCCCGAAGTGACCCGCTAAAGGATGATCATGACATCTTTTGAGGATGAGAGTCCTGAGTTGTTCCGGTACGAAGATTTGTTCCTTGTGAAGATACAGAACATTTCTTAGCTGAAGATGCATCTCTAAGGGGGGTGGATGATCATCCACCACTTCTCTTATTTGTGCTACAAGGTCTGTTTGCAGGAGTAAGAAGTTCTTAGCTGGCAGAATCGTGTCAGGTTCAGATGGTATAATTGGATCATGAAACATACGTGAGAGTGCATCGGGCTTACTGTTCTTTGATCCTGGATGGTATGTTAGATGAAAGACAAAGCGGGAGAAGAACAGTGCCCATCTTGCCTGTCGTGGCCTTAGACGTTTTGCCGTTCTCAAGTATTCTAGATTTCTATGATCCCTGAAAATGAGGATAGGATGGGAAGCTCCCTCCAGTAAGTATTCTAGAAGAACAGTGCCCATCTTGCCTGTCGTGGCCTTAGACGTTTTGCCGTTCTCAAGTATTCTAGATTTCTATGATCCCTGAAAATGAGGATAGGATGGGAAGCTCCCTCCAGTAAGTAGCGCCATTCCTCAAGTGCTGCCTTGATGGCCAATAGCTCTCTGTCTCCTACGTCATAATTCCTTCCAGAGGCATTTAGCTTCCTAGAGAAGCAAGCAATGGGGTGCAGAAGGAATTTGAGTCCCTGTCGTTGTGACAATATGGCTCCCACAGCATTTTCAGAAGCGTCTACTTCTAGGACAAAGGCTAAAGCAGGATCTGGGTGCTTCAGGATAGGTGCAGAGGTGAACAAAGTCTTTAATTGTTCAAAGGAAACTTGAACCTCAGGAGTCCACCTGAAAGTAACATGTTGCCTGGTTAGCTGTGTCACTGGTGCAATGATCCCTGAAAAGTTCTTAATAAACTTTCTGTAAAAGCTTGCGAAACCCACAAAACATTGCACTGTTTTCCTGTCCTTTGGAATGGGCCATTCTAGTATGGAGGTCACCTTTTGGGGATCCATAGCAATGCCATCGGGAGTGATCACAAGTCCGAGGAACTGAATAGTCTGTTTCTCAAACTCACAATTCTCAGCTTTGGCATAGAGGTGATGTTGGTGTAATCTCTCCAGAATTTTCTTTACATGATCCCGGTGTTGTTCCATTGAGCTGGAAAAGACTAGGATGGCATCCAAGTAAACAATAATAAACAGATCAAGAAAGTCCCAAAATATATCATTCACAAAGTGTTGGAATGTTGCTGGGGCATTTCAAAGACCAAATGGCATCACCAGGTATTCAAAATGCCTGAAGCGAGTTCGAAAGACCGTTTTCCATTCATCCCCTTTGCGAATTCTAACTAAATTGTAAGCGCCCCTCAGATCCAGTTTTGAAAAGACAAATGCCCCTTGTAGCCTTTGGAATAATTCAGGAATTAGAGGAGGAGGATAGCGATTCTTGACAGTTATTTTATTCAGATCACGATAGTCAACACAAGGTCGGAGGGTATGATCCTTCTTCTCGACAAAGAAAATGCCAGCTCCCGCTGGTGATGTAGAGGGCCATATAATCCCTTTTTCCAAGCTCTCATCAATATAACTCTGGAGGACCTCTAATTCTAATTCGGATAGGGGGTAAATTCGCCCAAAAGGAATTTCGGCACCGGGCAGACGCTCAATAGGGCAATCATAAGAGCATTGTGGAGGAAGAGCATTGGCACTCTTCTTGTTAATTACATCCAGGTAATCATGGTAAGCAACAGGAACGTGTTTTGTTGTCTCAGAGTCAGGTTGAATACTAAGCAGAGGAGTTGCTGTACCTGGTTCCTTAGGAATGCAGTGGTTCAGGCAGTATTCAGAGGGGAAAAGGATCTCCCCAGACAACCAATTGATGGATGGGTTGTGTGCTTTTAGCCAGGGCATGCCGAGAATGACTGGAAATATTGGAGAAGTTATGACGTCCAGACATAGAAATTCCTGATGTGCCGAAGAGGAGTGGCATAAAATTGGTATGGTCTCTTGTGTCACAGGACCAGAACTGATACCAGAGCCATCAGCAAGATGGACCGAAAGTCTTTGTGTCTTAGTGCGAAGAGGAATCTTGTTTTGGTTAGCAAAGTTAGAATCCACGAAACAACTACAGGCACCAGAATCTATAATGGCCGGAACAGTAATCGTCCTTTGAGCTAGCTGTAAGTGAAGGTGGAAGGAGAGGTGCGTTCGGCTTGCTCCTTGGGGGTGCATCATATGGAACCAGCTAGGAAAAGACCTATGAGGTCTTACTGGACACGTCAGTACATAGTGATCTGCCTCGCCACAATAGAGTCAGAGATTGGATTCTTGTCGTCGAAGACATTCAGCAGAGGACAACGGTGGTCTCCAGAAACTCCTTCTAGGGGAATTATGATGCCTTCTGTTATTGGGAAGTAGGTCTGATGGGACAAGAGTAGTAGAGGAAACAGGGGTCTCCACCTCTGAACATATCAAGACCTCCCCGTTAGTCTTCTCATCCTGTCTCTCCCGGATCCGACAGTCAATGTGGATAGCAAGGTCTATCAGGTCTTCCAGCCTGGTTGGTACCCCCACTCAGGCAAGGTCATCTTTCAGGGTGTTAGAAAGGCCAAGGCGGAACTGGTAGCGGAGAGCAGACTCATTCCATTGAGTGTCGGAACTCCATATACGGAACTCGGTAACATATTCCTCTATAGGCCTTTGGCCCTGCTGTCGCTTGCTAAGCAAAAATTCAGCAGTCTGACGAAGGAAGGGATCAGCATAGAGCTGTGACATGGCTGAGAAAAATTAGTCCATCAAAGTTAGAGCCGGGTCCTGTTGCTCACGAAGGTGGTGTGCCCAGGATTGGGGTTCATTCTTAAGGAGTGAGATAATGAATCCCACTTTGGTGCTTTGTGATGCAAAGGTTCTTGGAAGCAGGGAAAAATATAGCTCGCAGGCGTTACAAAAGGTTTGGAACTTCCTGCGGTCTCCTGTGAAAAACTCAGGTGTTGGCACCCGGGGTGCCGGTAGGGGAGAAGTTCCAAGAATCATACTGAGCTCTGTCTGAGTGCTTATATCTGAGACTGCAGAGGGCACTGGATACTAACATTTATAGGTAAAGTTGATCCAGAGAATATCCGATTGCCTTTCAGGGGATCAGGAAGGAATTTTTTCCCTGCGGGAACAAATTGCATCATGCTTTGCTGGGTTTTTTGCCTTCCTCTGGATCAACTGTGGGTATAGGATTATAACACTTTTTTTTTTTTTTTAATGGTTGAACTGGATGGACTTATATCTTTTTTCAGCCAGACTAACTATGTAACTATGTCACATACCTGGTGTAGGTTGAGCTGGAAAGGGGGCTTCTCTTGCACCTCTTGTGCAGCACCCTTGGTAGAGATGACAGGAGGCATGAGGACACAGAGTGGTATGAGGGCCAGTGTAACAGGCAGCACCAGCTGGTGTTTGCAGGAAGAAGATGACTGTAGATCACCAGGCCATAACCAGAAACCGGAGCATGATGACACTCGACTGGCAGACAGGAGCGTAGGCAGGACACAAGCCAAAATGTCATCAACAGCCAGGCAGCGAGGTGAAGGAACATCGGGCAGAAGACAGATTCATGATACAAGCCAGGATTGGTACACAGCCAGGCAACAAGGTAGAGGAGTGCAAGACAGGAGCAGAATCTGAATACAAGGCGAGGTCACAGCAGGCAAGCAGAAATCCAGAGATTAGGGGCAAGCCGAGTCATGCATGGGTAGGCAGGTATAGCAGGTCAAGGCCCAGGATAAGTAGGAATTACTGAAGACTGCTCAGCAAACCATTCATGTCATAGTCCAGCTTAAATACGTAGGCTGTTTGGCACAAATGCAAACCAACCGTGCATGTACGCGTGCATCTGCTCAAAAGTTTTGAGCAATACACTTGTGCATGTGCTAATGCCCGTTTTACAGAATTATGTACATAAACATGAACATGAGCATGTGACAGTCTTTTGGTTACAACATCTACTTAGCTTATTTTACAGGTGATCATATATTTCATAAATGGCTGCAAATCATTTAATCAGCAGGTCAGAGTTTAGTAGACCCTTCTGACAAAAGTTCATGACCGTGAGCTTATTGCAGAAGGTAATGCAATCAACAGAAGACGTACTATCTTGGCTAGCTAGCAGTATGTATATTCCAATGTAAGCCTTACATCCCTGACAGTAAAAGGGTTAAGACATGATGCTTGTGTGAGGAAGGTCAAGCTATTGCAAGATTTTGCGAACTGCCACAGGATTTGATATAAATCCCACAGTTCTGCATTGTCCTGCAACTCCCCTGCCCTGCATTATGATTCTGAACAATAGTGCAAAAAAGGAGAAAGGACAGCCAAACAGCACCAGTCAGCTGTTTAGTAAGTGTAATCTGTCAATGTAACTTGTAACTATACAGGTGAAACTCGAAAAAATTGGAATATTGTGCAAAAGTTCATTTATTTCAGTAATGCAACTTAAAAGGTGAAACTAATATAGCAGACGAGCTTTATGGGGATGCTGACTTCATTTTCCAGCAGGACTTGACACCTGCCCACACTGCCAAAAGCACCAAAACCTGGTTCAATGACCGTGGGATTACTGTGCTTGATTGGCCAGCAAACTCGCCTGACCTGAACCCCATAGAGAATCTATGGGGTACTGCCAAGAGAAAGATGAGAGACATGAGACTGAACAATGCAGAAGAGCTGAAGGCCGCTATTGAAGCATCCTGGTCTTCCATAACATCTCAGCAGTGCCACAGGCTGATAACTTCCATGCCACGCCACATTGAGGCAGTAATTGCTGCAAAAGGGGCCCAAACCAAGTACTGAGTACATATGCATGCTTATAATTTTCAGAGGTCTGATATTGTTCTATGTACAATCCTTGTTTTATTGATTGCATGTAATTTTCTGAGATTGTGGATTTGGGCTTTTCATGAGCTGTAAGCCATAATCATCACAATTATGACAAATCACGGCTTGAACTATCTTGCTTTGCATGTAATGAGTCTATCTCATATATTAGATTCACCTTTTAAGTTTCATTACTGAAATAAATGAACTTTTGCACGATATTCTAATTTTTCGAGTTTTACCTGTACATTCCTTCAAGTCCGAAGGATCTGATACGAGCATGTGACAGTGTCAGCTCTTTCCAAGTGCCTGCATTTCCAGTACTTCTGAATACTTCTGGATACAAGTTACAATGACAGAGTACACACATTAAATGGGTGACTAATGCTGATAGATTTATGGAAATGGCTGCAGACTAAACACAGGACCTCTGCAAGGCTGGGGGGGAACAACATTTACTGACCACAGAAGGGGTGGAGATGATGAGCACAGCTTTGTACACTTCACACCAAACGTTTGTTATTGCCAACAAAGTGTTCTTTAGCCCCTGGCTGCCTCTGTGTGTACACACATAGCAGGACATGCACTGTACACTGTCACACTTATTGCTTTTTTTGTTTTTTTGTGAGTCTCTCACTTATAGAACAGTAATTAAGTGTTCTTGCATGGCAAGACCACTTACTGTTATCTCACATATATATTCTTATTATTATAGCCAAATTTACCACCCTAACTTCTCCCACAGTTTTTACACTACATAAACAGTAATATACCGAAATGTACGGATTGTTCCTGATTGGTGTGCTATTACTTTGTGGAACGTTTCACCTAATGGTTCACAAAATATCGGCGTTTTTGTGGTGAAATTGGTCCCATAGGAATGAATGGCGGAATGTTCAAAACTAGAGTGGGAGCTGACAAAAGCTAGAGTGTGAGCTGAAAAATCAGGACATGATTTCTAAACTGCCATCACTCCCTCATTTTCAAGCCCACCTACACAAATCTTATATCAAAATGTTCAGCTATCCCTGCTGCTAAGTCATAGTCCTGATAGTTTTCACAATATGACCATTTGTTTGCAACTCACGCCGCCCATTGACCTTTTCACAATTACTCCAGCCACTCCACCTAGTTACTCCACCCACTCCAGTTGTAGACTACTGGTGGAGGCAAGAACACTTCACACAATTTCCCCAGAAATTGTAGCTTTTCTAGTTATTTAGTTAGTATGTTGCAGGTACAAGGGCAGCAGACTGTATGCAGTGTATACTGTATTTAGCTTTAGACTCTTTTTAACCAGGCTACTTTAAGCCACGCCCCAATACACAGTATAATTTAACCACTCTTATTATTATTAGTTATATACAGGATTTATATAGTGCCAACAGTTTACACAGTGCTTTACAAAATAAGGGCAGACGGTACAATTACAATACAATTTAATACAGTAGGAATCAGAGGGCCCTGCTCATTAGAGCTTACAACCCAAGTGGGAGGGTCAAGAGCTACAAAAGGTAATAAATGTGGGGGATGAGCTGATGGAGAAAAAATGGGTGCTCTCCTGCTCTCTAGCTCCCTTGTTATCTCCTCCCATGCTCACCTCCAGAACTTCTTCCAAGCCTCTCCCATCTTCTGGAACTCCCTACCCCGATCTGTCTATCTTCCACTCTGTCCACTTTTAGGTGATCTCTGAAAACCATTCTCTTTAGAGGAGCTTATCCTACCTCCACCTTACAACTGTACTTTTGTTTTTGTCACCACATGCAGAGCGTGTCAAATATCTTCTCTGTCCCAGGGTGTCCCTCTTTAGTTAAACAGTTGGGAGGTATGAGAACAGTACCACACATTGTTTATTGAAGCCATCATACATTCAGTGCAATGCGATTTTCAGTCTATTCAGTTGAATTGGCTGAAATTGCACTGGATCGTACCAAAAGTAGTGCATGTAATATTTTTAAAAATGCACTGCAACTGGATTTCATGGTACTGTGGTACCATATGATCCAGTGCAGGCAATCTGCATTTGGGGTATCAGTTAGGAATATATTGACACCCACAGCAGATCAAACACACAGTGCACTTGGAATGCGGTATGGGAAATGCGCACAGAATGCAGGTTTCTTGCACCATGTGTCGGTGTGAGCGAGGCCTTATTGCGACCACTGTTGCTACAGCTGTGAATCAAAATCCATATTACAAACGCCTATTGTAGTTTTCACATATACATTTTATTTTAAAGCAAACATAAGATCTGATGGCAAACAATAATTTTTCAATGAACTATTAGTAAACAAAAAAAACAAAAACAAAATATATATATATATATATACTTTCAAAAACAAGATGTACTTCATCAGACGCAGCTGACTATGTGACTTTTGTGACTTTCTGGCAAACAAATTCTGAAATAGATTTGTTTGCCAGAAATAGTTATTTTGTGATATCAAGTTTTAATGTATATATTTGGTTTAATTATGTAAAAAAAAAATATTAACAAATATAGGGTGGAATTTCAACTATGATGCAGGTACCGCAAAACAAGAGTCCTAACTAATGCTGTGCATGGAATCCCAGATTTTTAGAGCACCCGAGAGGCACAAGTGTTGCGTCCAGTCCTGCTGCTCACAGCCTGTCAAAGTCTATGGAAGGCCGAAACATGCTGCGGCAGCACAGGTATGAGCAGATATTCTGCACCTGTCCCTCCGAGGCACACTAAAACACTGGCAAGCTCAGGAGCTGGACGCTCGTGTGCACCTGGTCTTGGTGACACATTTATTCAACCATATTTCTATAAAATCATATTTTAATTCCCCTCATTGATACCTAAGTACAGAACATGAACCTGACCGATGTGTGTTAGGCAGAAAACTGTCACAATGAATAAATATGACACAAATGTTTTTAAAGCTGTTGCACACAGCAGTTCAGGATCTGAAGCACAGTGAACATAATAATACACATTGCAAAATTGGTGACAGCTGGATTTGCACTAGATAGGTATGGCTTTATTATATTGCTTGCTATATCTCCTCTGGGTAAATAGCAATGCACCATAGTGAGTTACCTTCACTGGTAAAGTGCAATGCCATTTACTTTTAATGGCTAAAATTATTTAAGCATCTGTGTTGCAGTGCACTGCCATGTTAGCTAATGCATTACCATTCATTGCTTTTCACTGCACTGGTAAAAATGGTGCATGCAAGATTTTTGGTCCATTGTGGTGTGTTAGGCAGCCTAGTCAAATGCACACACCAAAGATGTCTAGGCTGCTGTAAATAGGCCCTTAAAGCATATGTAAATCCTCACCTTGTAAAGCAAACAATTCAGTTTAAAACAAAAATGAATAGCAAAAACATTTGTGTATATTGTAGATATAAAAAACTTTAAGGGCTTGTCCACACCATGGTGCGGAGACGGCAGTTTTCCTGCATGTATTCTTCAAGGGCACAAATAAATCAATTGTTCTTCATGTGCCTTGTTCACACCACAACACTAGTATCATGTGCATATTTTTTCTGCACAGGAACCTGCAACATGTATAAAACCATTGAAGCAGGTATGAAAACTGATGTCTCTGCAAGTGAATTCTGTGCACCAGTTTCCATCAAGTTTTCTGCATGTATGGTGTGACCAAGGCCTAAAAACACCTATTCCCCTTTATTTTATAAGTAATCACATTACCTCTGTTTTCAGCTACATAAAGAGCTCAGAGTGCTGGGGGGGGGGGGTTTGAGAAACAGCAGGGTCTTCCCAGTGAATAGTTAAGCAGAGTGGGGGATGTCAGGACAAGTCTGATCATTGGAGAACAGCAAGCTGAGTTCCAGCACAGCTAGATAATTGAATGAGAAGTCAAGTCAACACCACGCTGAGTAACAGTCAGCAATAGGGAGTGTAGACATCCAATAGGCTGACGCGTTTCGAGGACTTGCCTCTTGCTCAGAGCCCTGCGCAGTGTTGACCCAGCAGTTCTTTTATGATGTGCCTTGACTTTATTGTCGTTTGTGAGTACAACACCTACTTTATTTCTTATTAAACATTTTTTATGGTAATGCACTAGGCCTGTGCGCCTTCTGTTTGTTCTTTCCTCATTCAGTATATTTGGATTCCCCCGGTCTATTTGAGGGCAGCAAGGTGTGCATGTTCCAGGACATTCTTAATTTGGTTGTAGCCTGCATCAAGTCCATCCCCAAGCGCAAGAGCATTTGTGTTTACAGCTAGATAATTGACCACACTGTTCTCGCATGCCTGGTGTGGTCAGTTTTTAATAGGAAAGCAGAGTAAACACCATGGATTTCATACAAAGGAAGAAATACAAAGAGAACAGGATACTTTTTCATACAAGTACATGGAACAGAAGGCACATATTGGGAAAAATGAAATGTTAGGTTTACATATTCTTTAAATAATGAAACCTCTACACTTGTTCTGGGTCAGCAACTTAAAGAATTGAGGTTATTGGGTTATCATGAAAGCAAAAGAGCTAGCACTACTAGAAAGAGAAGTTGGTAGTGGCAGGCTGCATGTTTCTTTTAGGAAAGATTTCCTCTGAATGACTGTATCTTTACCTGCTGTTGCCACAAGTCCTTTTTTCAGCAAAGGCTTGGACATACTGCCCAGATACATTGCAAGATCATATATGTGAAAAATAAAAAAATATTTTTTTCTGCAGCCACTACACCAAACTAAATAGTATAAATACTAATCATTAACAGTTAAGGTAAGTGATATAATATGTGAGATTCGGACCCCTATATGTGTGGATTAGTAAGGTCTGACAATACAACATAGTGAATCATATTTGGCCATCTGGGGATCAGATGGTTTTTTTAATAAAAAAATTCTCATAGATGCATTAGGAGATTTGGCCAGCAGGCATTCCGTTAGTATTGTTAATAAAAGATTCCCATATATGGATTTCCAATTACAACCAGATATGGCAGCACTAAAGAATAGTACATAACAGTGTTTTACCATCCAAAGGAGAACTCCATAGAAACATAAAGGAGGGATGGTAGAAAAAGACCAAGTTGTCCATCAAATGTCACCCATATTTATTCTTCTTTTTTTACCATTTTTGTATGTTTTTTATATTTGTACCCTTTTTGCTTTAGTATAAATCTTTATTTGTCCCAAGCATTTCTAAATTCACTTTCTCACTACCTCTGCTGGAATTCGACTGACTCACTACCTCTGCTGGAAGTCATCCTAAGCATGAACTACTCTTTTAGTGAAATAATACTTTATAAGGTTAAATTGATTCTAAAGGTTATTATAAAGAAACAAAAAACAAACATGTTCTACTTACCTGCTTTGTGCAATGGTTCTGTACAGAGCAGCCACGATACTCTTCTTTTTGGGTCCCCTGCTGTTGGTCTTGGCTCCTCCCTCCTGCTGAATGCCCCCCAATAGCAAGCCTCTTACTATGGGGGCACTGAAGCAGGCTCACTCCTGAGCTTTGCTCCTGTGAATGGGCATTGTCTATTCACACACAGAGCGTGGTTCATCCCGCCCTCACTTTTCCCTCATTGGTTCATTGGCTATGATCAACCACAGCAGGAGCCAAGGTGGAGAGAGAGACCCATGAGAGCTGTGGCTCTCATGCACATCGCTGGATCGAGATGGGGCTTAGGTAAGTATAAAGTGGACTGAGGGGGAGCTGCACCAAGAAGGTTAATATTAAAAATACTTCCTGAATTTTATTTACACCCTTCATTTTATTTAAAGGGCAACTCCACTTTCATGGGGAAAAAAATTGCCAATAAATGTATTGCTACACCCATAGGAGCCACAGAAATACTATCCAGGTTTCCGCACAATCTTTGCCCCACAGCCAGGCACATGGGCTCATTCACATGTTTCTCCAGTGAACAGTCTAGGGGTGCTGTTTTTGTGGTTTTTATTTGTGGAGAACATAGGGTTGAGAGAAATAGGTGGGATACTCCAAAGACAAGAACTATGTACACTTAAGGACTTGAGGTATTTTTCAGGACAAGCTATAATGAAGTCTGTGTTTGTAGCAAACAGTAGACCTCAGCTTTAAAGTAGTAGTAATAGTTAACTGTAACTTCCTTTCTTAGAGCCACTAGAGCAGAGTCCCTTTAAGAACAAGATTATCTGGACAAAGCTCTTCAGGACACCAGCTAGTGTCCTCTTTAACTAGATCGACAGCTGACTCTCTAGCACCAGAGGGGTGAAAATATAACAATGTAACATGGAACATGATTTGACATTGCTGGAAGATTGGTCAAAAAAGTGGAAACTGCAGTTCAATATTTCTTTTTTTTTTTTGTAGTATTTTTTTTCATTTAAATATTTTATTAATTTTTCAAATCATTTTAAAGATACAAAAGCTAATAAAACAGACAGAATATATTACACATATCTGTCATAACATTCCCCACAAATAACCTTAACCTTGGTGACCTTTTACCCCACCCCTTTCCTATCCCCCCCCACCACCCTTTGATTATGCACTTTTAATTTCATTCTAAAAATCCTGTTCCTGAAATAATACTGATATTATACTATACTATATTTATCCCCTTTCACTTCTTTTCCCTATTTCACATATTTTGGGTATGTATCTGACTTTTTAAATTGTACCCACTTTTCCCATCTTGTATGGAAGACTTCCATTCTATCTTCCTCCATATGGCAAAGTTCCTCTACCCTATATATCTTTTCCATACTTTCTACCCAATCCTTTATTTTCGGTGCCTGTTGTTTCCTCCAAAACTTGGGTATCAGTCCCTTCGTTGCATTCAGATAATGCAATAATCCAGTTTTTTTATATTTTTTAACCGGGAACTCGGTACCAAAATGAAGGCAAGTCTCAGGGTCCTTAGGAATATTTACCTCTGTTATTTCCTGAATTATACTCACTATACCCTCCCAGTATTTTTTAATTTCGTGGCACTCTCACCATAAGTGTAACATTGTACATCTCTCTCCACATCCCCGCCAACATAAAGCTGAGTTATCTCCACTTATTCTGTGTGCTACATTCAGTGTAATATGCCATCTTACTAAACACTTGTAATTCATTTCTACTTCCTTCATATTTACATTCCCATGAATTAAGCTATATATTTTCCTTTTATTTTCCCTCATCAATTATTGCTTCTAAATCCCTTTCCCATTTCTCTATAAATGACGGCCTTATAGCCGTGATTAATCCTGTGAAAATCTTATATATTTTAGTAATCCTGTGCTTCCCATCTCCTCGTGTATCCAATAAGTGCTGAAAAGGGTTCCAATCTTCTTCTTTTTTTAATGGCTTTGGGAGACTCCCTACAAAATGTTTTAGTTGACAATAACGCCATTTATCCATTCTCGTAAATATATCCCTCTTACTTTCCAGTTCGCTAAGTGGACATATTGTTCTCCCGCCATTATCTCTCTTAATTGAACATCTTTCTTCTTAATCCACTTCCCTGTAATACTCTCTTTACCTGGAAGAAAAAACTCTGTGGATCCTAAGGGCATTAACAATGAATTAAATTCCCACCCCTTTGTTTGTATCAAGTATCCCAAACTCTCAAAATATTACGTGTAAACAAATTTGTGCTATCTTTTAATCCTAGAAATTGAGGAGGTAACCAGATAATCCTACTTAAATTCGTGTAACTTAATGTGTTTTCTATATTTACCCAACTTTTCCCCTGTGCATTATGTTTTCAATTGAAAATTCTTGCCAATAATACTGAGTAATAATATCTCTTCAGGTCCGGTACCCCCAGTCCACCTTTTCCTTTATCTCTACTTAAGATTTCATAACTTATTCTAGGCTTCTTATTTCTCCAGATATATGATGTTCACATTTTTTTAATTATTCTGAAATATGCCTCTGGGAGCTTAATTGGTATCATTTGAAATTTATATAGAATTTTAGGAACGATTACCATTTTTATCAAGTTTATCCGACCAATCCATGACTGAAATCCTCTTCCTAATTTCTTTATTTCATCCTTAATCTCATTTAATAATGGGATATAATTAAATGATATAATCTATAATTAAATGATTTAATCTATATAGATTCTTTAAAGATACAGTCAGTTTTATACCCATATATTTTAGATCTCTTTCCCTCCAAATAAAAGGGAATTGTTCCTGTAACATTTTTTTCTCTCTGTTTTATAAGGTTTATATTTAAGATATATTTAAGTTTTAGTTGGATTAATTTTTAAGTTTGACATCTCTCCATATTCTTTTAAAGATTTCATTAAGTTTGGTAATGTTATCCTCAGATTTCCTATATAGGGCAACATGTCATTTGCATAAGCTGCCACCTTATGCTCGGTTTCTCCTACCCAAATTCCTTTTATATCTACATTATTCCTAATGGTACCCAAAAGAGATTCCAAAGACAGTACATATAATAATGGGGACAAAGGGCATCCCTGTCTTGTTCCATTCTGCATCCCAATATACTCGGATAATTCCCCATTTACCATTATTGCTGCTGAGGGTTGGCTATAAAATTTCCTAATCCATTCTCTCATTCTAGGTACCATGCCTATTGCTTCTAAGATATCTAACATATATCCCCAATTTACTCTATCGAATGCTTTTTCGGCATCAATCGAAAGTGCCAATGCCGGAGTTCTTTCTTTCCTACTTTTTTGTATAAGGAACAAAGATCTTAAACCATTGTCTCTACCCTCTCTCCCTGGGACAAACCCCACTTGATCTATAAGTATCAAACTCAGCATTAAATCCTTCAATCTATTTGCCAGTACTTTTGCATATACAGTCAGGTCCATAAATATTGGGACATCGACACAATTCTAACATTTTGGGCTCTATACACCACCACAATGGATTTGAAATGAAACAAACAAGATGTGCTTTAACTGCAGACTGTCAGCTTTAATTTGAGGGTATTTACCTCCAAATCAGGTGAACGGTGTAGGAATTACAACAGTTTGCATATGTGCTTCCCACTTGTTAAGGGACCAAAAGTAATGGGACAATTGGCTTCTCAGCTGTTCCATGGCCAGGTGTGTGTTATTCCTTCATTATCCCAATTACAACGAGCAGATAAAAGGTCCAGAGTTCATTTCAAGTGTGCTATTTGCATTTGGAATCTGTTGCTGTCAACTCTCAAGATGAGATCCAAAGAGCTGTCACTATCAGTAAAGCAAGCCATCATTAGGCTGAAAAAAACAAACCCATCAGAGAGATAGCAAAAACATTAGGCGTGGCCAAAACAACTGTTTGGAACATTCTTAAAAAGAAGGAACGCACCGGTCAGCTCAGCAACACCAAAAGACCCGGAAGACCACGGAAAACAACTGTGATGGATGACTGAAGAATTCTTTCCCTGGTGAAGAAAACACCCTTCACAACAGTTGGCCAGAACAAGAACACTCTCCAGGAGGTAGGTGTACGTGTGTCAAAGTCAACAATCAAGAGAAGACTTCACCAGAGTGAATACAGAGGGTTCACCACAAGATGTAAACCATTGGTGAGCCTCAAAAACAGGAAGGCCAGATTAGAGTTTGCCAAACGACATCTAAAAAGCCTTCACAATTCTGGAACAACATCCTATGGACAGATGAGACCAAGATCAACTTGTACCAGAGTGATGGGAAGAGAAGAGTATGGAGAAGGAAAGGAACTGTTCATGATCCTACGCATACCACCTCATCAGTGAAGCATGGTGGTGGTAGTGTCATGGCGTGGGCATGTATGGCTGCAAATGGCACTGGTTCTCTTGTATTTATTGATGATGTGACTGCTGACAAAAGCAGCAGGATGAATTCTGAAGTGTTTCGGGCAATATTATCTGCTCATGTTCAGCCAAATGCTTCAGAACTCATTGGACGCCGCTTCACAGTGCAGATGGACAATGACCCAAAGCATACTGCAAAAGCAACCAAAGAGTTTTTTAAGGGAAAGAAGTGGAATGTTATGCAATGGCCAAGTCAATCACCTGACCTGAATCCGATTGAGCATGCATTTCACTTGCTGAAGACAAAACTGGAGGGAAAATGCCCCAAGAACAAGCAGGAACTGAAGACAGTTGCAGTAGAGGCCTGGCAGAGCATCACCAGGGATGAAACCCAGCGTCTGGTGATTTCTATGCGTTCCAGACTTCAGGCTGTAATTGACTGCAAAGGATTTGCAACCAAGTATTAAAAAGTGAAAGTTTGATTTATGATTATTATTCTGTCCCATTACTTTTGGTCCCTTAACAAGTGGGAGGCACATATGCAAACTGTTGTAATTCCTACACCGTTCACCTGATTTGGATGTAAATACCCTCAAATTAAAGCTGACAGTCTGCAGTTAAAGCACATCTTGTTTGTTTAATTTCAAATCCATTGTGGTGGTGTATAGAGCCAAAAATGTTAGAATTGTGTCGATGTCCCAATTTTTATGGACCTGACTGTAGTTTAGTATCTATATTTAATAAGGAAATTGGTCTATAGCTTGAGCAGTGAGTATTATCTTTACCTTACTTTTGTATGAGAACCACATGAGCTTGCAGTGATTCCCTCCTCATCTCCATTTCTCCTCCCAAAGCATTCATATACAGTATATTCTTAATTTAGGTAATAGAATCTCTTCATATTTTTTATAATATCTCACTGTATACCCGTCGGGTCCTGGACTTTTCCCAGCTACTGTACTTTTTAATGCAAGGTGTATTTCTTCCTGCATAATTGCAGTTTCTAGGGATTCTAATTGTTCTTCACTTCATTTTGGTAATCCTGCCTTTTTTAAATATGCCTGTCTTCTCTCTTTGTCTCTTACTTCATCTTCTCCTGTGGTACCATGAGTCTTAATATTATATAACTTATTCTAATATTCTTTAAACACTTTTGCTATATCTTTGGTTGAATTAACCAATTCTCCTTTATTATCGCTTATTTTCTCAATATAATTTCTAGATTTTTTTTTTCCTCTGAGCCCTCATTAAATACTTTCTTGGTCTACCCCCACACCTATACCTCTCGCTTATCATTTTATTAAACACTCTCCTCTTTTCTTCTTCCAGAATATTATTTAATTCTTCTCTTTTTTTTTATTTATTTATCTTCTGCGTGAATTATTTTGTTACTCTATGTGTATGTGTCTGCTCTAAATCACAGAGTTCCCTTAAGAGTGTGTTTACTTTTTCTCTTCTATTCCACTTCTTTTTTGCTCCTATTGCTATTAAAATACCTCTAATATAGACCTTGTGTGCTTCCCACACCATAGCTACCGACACTTCCTCAGAGTCATATTCTTCAAAGAATTGCTCTATTTCCTTCTTAACTTCCCACTCCGTCTCTTGCTCCTAGAGAAGCGACTCATTCAACCTCCATAATTTTCCTCCCCTCTGTTCACTACCCCATAGCAATTGCATTGTGACAGGAGCATGGTCAAAAAATTGACATAACTTCTATATTTATTTTGACCAGAGACTCAATAAGCCTATGGTCCAACAGTATGTAATCCAATCTTGAGTGCATCTCATGTGCATGAGAGTAAAAAGTGTAGTCTCTTTCCTTCATATGTTTAATTCTCCAAATATCTACAAGTTGACAATGAAATAACATTTTTTTCAAGTTTTTCAGAGATCTACTCCTATCTCTCATCACAGGAGAGGCCACATCCATTTGTGGATCCATACAAAAATTTAAATCTCCAGCCACAATCAGATCCCCTTTTTTGAAATCCATTAATTTCCTCAGAATATTTTTTAAGAATATCTCTGGATTCTTATTTGTGCAATAAACGTTTGCTAATGTACATTCTATTTCCTGTAGTTTTCCTTTCAAGAAAATGAATCTTCCTTCCAGATCTACCAATCTCTCTTCCAAATTAACCTCCCTGGCGGTATGATTATTTCAGATTTTTGGTGCTGAAAGAGGTACCATTATTTTGCATGGAAATATGTAGTTTTTTTATTGTAGGCCTGTCATTTTTAGGAATAACTCACTGAAATCTGTCCGAACAGGAGTCTAGTAAACATTCTGGATATGATCAAACTTGAAACACGAAATCATAAATTATAATTTAATAAATAATCATAAAAAATAATAATATTAAATTTAATTCAATAATATAATCAAACCAAAAACACTGAAATTTTAAATATAGCGCCAAGTTCGTACATTGCTGAGCAAAGTTGCAGAATAGTTTTCAGTGTCTGATGACAAATTTCCCCACAAATCATTATCACTCAATTCTGCAAGTGGTTCTGATTTACTATCGCTGTTCTCTAGCTGGTCTAAAACCAATTTTGACCTAAAGGGACGCTTTTTGGATGCCATGGACTTTTCCCAGTTTTCAGGCAGAACAGTCAAAATGCAGGCAGGGCACAGGACAAAGCAGTAGGGACAAAATGTATGTGAAATGCTTTGAAACAGCAATGTTTTGCTATGTAATAATCGTTTGAAATAATCGTTTGAAAAAAAATGAAATTTTTTAAAACTTTCAAGTTTGCTGTTGGTTCCGGCCCCCCGTATGTCCCAATGTCACAGGGACCGGAACACGGCAGCTCTCTGGGCTTCCCTGCGACCGGTCACGTATCCACCCGGCGTCCTCCGTGCCCTCGTCCTCGGGACTTTCCACCCCTCGGCTCCATCCCCTCCCAGCACACCGAGGACCACCTGCTGACAGCCCCGATACAGGGTCTCGTCCGCAGGACTCCGCAGGCAACCAGGCCACTCCACCTCCCTGTCCACATTAGGTCATTACGACCAGTTTGGCAAGACATTGGGGAGCCTGGGTGCGGGAGACCTCATTACGATCTCCCGTTTGGCTCCATACTCAGGATCCTCCCACCGGGTTGAGTTCAATATTTCTAAATGCAAAATAATGCACCTAGGGAAAAATAATCCCCTGAGAGAGTACAACATTGGGGATACAATGTTGGCCAGCACTAGAGAGGAAAAGGATTTGGGGGTACTTATTTCAGATGATTGCAAAATGAGCAGACCGGGCAGTGGGAAAAGTGAATATAGTTCTAGGATGCATCACTAGAGGGATCACCAGCAGGAGGAAGGAGTTTCTGAATTACCTATATAGATCTTTAGTGAGATATCATTTAAAATACTGTGTCCAGTTCTGTAGACCTCACTATATAATAAGGTAGAATGAGTCAAGAGACAGGTAACAAAAATGGTGGAAGGTCTGTGGGATGAAACATGTCAGAAGAGACTTCAGGAACATAGAAAGTATTATTTTACTAAAAAGGTAGTTGATGCTTGGATTAAACTTCCAGCCGAGGTAGTGAGACAGTCAACAGTAAGGGTCTTCAAACATAGAGCTATACTCAGACAAAAAAGTTAACAAAACAACAATAAAACAAGATGTAAAAAAAATTTCAGAACTTGGTCTTTTCCAGCCATCATTTTTCTATGTTTCTAAAAGCACAAAGCCCAAGATCTTTCAGAAGCCTCTGTACTCACTCAAGGCCCAAGGACAATAGATTGCCTCCTTCTAATTCCCTGCCACCTTACTCCAGTAATACCAGACAAGATCTTCAGTGGACAGCCCCTCTCAGGCAGCTCTCTTTTGTCCCAGGCCCTCAGGTTGCCCACCTGAGGCCTCAGGACAGCAGACATAGCAGCATTTCCTGGAAGGCAGCGTGCCCCCTCCAGGCTGGACTAATCCTATCCAGGAAAAGACACTGAGCTGAGTGTGCTCACCGAATTTGTACAGTCTCCCAGCATGCCATCAGAGCCTACCTCTCTGGGATAGGCCAGGGTTGTATAAATATTCTTCCTGCCACCTGCATAGCTTCACACCCAGCATCACAAAACTCCTCAAGCTCTTAAGATGAGTGAGCTATCATACAGGCAGTAGCTGAACACACTGAGCAGACCTGACTAGCAGAATACAGCTTCACTGAGTACAGTGAGGAAACTATGCTTCCAGCTAACAAACAATCACAGCCACACTGACTACAGTGTGGTAACTAAATTTACCTATCAAAACACATACTAAAGCTATCTATCTAAGCCTACAGTAGCAGCTATCTAGGAGGGTGCAACATAAAAAAATATAGCCTATACAATTGTGTCACAAGTCATATTGTAATTGAATGTTACTAACCACTTTAATAACGCGCGTCCTTTGGACACAGCTGATCGCAGTAAAGGGCCAAACACAGCGGTCTTTTACCATGTGATCAGCTGTGTCCAATCACAGCTGATCACATGTAAACAGACTTGCCGGTTATCGGCAGTCTTTTTTTCACAAAATGTGTCTGTGTGAGGAAAAGACAGCTGATACCTGGCAAGACTGTCAGTACTTTACACTGATAGTTCATGGCAATGATCATCAATGCCCTGATTATCAGTGCCGCCTATCAGTGCCACCTCATCCGTGCCTCCTCATAATTACTCATCAGTGCAGCTTCATTAGCGCCCATCAGTGCAGACTATCAGTGCCCCTCAGTGCAGCCTCATTAGCTCACATCAATGAAGAGGAGAAATTACTTACTGTATTTGCAAAATTTTATATCCAGATTAAGAAAAACATTTTTTTTTTCAAAATTTTCAGTCTTTTTTTTCTGTTTGGCAAAAAATTAAAAACTTAATGGTGATTAAATACCACCAAAAGAAAGATCTATCTGACTCTAAAAAATATAAAAAATTTTTATGGGCACAGTATTTTATGACAGCCAAATTGTCATTCAAAGTGCAATAGCGCTGAAAGCTTAAAATTGGCCTGGGCAGGAAGGGAGTGAAAGTGCCCAGTACTGAAGTGGCTAAAAATTACATTTCCTTTTCAATCTGCAGTGCTGTCATTTTCTGTAAAATGCAATGCAATATGGAAGCCTTGGAGTGTTCTGTACACAGATGGTATATAGAATGCCCCCCAGCAATGTCATTTCATGCTTGTGTGATTGGCTTACTGATTTTCCCAGAAATCTGCACTAAGATACTAAGTCATATTTTCAGCATCCCCTACAATAAAAATTTTATTTTGATATGACACTCCCAAAGGGAAACCATATCTAAAGGGATGCAGATCCTACAATTTTCCTCATTAGAGCCCTGCAGGTGCAGCAGCTGATAGATAAGTATCAAATGACTTCCATACAGTTTCACTCTGCACATGGACACAGACACCCAAACAGCTATTTCTTCAAAATAACAAAAGGTAGGAATCTGCAACAACGTTGTTAAAATCCTTGCAATGTACATAGATCACCCAGAGGTGAATCTTTTTTTTCTCAACAAAAGTGGAGTTACTCTTTAAGGTGTCACTAAAGGCAAAATTTATTTTTTCTATTTGGATAGAGTAACATAGGGTTATAACCCCAATCAGTTGTTTGCCATCTGTATCCCATTGGTGATATTTCTTTACATCCGTTAAACAAATTTCCCCTCTATTAGTGTTCTGATGTCAATCCAAAATGTGGGATTTTCTTTTACCCTAGGTTCACACCTAAGTATTTTCCACAGCATTTTGAGTTTTACAGAAACGCACTGCAGTCTATTTAACATGATTTTCTATGGGACACGTTCACATCTCCACGTTTTCACCCGGTGCGTTTGTTTGGAAAGAGTCAGGGACTTTTTTTAATGTAAAAAGTTGCATTTTTGGTTCTATAGACTTCAATGGAAACGCTGCAGAAAAGCATGTAGCGTGTTTTTGCTGTGTTTTTGCCAAGTTTTGCATTTTAAATCTGCCTAGCAACAAGAAATTTAACAAAAAAAAACCGAAAAACACATCACAAGTGCATGTGCAAAAACGCAACGCAAAACGCACTGAAGAAACGGATCAAACGCAAACTGCATAGGTGTGCTCCTAGCCTTACCTTTACTTTCATTGATAATGGTAAACATGACAAATACAGAGGGGGAATTTCCCTAATGGGGGTACAGACAGCAATAAAAACTGACAGATGTACTAATCCCTGCTCTATCTAAAACGAAAAATAAAGTTTTGCTTTTAATTACACATTAAATGTTTCAACCATGCCCCCCTCTTCTTTCCTCAAGGTTGCACATAATAAATTCCTTGCAATCTATCCTGATTTGTTTTATACCTAACACCTTTCACCAATTTTGTTGCCTGCCTCTAGAATAATTTTTTGTTATCAACTTTTTCTGTAAGTGAGGTTTCTTAACCTGGACAGAGTATTCTAAATGAGGTCTAACTAAAGATTTACTGTACATTGAGGAATCCTGACCTCCTTCCTCCTGCTGGTGATCCCTCTAGTGATACACCCAGGAATTATTTTGCTTTTTCTTCTGCAATTCAACACTGTTTGGAGATCATTGCTTTACATGATTGCAAAATGAGCAAACTGTGGCCATCATCCCTGGGTTTTTTATTATATAAACGAAAATTACAATATTTTCTTCTGTTTGTTAACACATATCCAATAAAAATCACATTTCTTCATAAATCTAGGCCAAAATATTCTGCTACATGTCTTTGGTAAAAGAAAAATCACAATAAGTGTATATTAATTGGTATATGTGAAAGTTATAGTGTCTACAACCTATGGTACTGTATATATACTGGAATTTACGCAGCTATAAACACTATACAGTACTTGTAATGGTGGTAATCAGCGACTTATAGTGTGACTGTGATAGTGTGATGGGCAATTTGGAGCTAACAGACATGGGCTAGGAGGGACTTTTACTGACACTGACGTTGCTAGTGACTCTAATACAGTGATCAGTGATAATACTGAACATTGTACTAATGACACTGGCTGGAAAGGGGTTAACATCAAGGGGAAATCGAGGGGCTAACTGTGTGCCTAACAAGTATAATGTATGTAATGTGTGCTGCTTTTACTCACAGATCTGGCTGCTTTTTTTCTATGCTTTTCAGGGAGAAGAAACATTCAAATTGCTGTTCTGTGTATGGGGTTCTGCGTATTTGTCAACACAAAACTCTGTGCTGTGATTGGCCATAGCCAATAAGCAGTTTACAGCCAAAATCATTGGTTGAAATCTGCTGACATACTGTGTCCAATCACAGTAAGGGTCAGCAGGGGGCAAGCGCATGCGTGTCCAAAAACCAGGACGTTCACAACGTATGAGTACCTCACGCTCATTGCTGAACGCCTGTTAGCAGTAAATGTGCCGTTAGCGTGTGACAAGTGGTTAAAAGAGAAGTACGGGTTTAAAAAAAAAAAAACTTTTATACTCACCTAGGTGGATGTAGCATTGATCCAATGCTGCATCTGCCCCTCGCTGGCTCTAAGATTGAGAAATGAGTGATCAAACACTGCTAACCACTCAGTTCTTCCCTCCACTCTCAGCAGAGTGGTGACTGTCAATCACCGGCTCTATGTTCTGCCATTCCAGTGCTCACTGGAGCAGTGGGCTGTGGAGGGGGTGGGATCTTGAAGGCATGCTGAGGGGCTGCGCCAGCTGCCGGTCCAGGAATCTGGTTGGATCTCGATCATATAGTCAGGATCTTTTCAGAGCCTGGACTAGCTCTGTGATGTCAGCCAACAGCTAGTTTAAAAGAGAAAAGGGATGGGGAGAGAGGCACCAAGCTGCCAATAGTGTAGCAATTCGTATTGACTAAAAAAGGGTATAAAATGCAATAATTATGCACTCACAGACATTTCTGGTAATGAGCATTGGATCAAGCTCCAAATGGAGACATCAGTCCAGAGCCTTGCTGATGAAGGAGGTGTGATTTGGCCTCCGAAACGCAAAACTCTTAAACTCTCCATTTGCAGCTTGATCCAACGCTCATTACCAGCGATGCCTGCCAGTGCATAATTATTGCATTTTATACCCTTTTTAATTCAATAAAATTTCCTACACTATTAGCGACTTGGCACTTCTCTCCCCATCCCTTTTCTCTTTTCTAGCACTTGGGTTCCCAGCCCGTTCAAAAGGCAGCCTTCCCCAGCCAGCGGTGTTAGCAACAAACTAAATAATTACAACCTTACCTCTATGAGTATATATATATATATATATATTTTTTTTTAATGTGTATATTTTAAATGTATATACCATTACACACAAATTGTTGATGGTTTTATTACATGCTGATGATGATTTCCAATTATTGTAAGACCTCCATACACTCGCCAATCAAGATTTAGTGAGTGCAGTGCAGAGTGTTGGTGTTTTCTCTTAAACACCTAGCTTTAGCCCAGTGTCAGCTGAAAACTGGACACAGAATGAACTCTACACCTGTGATCCCCATGGGAAGTATAGAGAAAATAGCTTTGGCTATACTTCTCCTTTAAGGTCTCTCTCTCTCTCTCTCTCTCTCTCTCTCTCTCTCTCTCTCTCTCTCTCTCTCTCTCTCTCTCTCTCTCTCTCTCTCTCTCTGTATAATCAAACTTTATTAAGGTTTTTAAACAATAGGAGGGAAAAAAAAGAAAGAAAATAAAATAAAAAGTAAAAGTTTGGCAATACTGCATCAGGTACAATCAGCACGTGTACCATGTACAGCATAAGACATACATATCAAATACGTCAAACAAAGGGGCAAATTGTCTTAAATGCAACAACACATATCAAGGCAACCATTAATTGGGCATGGAACAGCCCACACATTGTCAGGGTAGTCCCACAGCCTGCACTTAAGTTCTCATAAGCAGGGCTATACATGGATCAAAATTCGGCTGGTTCAGCAGGAACCAAATGCTTGTAAACGTATGTAAACACGTTTATGCGCATTTGCGTTTAGATGCATTTTTGGGCTGTCCAGTGCCTTTTCTCTTCATCAAAAATGCATGCACAGTGTTTTCCATGTATTCAAATGGACCTGGTACACCAGTGCAGTCAGTTTCAGGTTTCACGTGCAGGAAAAAATGGTAGAACGTGCTGCATTATTTCTGCACAGAACTGTACTGGAACACATCAAAACACAGCAAAAAAGCACAAGGAGTGTTGTGTGCACTCCAGAATGTATCCGGAGGCATTACAGGCATGATACTACTATGTAGCTCCTCCCACAGTGCCAAGCATGTTTCACAAGCCACTTTTGCTACAGTTGCAACACCCATCAGAAAGTAGTGCTCTCTCTGCCTCTGCCCTCTCTATTTCTCACAAAATATATGAAATAGTTAATTATTTACTATTTTTGCATTCTGGGCATTAGGGAGGGTCTCCTGAGGTTATCTTTTAAAAACGCTTCTAAACACAAACGCGCATAAACGTGGCTAAACCCGCATAAACGCGGTAGGTAAACACAGCTAAACTGACGTTTTTAACATACATTTTCTAGCAGTTTCCAGCGTTCAGAAAAGTTTTTCAAATGCTCTGTGTACATGAGTCCTTAGACTGTCTTTCCTTTATTTTCATCTGGTGATCCAGTCAGTGAGTCTGTTGTTTTTCAACAGAACAAGCTCTCCTGCAAATGTAGCAGTTGAGGTATTGAGACAAACCATTTAACATTAACAGCAGTGTTTACAATTATCAGCTTCTATTTATACATGTAAAACCTTTATCCCAAAAGGAACAAAAAATTGCTGTAAACTGCTTGTGGAACTGCAGTGTAAGCTAGAGTTTTGCCCTAAGTTTGTTAGTAAATCTGCTAGTACATCTAACACACTCTTACCCCCAGACTGATAATGCTGCTGTCCAAAGGTGCTCCTGTGCTCCTCATCCAAAGTGGGAGTACTCGAATACAGGAGGTGTGTTACTTGCCAGATCAACAGGTGAAAAAGAGGGGAAAAAGAAAACGAATGCACCCACCACATCTAAGGATTGGTAAGATGCAGTATAATACACTTTTGGTTTTGGATTTAATACTGCTTTAAGCAATGAGCAAATCAGTTCATCTGCTACCTCTGTCTTTAGAAACCCTGAAAATAAACCTTTAATAAAATGATCAACCAACCTGTTTTTATTGTTGTAATTTATTTCTGATAAGACTGAACAGATATATTGTTTAAATGGTTTTCTATATCAAGTTCTCCCTCAACATAAGTATTGTTCCCAGTTTTCAATTTTGTGATCCCATTATATCTTTTCTTCCTGTCACCAATTTAGCTAAAACAAAGTTTTGTCCTCTTTCTTGGATGGAATTAGCAATTTATTTCTATTTCTCTGCAGCACTGATAACATGTTTGGCCTCCTTTTGTCTCTTTTACATACGTCTCTATCAGATACATAATCTGTTTCCGAAATGCTGCTTTTTTCTCCTTTACTATCCTACTTACCTCTGTAGTTAACAAATACTGTTTTCTCTTACATTTCCTCTTGGAAAGTTATCTGACATTTAATCTAGCTATCTCCAGAAGGTAGACTTTAATAGTGTCCACTAATTACTGACTCTGACTGTTTTACTCCAACCTTTTAATTCATTTTTAGAAGTTCAAACATGTCAGCAAAATGTGCCTATTTGAAATGTAAAACTTTAGATTTGCATATGATTTTTTTTCTCATATCAGACCAAGGACATTGGTGATCACTTAAACCCAAATGTTGTTTCATGTCAACATCAAACATTTGTCAGTTTTAGGACTAGAATATGGTCTCTGATTGGACTTCTGTTCAAATGTTTTAGAGAAACTCCCCCTTTTTTTTTTAATTCTTTATTTTGAAGAAATAGTATAACAACTTTTACAATAAAATACCATTCTAATGGAATGTAGATGAACTTGGCACAGCAGTGGGTACATAGTTATGTTCCATACATACAATGTAACATCTCTGAAATATGCAATACAGTTAGTACACAGGAAGCTGATCTATTGTAACCACATCCACAGAACATACCATTTCTTCTTCCATTTTGTATATTTACCATTGAATAGAAATAATAAAAAAGAAAACAACATTCAGCCCCAGTGGAATAGACTGAAGAGAGGAGTGGATAACAAACACAAGGTTTAAAAGAAGGAAAGAAGAGAGAGAAAGAAAAAAAAAAGGGGGGGGGACCTCCGCCTAACCTCTTGGCCTCTCACTCTGGTGATTCCATTAGTCTATCGGCCAATGTGAAGAGTTACGTGTCTGCCCCATTCAGCTTGTGTTTGGGAGGCCAACACGGTTTGATCTTTGTAGAAGATATAGGGGGTCCAGATTTTCCAGTATTTTTCTCCTTGCTCCTTGAGCATCATGGTCATGTTTTCCATTTCTTGAATCTCATTGATTTGGGCAAGCCAGTGTGTTTTTGTAGGGGTAATGGATTTTTCCACAGTGCCCGGGATGCAGGCTTTCGCCGCATTGAGAAGATGTTTTAAGAGGGATTTCTTGTAACATTTGTTTGAAAGGGGTATGTCATGAAGGAGAAAGGCTGCGGGATTCCCTCCAAGGGATATTCCCATTAATGTTTGTAGAGAAACCCCTTTATGCTTCTAACTTATGGAACTGGTCCAAATTGTCATAGCAGCTTGAAAACTCCAGTTAATGTCTGGCATGTAGAAGTCACCCACAGTTAAAGCCTCTCCCTTCATTGTCCTTTGGATTATCTCATCAATCAACAGGTTATCATAATCTTCAAACTGTGGGCCTGTATAGTACACCAATATAAAGCCTAGTACACATGATCAAAAAAATCATATGAAAGCAACTGCTTTTAAAGCGATCGTGTGATAATCTGATCATTAGTACATAGCTTTTGAGAGTCGATCAGGACAGGTCGTGCGAAATTATCTGATGGGGCATGAAAAGTTTTTTCGTATGATTTTCATTTAATCAGTGCAGTTTTTGTCTGAAAGTACAATATAAATACAATAAATTACATCACTTCAAAATCTTTATTCTGTCGTACAAGAATTTTCGGAATTTAAGTAACCTCTTAATTTTTGATATGGAGAATTGCAGTTGCAAAAAAAAAAAACAGACAATCATTCATCGGATAATCTTATCGTATGTATCAGGCTTTTCGGAAAGATTCCTCTCTGGTTCGTAGGCAGACCCAGAGGGTTTCAAAGGTATACTTAAATTTGCAAGCTGTTAGCTCACAAAGCTTGTTACCTAAACTACAGGAATTCGTACACATGTACAAACTCTAGTATCTATTGTTGGATTTTTTAAGTTCCAGACTCTTTCACTGTATTAACCAATCAATCAACCAGGTCATTAAAATTAGTTTTTACCTGCTGGGGCAGAAAATTTCCCTTATCAATTAAAGCTCTACCCCTATTTCTCAATTTATGTGCATGTTTAAAAAAAACACATTCTAAGCAGCTCAGTACCCTTGTACAAAGGATGCAGACTATCTTTTTTGTACAGACCAATATCAAACCACATGCTAACATAATAACTAAAATAAGCAAAACCTTCAGCTTTACACCATTCTTTTAACACCTCATTGAACTCTTCAATGTGAAAGACTTACCCCTTTTGTTCATTGTAAACAAGCAAAACCTCTGCAAATATAAGGGGACAACCTACCCTGTAAAAATCCTGGCCCACACTCTAAAAATTCTTCTGTATTGAAAGCACATACCGTAATTCAAGGAAAAATCATTGATTCCAAGGTGCACAACAACTTAACTAGGGATAGGATTTGAGTTTGGGGCAGTGCAATGTTCATGCCAAACTTTAGCTTTTGACATTTGACTAAATGTCCTGTTCACCCCCCTCTGCGGGGGACCCCTGGCTGTGCAGGAAGTCATTCATTATTGGTATATTACTATCGCCACTAATGATTGTGGTCGCTAGGATACTGTCAATCACTGCTGTCCTTGCAACCAATGACTCATCTCTGGCATTGTGGGACATTATTTTTGGACATAATGGGACATTATTTTTTTGGACACCATGGAAAATTATTATTATAACAAAATTCTTTATGTATGGTGTGGTGGGTTTATTTATGATTTTACTTCTTTTGTGATCAAGTGGAGTATTATGTACAGGTTTGGCTATAGCTATCAATGGAAATCTGTCATGTTCCTGACTTTAGCCTGTTGCATGTGTTGACCAAATCATTATTCTTTATAATAATAAAATGTGTATTATTATAGTGCGACCCCTTTTTTAAATTGCAAGTATACAATCCAAAGCACACATTCCTGTGTTAAAAATGGCTGTGTGTATAAGTGGGTGCTGCAGCGACTGTTGGCTGGAACCGAACAGAATCAGCGAGAGAATATCACTAGCACACCGAGGATCACCAATATGGGTCCAAAAGTTTTACTGAACAATCACATAGTAACATCAAGGCAATGTTTCGGAGTCCCGAAGGGCCCCTTCATCAGGCATGTGTTGGTGACATTGTCCCTTCCCTCTTTTTATATTGCTGCATGCACTGCATTCAAATAAGAGGAAGGAGGATTTCTTGATGGTTGAAGTAATGCCTTAAATTGGAGTAAGGAGTGCCAGAAATGATAAGCTTTTGTCAGCCCAGAACAAGCCAAGTATTAAATCCAAGGATTTCTTAATGGTCAAAGTACCAGGTATGAGTTCTGATGAAAATACTGAAATGGGGGGAAATTTGTTTTCATAAGTTATTCTGATAGTTTGAGAGGGTTCTTGGTCTGCATATCCACACCTCTGGGATATTTTAGTGATTTCAATTCCTCTGCATTTCAAAACAATGCACTTCTTTTGAATTGAATTACATTTTTATATATTATATATGTCAAAGTTCAACAGGAGATTTTGAAATGTTATAATGTCTTCATAAAATGGCTTTATGTTTACTGAATCTTCTACAATCCAGTTCACAAATATTCCCACCGTGATTCTATATATATTGACGGCCGTCTTCACCATGCTTAAAGTTATTATTACCACATACCACTCTTCATTGGTAACAGCTTTCAGTGCATTCACAGTACAATGGACTGAATTTAATTTGTTGTCATGTAAAGTTAAGCTAAGTAGCCATTTCCTTTGTCGTTAGTATCACTACCTTGAAGGGGTTAAATTACATGTTTAATATAACTCAAAAGAAAAGTATCAACTTCAGAATCAATCTGTCAGAGAAATAAAAATAATTTATTTTTCTTATACATATCTACTCAATTAGATATAAAGCTATATTTAGCATCTAGAAAAAATAAAATAGAGAAAAAAAAACAAGATCTTTTGCCAAATTCGGTCACTGTGGAAATAATTCTAAAGCAGGGCCTAGTTACCGTGGAAACGGAGGCGCTGCGTGGTGGGGAGAGAGGACCAATATAGATCGGGAGAAAATGTTGTCAAGTCCCCCCCCCCCCTTTTCACTTTCCTAAGTTTGAAATGTATAAATGACCCTTATGTAGAGAATGAAACTGGAAATAGGGCAGTATCTACTAAGCAGCATTGTACAGTCATGTAATTTGCCTTGCAAGACAACTATCTGCTGGTGAATACAATGTGCTCATATAATGAAAATTAATGAGTGTGAACTATAGTACAGTAGCGCTTTCCAAATTACTTATCAAAAATGCTTATCATTATATGGATACTATGATGCTTATGTAATTACACACAGCTCAGAGTGCAGAATTTCATAGCTACCAATCAGTATTTATAAATTATTTTTATGATTGTTCTGAACTGATAAGGAGTGGAATGTAATTGATTTCTATGGGTTACAGCACATTATTGCTCTTTGTAATGCCTTATTGCCTAAAAAAGTAGTTTCCTAGTGTATGCTATTAGTAAATTTGACCACGTTAGTAATGTCAGTGTGCCCTACCACAAATACTATTGTACCTTTTATCAAATGAAAGGTCACCATGCTCTGTATCATAGTAGGGAGGTTCAGAACATTCATCGTTTACAAATAGTGGGACAATAAGAGAGCATTCTTCATATCAAAATCACTCTAAAGCTAATGTATGCTAAAAAACTAATATACCTTGTAGTAAACTAGTCCCCAAAATTATAATACAGCCTTATCTGTATAGCATGACGCGCCTCAACTAAACACTGCAATTTTGCATCTGCATAATGTAAGTATGGTCCTTGTCTTTGTGGGAAACTTTTGGCACAATTTTCTGGAAGCATTACCAATTACATATATGGATTACCTTACTTTTGTTTTGTCAGTCTATGGGTTGGCCTTATCCTTTCTTTGTTCTCTCTTGAGGTTGTGTTTGTTGGGTTTTTGTATTGTTGGGGGTATTATTGACTTATAGGGAGTTGACCTGTGGTCCTTCCCCCTCCAACCCTCTAGGTCGGGGGTAGGCAAACTTTGACAGGTAGAGGCCTATCATGACAACATGGAAGAAAGAAAGGATTATCAGGATGTGGGGCAGTGTACAGAGGTTAGTAGCAGGCAGTCAACAGGGCAAAAGACAAGGGGTCAACAGGGCAATGAAAAGGGAGGGTCAGGAAGGCACAATATAGAGGGGTCAGGAAAGCCTGGTATCACAGGCAGGTCTGGAAGGTATGGTACAGTCAGGTTTGAAGTAGAGATGTGCAAGATGGAAAAACTTGTCTCGGATTCGCTTTTGTTAAGTTAATAATGTTGTTTAATCACATTCATTATGTTAGAATGAATTGTTTTCAGAATTTGTTTCATATATTCAAATTCATCTCATATATTTCTTATTTTAGAATGGATTTGAAATTCAAATTTTAAAGTAAAAATTTCAGAAGACAGCTATACTTGTTCTATTTTATTCTAGTCTAGTCTATTCTGATCTATTTTATTTTTTCTATTCTATTCTTTTCTATTCTATTCCTTTATTTTCTATTCTAATATATTCTATTTTATTCTATTCTATTCTGTTTTATTCTATTCTTTTTTCATTTAATTCTATTATAGTTTTTTATATTCTATTCTTTATTATTCTATTCTAGTCTATATTAGTCTATTCTATTCTTTTCTGCAGCCTAAGTAGGAATCATCATCTTATGTCACTTTTATACCTTACTGTATTTATTGCAATATATTTACATTTCAGACTAATTTTTGAATTCGAACTTGGCTATTCTGGGGGGCATAGTACGGGGATCAATAGGGCATGGTTTACCTGTTGGCAGTTGACAGGTAGATGGAGGTCAATGGGTTTCCAAACCCCTGCAGTAGATTGCTGCTGTTGTTTTAAGCTCTTTTATTGCACTTCCTGTGTGGCCTTACCAAGCCAGCATTAAACAGCTTCCCTTTGGGGGGTGTATTATGAAATATGTATACACCTTTACTGAAATATAGCTTTATTTGGTTATATTTATTTATGTAGTTATTATTTATTTCAGGTACATATATAGCTCTGTCAATTTATGCAGTGATTGTACATTCACATCAGTCCCTAACCCTCAAGGGGTGTACAATCTAAGGTCCCTAATTTACATTCATGCAAACACATACTAGGGCCAATTTAAACAGGATCCAATTTACCTGCCAGCATGTCTTTTGATTGTCATTTGGCTTCTTTGGGTCACTGTGTAGCTAGTTTTTGCAATGGCCTTTCCTTTTCTTTCTGTCCCCGCAGTGATTTGTTTCTCTTCCTGCTGGACTATTTTTTTCCATTTTGTCTTTATTTGTTTTTTTTTCTTAAAAGAAAAGAAATTAAAGCAATAGTTTACTCATCATGTCACATTCAATAAAACCATTCCCCACAGATCACACATACTACCAACCTCCCCCCCACAACCTCCCTCTCACCTCCCTCCCCTCTCCCCCCTCCTAAACCCTATCTTCTATCTACCCATTCTTTTCTGGGTAGCTACTGTATATCCACTGCTTACACATAAAGCCCATACCCTAGTCAATTCTCAGTTTCCATGTATACTCATCATATCCATATATCTCCTTGATTTCTTAACCTCCACCTATTTCCCCGAGATAGTATTATATTTCTGTAAGGAATCCTCTCCTTTGTACATCACCTCTTCAATAGAACGTATCTGGCTGATTTTTAAAGCCCATTCTTTCAGGCTCTGGATTTTTTTTGTGTTTGCCACAGCCTAGGAATCAGGTTGTGTTTTAACAAATGCAATACTAAAGATATCCTATATTGTGCTGTCGGCTTCTCTGTGTAATGAAGCAGACATCTCCAGGGCTCAACCAAAATTTGATCCTTTGTTATTTCATATAATCACCCTGATGATCTCCTCCCAGAAGGCCTGTATCTTTGTGAATTCCTGCCATAGATGGGCGAAGGTTCCTGACGAATTGCATCCCATCCAACACAAAGCAGACACATCTGTCCCAAACCTCCACACCCTCAACGGAGTCACATACTTTCGAGCAAAAAGCTTAAAACACATTTCATCATCTTGGCATCAATTGCTGAGACGCATGCTAAATTTAAAACCTTCCTCATCTGATGTTCATCTTGTTCAACCCCCAGGTCTTGCTCCCATTTCCCCATTTCTTTTTCTCATAGCAGTTGTGGCAGTGTCTGTGCAAAGTGTTGTATTTGTGCATAGTCTATCCCCTTTCATCACGTTCTGTAACTGTATCAAATCTTATTTAGCCCATCTAACAAAATAGAAATGATCCTCTTTCCCCGGTTTAAAATAATTTGTGTCGAATAATGAAATCAAAGGTGAATTGTGCTCCCAGTGATAATGCCTACAAAGGCCATCCTATATTCTGAAAACATTTCTAGTCAGTGGGCTCGTGCTGGCTGCTAAGTCTTGATACAACTGTGAAATCCAGACCATTTTCCCTAAATCTACCTTACTTTGTGCAAGCTCTATTCCTACCCAACTTTTACCTTCATTGTTGTGAATCCTATCAACTATTTGTGTAATAATAACTGCCTTATAATACTTTTTTTAATCAGGTACCGCTAACCCTCCTGCCTTCTTCTTTGCCATCACAGTATAGGAAATCCTAGGTCACCTGTGTGCCCATATATATTTTAACACAATAGTTCTTCATTTCCTAAGTATTCCTGTGGGAGAACTATTGGGAGCATTTACATTTATATAATACCTTTGGAAAGATATTAATTTTTTCATATTCAGTGCATTTATTCTACCTAACCACAAGAGGGGCCGTTATTTCAAGGAGTTTAAATTCTCTCTAATCATGTTAGGCAAAGAAATATAATTAGCCTTACATAGGGCCTTCAAAGATATTGTTAAAGAATAAGTTCACCTTTGGAACATGTTGCATGTTCCACCCGTTTTTAGGGTGGAACATGTAACATGTTACCATAGCTGCAGCCATGCCCGCCGCCCCCCTTCCCTCTGACAGATAAAATGGGGAGAAGTTTCCCCATACTATCTGTCAGATTCAAAAACAGAGTTCTGTGAATGAGTGCCTACAAGTCCCGACAGCCTTAGCGCCTGTCGGCTTGTAGTTTTCAATGAACTACCACAGTGCTGTGGAGTGCTGTGGTAGTTCATTGAAGCTTCCTGTCAGTATATCTGCTTACTCGTACATCCCGTATGGCAAGCAGATATTCTGACAGGTCAGGCCTGGAAAAAATGGTGCATTTATTATTTTTGTTCAAAAGGTGAACTTATCCTTTAATTTGATGCCAAGGTACCCTAATTCCTCCCTACACCACGCAAAGGAAAACATGGGCTGAATTGCCCTCAGTTCTCCCTGTGGCCATGTTATAATCAGGATCTCTGATTTGAAATGTGTTAGAGGAATTAAGGTGGTATGGGAAATTATCCAATTTTAAAATTAATACATTTGGTAATGTCATCCTAGGGTTAGAAATGTAAAAGAGCAAGTCATCTGCATACGCAGCTACTTTGAACTCCTTTTTCCTCAATTCTAATGCCCTTGATGTCTGCACTCTTGCAAATAGCAACCATCAAGGGTTCCAAAGCCCATACAAATAGCATTGGAGAAAGGAGGCATCCTTGCCTGGTTCTGTTGAATCTAAAGATGGAGACAGACTTCCATTTACCCAGATTTTCACTGTTGGGTGGTGGTAAAATGCTGTGATCTATCACATCATCCTAGAGCTTATTCCTAGGTGTCTCAGGCTCTCAAACATGAACCTCCAGTCAGTGGTGTATTTTCGTTTTGTGCAGCCCTAGGCAAGACTAAAATTTGGCACCCCCCTATCTAAATTTGTCCTACCCCTTCCAGTTTAATATCCACTCCTTCATCAGTAAACTCCACCCTTCCTCTTTAGGCTTCACCTCTTCCTATTAGAGCCCCACCTCTTATTTTATCTCTCTCTCATTATCGGTGTCATTTGGAGGAATAGTGCCCCATCATTGGTGTCAGTGAAAGAATAGTGCTGCATCACTGGTATCAGTGAAAGGAATAGGGCCACATCGCGATCCAAGATCCAGGGAGATGGAGACACCAGACCGGACCCCTCCTCCAGCAGCACCTCGTGGACCGGATCGGAGTGGGACACGGAGTCGTGGAGACAGGTAGGACACAGCAGCCTCTGTCCCTTTCCCATGGAAGTGTCCCTTCCATGGGAAAGGGAAGGGCAATGCGGCAGCAGCTGAAAATGCCACCCTAGGCAAACGTCTTGTTTGCCTCGTGGCAAATACGCCCCAGCATCCAGTCTACTCTGTGAAAGGCTTTTTCAGCATTAATTGACACGAGAAAGCTGAGGCTTTTCTTTTTTTAACTCTGTGAATCAAAAGTAATGTCTTCAGTCAATTATCCTTCCCCTCCTGTCCAGGTACGAATCCTACCTGATCGTTATGAATCTACTTTGGCATTGGAGGTTTTAATCTTTCAGCAATTATCTTTGCAAATATCTTATATGTTATATAGGCTAGCAGTAACTCCTTCCGCAACTTTATGCCATCCCCCAATGCATTCCTATAATCACATAACTTAGGGAGTAGCAGCTTCGGGAACCTTTTGTAATACAAAATACGAATACTCATCAGGACCTGGACTTTTCCCGTCAGCCATGCTTTTTATCGCCCTCATCACCTACACCTGCGTGATTGGTCTATCCAGATGTTCCAGTTCCTTGTAAGGTACTGTCGGGAGGCCCAGCTGCTGAAGGTACCACTGCATTTCAAGATTTTTCTTTTGTACCTCCCGCAAAATCCTCTTATTGCCTGACATTATATAACTGGCTATAATATTTATAGCATACCTCTGCCATTTTTTGTATTTTTAAGATAAAAGATGTATTTTTTTTTTTGTCCCTCAATGCTTTTAGCATTTCCCTGGCTTGTTACCCCATTGGTATTTCTCTATTATAACATTATGAAATGCACATTTAGTCCTTGCTCCAAAAATACTGCCAAATCCTCCCTTTTCCTAACTAGTTCCTGCTTCTCTGGGATACCTCTAGGCCTAGTCTGCTGTTCCAGATCTTGCATTTCTTTCGCTGGTGCCATGCAGGTCTCCTGCAGATCTGTCAGTATATTTGCTTGCCTGTATAGGATGTACAAGCAAGCAGATGTACTGATAGGAAGAATGAATGAACTACCACAGAGCTCCATGGTAGTTCATCACAGATTACAAGCCGACAGCAACTTAGGCTTTTGGGACTTGCAGTCTCTCATTCACAGAGAACTGTGAGTGCCATGGCCCGCACAGCTGCGTTTTTTTAAATTTGACAGCTAGCAGGGGAGAGAAGATCCCCCAAAGCAGGAAGCGGGGGGAAACGGGTCCAGTCTGATCGTTACACCCATATTGGTGTAACATGTTACATGTTACACCAATATGGGTGTAACATGTAACATGTTGCGAAAGGTGAACTTATTCTTTAAATGCCATAAACATTTACAAAGTTCTCTTCAGAAACTTATTTGGCTGTCTGTTAGGGGAGTAGATATTAGTGTTTCTGCTTAGCTATTCGCATAACATACTACATGTGTTGTTTCCATTGTTTGTATGTTTTTTAACAGCGATTGGCAAGTTTAAAGGTTCCGCCTGAATGGAGTTATATTTGGGGCTTATTTCTTTATATGTGTCAGAGTATCCTGGTTTCAACACTCATTTATTTGCCTGTATATGTAATTTGGGAGATCTTGCCTTCATGCATATCTTTTATGGTCACGGTAAGACATTTTATATTCTGTAACTGATTTAACTTTGTACTAGCATGTCCATTGAGTTGTGACATTATGCTGATCCCTTTTCCATTTGTTTCTTGCTCCTACCTTTCTCCTCCCCCCTCTGCTGCAGTCATTTGATTGGGTGGTCCCTGTGCTTGCATGTGGTGGACTTTTTGGCATGGCCTGTGCTCCATGTTGCTGTCCAGTGTGGATCTGGGTAGCTACCCCATGGGAACATTTCTGTAGTAGGTTATACACACATTATATATGATGTAATTTATTATGACTGTAATATGTTATACTCACTTTTTGTTTTATTATAAACAGGCACACTCTGCATATTGAATTTTTCCTTTCATTCTCCTGAAGAAGCAGGGAGTAGACCCTGCAAAACACTTAGAGACATCAAATAAAGCATGACCATCCAAATAGAACACAATTATTAAGTAATTATCATTGTAAGGGCCAAAGCCCAGTCAGACTACAGCATTGGTACGATTTGCAAACGTCAAGTATGTTTATTAATAGGGGATACTATTCTACAGATGGTTTTAGAATGTTTTGGAGTTTGTACTTCAGTACTTTTTCATCAAGTTTTTTCTTTACGTTTGTAACAATTTTGTGAGGTAAATCCTGTTTAACTCCATTATGTACAGTGGGGATCGAAAGTTTGGGCACCCCAGCTAAAAATTTGTATTAATGTGCATAAAGAAGCCAAGGAAAGATGGAAAAATCTCCAAAAGGCATCAAATTACAGATTAGACATTCTTATAATATGTCAACAAAAGTTAGATTTTATTTCCATCATTTACACTTTCAAAATAACAGAAAACAAAAAAATGGCGTCTGCAAAAGTTTGGGCACCCTGCAGAATTTATAGCATGCACTGCCCCCTTTGGCAAGTATCACAGCTTGTAAACGCTTTTTGTAGCCAGCCAAGAGTCTTTCAATTCTTGTTTGAGGTATCTTTGCCCATTCTTCCTTTCAAAAGTCTTCCAGTTCTTTGAGATTTCTGGGCTGTCTGTCTCGCACTGCTCTTTTAAGGTCTATCCATAGATTTTCAATTATGTTGAGGTCAGGAGATTGGGAAGGCCATGGCAAAACCTTCAGTTTACGCCTCTTGATGTAATCCCCCGTGGATTTCAAGGTGTGTTTAGGATCATTATCCATTTGTAGAAGCCATCTTCTCTTTAACTTCAGCTTTTTCACAGATGGCATCAAGTTACCATCCAAAATTTGCTGACATTTTATTGAATCCATTTTTCCTTCTACTCGTGAGATGTTCCCTGTGCCACTGGCTGCAACACAACCCCAAAGCATGATTGACCCAACCCCATGCTTAACAGTTGGACAGAGGTTCTTTTCATTAAATTCTGTGCCCCTTCTTCTCCAAACGTACCTTTGCTCATTCCGGCCAAAAAGTTCAATTTTAACCTCATCGGTCCACAGAACTTGTTTCCAAAATGCATCAGGCTTGTCTATATGTTCATTTGCAAAGTTCAAACGATGATTTTTGTGGTGAGGATGTAGAAGAGGTTTTCTTCTGATGACTCTTCCATGAAGACCATATTTGTACAAGTATCTCTTTATAGTGGAATAGTGTACCACAACTCCAGTGTCTGCCAGATCTTTCTGGAGGGATCGTGCAGTCAAACGTGGGTTTTGAATTGTTTTTCTCACAATCCTGCGAGCTGTTCTGTCTGATATTTTTCTTGGTCTTCCAGATCTTGCTTTAACTTCCACTGTTCCTGATGACTGCCATTTCTTAATTACATTCCGAACAGAGGATATTGACATCTGAAAACGCTTTGCTATCTTCTTATAGCCTTCTCCAGCTTTGTGAGCGTCAACTATTTTCAGTTTCAGTTTTCTAGACAACTGCTTAGAAGAACCCATGGTGCTGATTGTTGGGGCAAGGTCAGATGAGTCCGGGCATTTAAAACCTTTGAGATTGACATAACCTGGTCTTCCCAGACGATGATTGAGAACAATCCATGACACTGGCAGGTCTCAGCTTGGCAAAGGGGGCAGTGCATGCTATAAATTCTGCAGGGTGCCCAAACTTTTGCAGACCCCATTTTTTTGTCTTCTGTTATTTTGAAAGTGTAAATGATGGAAATAAAATCTAACTTTTGTTGACATATTATAAGAATGTCTAATCTGTAATTTGATGCCTTTTGGAGATTTTTCCATCTTTCCTTGGCTTCTTTATGCACATTAATACAAATTGTTAGCTGGGGTGCCCAAACTTTCGATCCCCACTGTATGTGTGTTCCGTGGACACCTTGGAAGTCCATTTCACTGTAATAAACCTCTACTTGCCTTGATCTCTGCTAATTAGGATAAAAATAAGTTGTGCATACTAGGTGAAATAGGAATGAAAGAAACTTTGTTTCTGAGCTCACATTTGTCCATTTTCCTATACTAAAATGTAAACAGTCCTCTGTATGAAAATATACTGAAAGTGACATTTAATGTAGTGAGTTCAATGCTGAATTGACACTTGGGCTGTGGTAACGCGTGCTAAAAGCTGTGTTTTAATATGCTTAACTGACACACATACTGTACATAGTAGACACAAACACATATGTACTATGCATTGCCAAAAATAGTGCAGAGGAATTTTGAGAGCCCTTTGAAAACGATTTGGTTACTTTAATGCAATGTGCACCAAGCCACTAACAATGCATCTGAGGTTATGGGTGAGCCCTTAAGGCTGAACTCCTGCCTTAACTGCAGTCTTGTATAGTTGTACAGACTCCTCTCCTGTACTCAAATTACTAACTTTGAATTCACTGCAGACTGTGAGCTTCTCAAAGTGTGCATTAAAAGCTGCAGCAATTCAGGGTCTGCTTCATTTCCTGATTGCAGGGCATTCAGCATCAAGTAGGACTTTCCTCCCTAGTCTTACTGTCCCTGCCCTGCTCCTGTCACTCCTTGGTTTTCAGTTCTTTCAGTCATGGAGGTTATGCAGAACAGATGGATGTTACTTAGTGGAGTCTGCATGCAAATGGCACCACTATCCCCTTGCCTTTCCTTATATACAGTCAGGTCCATAAATATTGGGACATCGACACAATTCTAACATTTTTGGCTCTATACACCACCACAATGGATTTGAAATGAAATGAACAAGATGTGCTTTAACTGCAGACTGTCAGCTTTAATTTGAGGGTATTTACATCCAAATCAGGTGAACGGTGTAGGAATTACAACAGTTTGCATATGTGCCCCCCCACTTATTAAGGGACCAAAAGTAATGGGACAATTGGCTTCTCAGCTGTTCCATGGCCAGGTGTGTTATTCCCTCATTATCCCAATTACAATGGGCAGATAAAAGGTCCAGAGTTAATTTCAAGTGTGCTATTTGCATTTGGAATCTGTTGCTGTCAACTCTCAAGATGAGATCCAAAGAGCTGTCACTATCAGTGAAGCAAGCTATCATTAGGCTGAAAAAACAAAACAAACCCATCAGAGAGATAGCAAAAACATTAGGCATGGCCAAAACAACTGTTTGGAACATTCTTAAAAAGAACGAACGCACCGGTGAGCTCAGCAACACCAAAAGACCCGAAAGACCACGGAAAACAACTGTGGTGGATGACCTCATCAGTGAAGCATGGTGGTGGTAGTGTCATGGCGTGGGCATGTATGGCTGCCAATGGAACTGGTTCTCTTGAATTTATTGATGATGTGACTGCTGACAAAAGCAGCAGGATGAATTCTGAAGTGTTTCGGGCAATATTATCTGCTCATATTCAGCCAAATGCTTCACAACTCATTGGACGCTGCTTCACAGTGCAGATGGACAATGACCCAAAGCATACTGCAAAAGCAACCAAAGAGTTTTTTAAGGGAAAGAAGTGGAATGTTATGTAATGGCTAAGTCAATCACCTGACCTGAATCCGATTGAGCATGCATTTCACTTGCTGAAGACAAAACTGAAGGGAAAATGCCCCAAGAACAAGCAGGAACTGAAGACAGTTGCAGGAGAGGCCTGGCAGAGCATCACCAGGGATGAAACCCAGTATCTGGTGATGTCTATGCGTTCCAGACTTCAGGCTGTAATTGACTGCAAAGGATTTGCAACCAAGTATTAAAAAGTGAAAGTTTGATTTATGATTAATATTCTGTCCCATTACTTTTGGTCCCTTAATAAGTGGGAGGCACATATGCAAACTGTTGCAATTCCTACACCGTTCACCTGATTTTTATGTAAATACACTCAAATTAAAGTTGACAGTCTGCAGTTAAAGCGCATCTTGTTCATTTAATTTCAAATCCATTGTGGTGGTGTATAGAGCCAAAAATGTTATAATTGTGTCGATGTCCCAATATTTATGGACCTGACTGTATTGTAGCTGATGACAGCTCATTTGGCATTTGGCTGTGTTGGGTCTTTTACTTTTTTCCGGAGGGTCAGTGGGTGGTAGGTATCATGGTTGACAATAAATTTACAAGGAACATTTTTTGGGGAGTTTATATATATATATATATATATATATATGACTTTTAAAATGTTTGGGTGTCTTTATTTAGGTTAACAATAATAATAACTGTGTTCTAGAATGCCAAACTTCTTTTGGATAATAAAAATAAAATATAATCAAATGTGAATAAAACAAGGTGCGTTGCATCTAAATAAAATCAGAATCTGTTACACTTACTAAAATTTAGGAAAAAGGTTGTCATAAACATACTACTAGTAATAATAATAACAACACAATCCTGGTGTGATTAATACTCCCAAACACCAAGCTCACACTACAATAAATCAATACAAGTGAATACACTTGAAGATAACACCTTCAGTTTTACCAATCCAAATACATTAGAATATTGTCTGTATAAACAAAAGTCCATATATCCAAGTGCTGAATTTCCACTTCAGTCATGCAAACGTAATCCCAAATAACCCTGATACACCCGTGGTCCACCTCTGTGGACCTTATACCTTTGGTATTGGACCCATATAAATTATATTATATAGGTCCCATAGGCTTGTGATTCCTCACTGTGAATCATGAATAGAATCAGCCTCTCTTCCTCCCAGGATATGATCCTTCATATGGGGGAAAAAATGGCGGACAGTTCCCTTTAAGTTGTCCAGCTTATGTGTCAATATTGTATGGTGACACTCCCAGAGAAAAAAGAAAATATCGCCAATGGTACAGTATTGTTACAAACAATATACTCCATTATTAAAAATATACACTGTATTGCCAAAAGTATTGGGACACCCATCCAAATAATTGGATTCAGGTGTTCTGATCACTTCCATGGCCACAGGTGTATAAAATCAAGCACCTAGGCATGCAGACTGCTTCTACGAGCATTTGTGAAAGAATGGGTCACTCTCAGGAGCTCAGTGAATTCAATCGTGGTACCATGATAGGTTGCCACCTGTGCAGTAAGTCCATCTGTGAAATTTCCATGCTACTAAATTAGGGCTTAAACTTTTGAGTCTAGATCTACTAGTCAGGCACAAACCTTACTCTCCACCAGTTGCCCCACCCAACCTTGCCCAGGTCCACCTCCAACCCCACCCCCAGCCTGTTCCCCAACCCTGCCCCCACCATGCCCCCCCCCAACCACACCCCCTTAAAGCTTAAAAGTAGAAAAAATACACGGTGTGCATATCCTGACAGTCTGTAATACAGACTGTCAGAATATGCACACCGTGTATATTTTCTACTTTTAAGTCATGCATTGTTGTACTGCAGCTCAACCTCACTGAGCCTTTCGATTTTTTTTTATCTCACCAGGCCAGACACAGACAACAGTAAAATACATAGGTTCTAGCCCTTTCTCGCTCTATACAAAACTTAAAACAATTGAGTGGTGCTGCACTCTAACTGTGACAATGAGTAATGACCTGTAGTGTGCATGCAAGCAGCTCACCTTAAGCTGGCCATACGCAAGACATTTTCCCCCAAGGCGGTGGAGAGCGGGCCTCGTGTCCCCCAAGGCGGTGCAGAGCGGGCTTCATGTCCCCCAGGGCTGTGGAGAGCGGCCTCGTGTCCCTCAAGGCGGTGGAGAGCGGGCCTCTCCTCGTGTCCCCTGCGGCGTCGAAGAAGAAATTGGAAGTCAGAAACCGGAAGTCGGCTTCACAACGAGACTTGGAGCACAAGTGGAACGCAAATCAATCCCCGGGGCCTGGGGATCGCATTGAAGCCACCCGCTCCATCTGTGCTTGCCACAAAGAGATTTCCCCTCGCATTTGGCGAGCGGAAATTTCAAGCCCTGTACTAAATATTCCATATATATAACTGTTATTGGTATTATAACAAATTGGAAGCAACTGGGAACAGCAGCAACACCACGAAGTGGTACGCCACGTAAAATGACAGAGCGGGGTCAGCACATGCTGATGCAGTGCGCAGAAGTTGCCAACTGTCTACAGAGTCCTCCAAACCTAGTGTGGCCTTCAGATTAGCACAACATAGAGAGCTTCATGGAATGGGTTTCCATGGCCAAACAGCCGCATCTAAGCCTTACATCACCAAGTTCAATGCAAAGCCTCGGATGCAGTGGTGTAAAGCACGCCACCACTGAACTCTAGAGCAGTGGAGACGTGTTCCCTGGAGTGATGAATCATGCTTCTCTGTCTGGCAATCTGATGGATGTGTCTGGGTTTGGTGTTGCAAGGGGAACGGTACTTGCCTGACTGCAGTGTGCAAAGTGTCAAGTTAGGTGGAGGAGGGATTATGGTGTGGGGTTAATATTCAGGGGTTGGGCTTGGCCTCTTAGTTCCAGTGAAAGGAACTCTTAAAGCATCAGCAAACCAAGACATTTTGGACAATTTCATGCTCCCAACTTTGTGGGAACAGTTTGGGGATGGCCCCTTTTTGTTCCAACATGACTGTGCACCAGTGCACAAAGCAAGGTCCATAAAAACATGGATAAGCAAGTTTGGGGTGGAGGAACTGGACTGGCCTGAGTGGAGACTGTGAGCCAGGCCTTCTCGCCCAACATCAGTGCCTGACCTCAAAAATTTGCTTCTGGAAGAATGGTCAAACATTCCCATAACCACACTCCTAAACCTTGTGGACAGCCTTCCCAGAAGAGTTGAAGCTGTTATAGCTGCAAAAGGTGGAACAACTCATTGTTGAACCCTATGGACTAATACTGGGATGCCATTAAAGTTCATGTGTGTGTAAAGGCAGGCGTCCCAATACTTTTGGCAATATAGTGTGTATGCACTCACAAGTAAAAAAGAAATTGTCAGCTTTCTAATAACACTGCAAATCAGGAAAACTGCAATTCATAGTAACTCTCACCAACTTCGAGTTTCAATTTGTACTGGAAGTGATTTCACTCGGCTGCGCCCGACACGTTGTATCATAGATCACATGACTTCTTCAGGTATCCCTGAGGAAGTCATGTGATCTATGAATCAACGCATTAGGCATAGCCAGGTGACACCACTTCACTCTCAGCAGCTGAACAGAGCTTCAAAAGTTAGCATATACTACTGGGGAGCTTTTCCTGCTCTATGTATTAAAGAACCCCCTTCATCCAATGCACTATATATAATATATATTTTCCAAATATCTCCTGGGCGGTCTGATGACATCAAAGCCCATTCATCTCCTTTGCAGGCAGTGGTAGGCATTTCTTACTGCCACATTGAAGAGTGCTCACCTATGTACAGTTCATGTGTGTCAGTGTGATGCCACCACATAAAAGCCAGGGCTCAGAAGAAGTAGGTTTTTTGGCACTAGCTGTCATTCAGCCTCAATCTAGTGGAAGAAAAGAATTGCTAGCTACATTTGGATTAAAGTTAGGTATATTTATGTTTCTTTTAACATTTAATGGGCTATAAAGTTCTGCTTAAAGCCTATATGCCTACTCTGTCCTCCATTATTTTTCTGGTCTCTGCACGTACAGGTAACATCAAATCTCTTTATCTTTTCATTATCCCTGACACCCCTATGAATGTGTATGCTTTAAAAGCTTGCATGAAATTGACTGCCAGAGGTCACATGGGATGTTCTGAACAGGAATGTCTCAGGGGTGCCTACTTTCTGCAGCTGCTCTCCTATCTGTTTTTGTTTGTGAATACTTACTTTCTATTACTGTATATGCATAATATATTTATGGCTCCTGCCATTAAAGTGATTCTAAAGGTTCTATTCTTTTAAATAATAAACATGTCATAGTTGCCTGCTCTGTGCAATAGTTTTGCACAGTGCAGCCCCGAACCTCCTATTCTGGGGACCCCGCCGGCACTCCTGAATCCTTCTCCCTTCCGAGTGCCCCCATAGAAATTCGCTTTCTATGGGCTAACTCGTGCAGGCTTGATCCTGAGCCAGGCTGTTGACATCACAGGATTGGATTGACAGCAGCAGAAGTCAATGGCTTCCACTGCTGCCTTCATGTCCACGGAGGGGAGAGAGAGAGAGAGAGAGAGAAGTGCTGCTGCTCTTGGGCACAGCGCTGGATCAAGATCAGGCTCAGGTAAGTATTTAGGGAGCACTAGGGGCAGGGCTACTGTTATAAACTATGGAGCCCTATACAGCCAACCTGACAAGGCCCACCCTCAAAACAAAAATAGTTTACTATACTTAAGTTGTGAATGAACATGTTGAGCGATTGGTTCCGATCACTCATTGTGTTCATTTAGGAAAGGAAGGGGCTGGCAAATGTAATATATTTATCAGACCCTTCCCCCCTTTCCAATAGGAAGGATCCTATTGTGATGGTGGGAAGAAGAGGAGGGAAGCCGACAACACTGCAGGGGTGGGGGAACACGGGGGATTCTGGGCAGCAAGGAGAAACATATGGTGCACAGGGAGGGTCATGGGTGTGGTGGTGGTGGGGGTGCAATTACTAGAACTGATCCCCTGTATGGCTCTCTCTGCAGCAGCTGAAATCCAGTTGGAGGGAGAGGAGAAGAAGACAGCTTTCAGCTGCAGCAGAGAGAGCAATACAGGGGATCGCTTACTGTAATTGCACCCCCAACGTGCCGATCACCCTCCCTGCCCACTTCCAATTCACCCAGCTGCCTGGGCCCCCCTGCTGGCCTGGGCCCCATACAGGAGGACTGGTGGTACCTCCTTATCCACAGCCCTGACTGGGAGGGAGGGGGTTGGATCATAAAAGGTTTTTTACCTTAATGCAGAGAATAAATTAGGGTAAAAAAAACCTTGTGCCTTTACAACCACTTTAAAGGCACTGAATCAACAAGGTAGGAGCGCTATACCATTACATTTTAATGGATATAATTTGGAATGAAATTTAATATGAAAATTTTGGCAAACTGTCCAAAATAGCTAATGCAATTCACGTAGTAATAAACTCTTGGGGTAATAGGGCTTTTACTTTTAAGCTCCACTCATCTGGTAGCTAATATAGTGCTATTTGCTTTCTTGTGCCCAAAATTCTTGTTATTTGTTATTATTTTCTCTTTCATGTGTTCCTTTGATCAAAGTGCAGGTCAGGCAGTGCTCCCTGAGCACAGCATTATATCTAAATCTCCAGAAATTACCTTTTTCATGATTTTTTGCGGACTTGCCGCACTGCACGTGTGTTGGATGCACCAGAGCACAGTAAGGTAGCAATCCCTACTGCGCATGTATTAGCCAAACACAGCACCAGGACACAGTACAGGTTGTGGCCATGCTTTGACCGAACATAGCACCAGAGTACCAGCGGCCTGCGCTGCGCATGTGATGGATGAACATAGCACAGAAGAACACTGTGTTATGTCAGTGTATGTGTATACAGTATATATACACTCACCAGCCAATTTATTAGGTACACCTTGGTAGAACCGGGTTGGACCACTTTTTGCCTTCAGAACTGGCTTAATTTTTCATTGCATAGATTCAACAAGGTCTTGGAAACATTTCTCAGAGATTCTGGTCCATATTGACATCATAGCATGCCTTTCTATTATCTCGAACCAGTCTGCCCATTCTCCTCTGACATCAATGAGGAATTTTTGTCCACACAACTGCCGCTCACTGGACCATTTTCTGTAAACCCTAGAGATGGTTATGAGTAAAATTCCAGTAGATCAGCAGTTTTTGAAATACTCAAACCAGCCCGTCTGACACCAACAACCATGTCAAAGTCACTTAAATTCCCTTCTTCCCCATCCTGATGCTCGGTTTTAACTTCAGCAAGTTGTCTTTACCACATCTGGATGCCTAAATGCATTGAGCTGCTGACATGTGATTTCATGATTAGCAATTTGTGTTACCAAGCAATTGAACAGCTGTACCTAATAAAGTGGACAGTGAGTATGTATACAGTATACTGTGTATATATATATATATATATATATATATATATATATATATATATATACAGTTGCAAGAAAAAGTATGTGAACCCCTTGGGATTACGTGGAGTTTTGCATGAATTGGGCATAAAATGTGCTCTGAGCGTCATCTAAGTCACAACAATAGAAGAACACAGTCTGCTGAACATAATACTACACAAACATTAGATGTTCCATGGTTTAATTGCACATAACATGTAAACATTCACAGTGCAGGGAGGAAAAAGTATGTGAGGCCCTAGCTTAATGACTTCTCCCAGAGCTAATTGGAGCCAGGAGTGAGCCAACCTTGACTCCAATCAGTGTGATGATATTGGATGTGTTGCTGACAGCTGTCCTGCCCTTAAAAAAAACACCTGTTTTGAGTTTACTGGTTTCAAGAAGCGCTGTCTGATGTGAACCATGCCTCGCAGAAAAGAGCTCTCAGAAGACCTACGATCAAGAATTGTTGACTTGCATGAAGCTGGAAAGGGTTACAAAAGTATCTCCAAAAGCCTTGATGTTCATGTGTCCACGGTAAGACAGACTGTCTACAAATGGAGAAAGTTTAGCACTGTTGCTACTCTCCCTAGGTGTGGTCGTCCTGTAAAAATGACTGCAAGAGCACAGCGCAGAATGCTGCATGAGGTAAAGAAGAATCCCAGAGTGTCAGCTAAAGACCTACAGAAATCTCTGGCACATGCTAACATTTTTGTTGACACATCTACAAAAAGGAAAACATTAAACAAGAATGGAGTACATGGGAGGACACCACGGAGGAAGCCATTGCTGTCCAAAAAGAATATTGCATCACGGTTGAAGTTTACAAAAGAGCACCTGGATGTTCCACAGCACTACTGACAAAATATACTGTGGACAGATGAAACCAAGATTGAGTTGTTTGGGAAGCACACACAACACTATGTGTGGAGAAAAAAAGGCACAGCACACCAACATCAAAACCTCATCCCCACTGTAAAACATGGCGGAGGGAGCATCATGGTTTGGGGCTGCTTTGCTGCCTCAGGGCCTGGACAGATTGTTGTCATTGATGGGAAAATGAATTCCAGAGTTTATCAAGACATTTTGCAGGAAAACATACGACCATCTGTCCGCCAACTGAAGCTCCGCAGAGGATGGGTGATGCAACAGGACAATGACCCAAAGCATACAAGTAATTCAACAAAACAATGGCTGCAACAGCACAGAATACGCCTTCTGGAGTGGCCCAGTCAGAGTCCTGACCTCAACCCGATTGAAATGCTGTGGCATGACCTTAAGAGAGCGATTCACACCAGATATCCCAAGAATATTGCTACACTGAAACAGTTTTGTGAAGAGGAGTGGTCCAAAATGACTCCAGATCGTTGTGCAGGTCTGATCTGCAACTACAGGAAACGTTTGGTTGAGGTTATTGCTGCCAAAGGAGGGTCAACCAGTTATTAAGTCCAAAGGTTCACATACTTTTTCTTCCCTGCACTGTGAATGTTTACATGTTATGTGCAATTAAACCATGGCAACATCTAATGTTTGTGTAGTATTATGTTCAGCAGACTGTGTTCTTCTATTGTTGTGACTTAGATGACATTCAGAGCACATTTTATGCTCAATTCATGCAAAACTCCACGTAATCCCAAGGGGTTGACATACTTTTTCTTGCAACTGTATATACACACACACTATATGTTAAGGATTAACAATAGCCTAATTTTTTGACATTTAATTTGACCTATAGCATATGTGATACTACAGCACCATCTATAGTTTGGGGTTAGAAATTCTTCCCTTGTAGAAATTGATGTAGAACAGAAGCAGAAATGGTTACACCCATGCGGAAATGATTAACAAACTTTCTAAGTAAAAGGCCAGTGCCACAATCTGGAAGGGGGACACCACCAAAGAAAGAACTCTGCCACAGAATAACTCTAGAAGCCACATTACAAGAGAAAACCCGTTTTTTTACAAAAGAACCCGTTTTTCTGCAATCACTTGAGATGCCTATTTGCTACAGAAATCACAGACCAGCTATAACAAACATTAACTGACCTTTTAGTGTATCCCTATACCATACAAACCATTGTCAATGTTCATTAGCTAGGAGGGATATGTAGCCTGTATTTTGTATACATATTTGTAGAACACTGTAGATCTTGTAGGTCTTGTATGTCTTGTATTGTGTTTAGAGATGAGCGAAGAAATGAAAAATTCGATTCGACTGATTCGGCGAATTCGTGGACAATATTCGATTCGAGTCGAATAAATTCGCTGTGAATTTAACTTAAAAAAGGGTGTTTCTAGGCTTCAGAGAGACTTAATATTAGTGCAGAACACTGTACCTTTAATTTAAATGCCCTTGGAGTCTGCTGGGGAAGAGAAATAATACTGTCAGTCAGTATGACATGCAGATGAGTGCCGTCGATCTTAGAATCACCGCACACTTCACTCATTTGGGCAGTCACGGGGCCAAAACCAGAGTGTGGAGCCACAGTGTGGCGGTGGAGGCAGCAGCAATGGGAGGCCATACAGCACCCTATGACAAAAATGGAAACCACCAGCAGTGTGAGGAGACCTGAAAGTGGCACATGGCAGAGTGTGGCGATAGAGACAGCAGCAATGGGAGGCCGTACAGGGACCCATGACACACTCTGGACCTGGCAGCAGCATGAGGAGGCGGTACAGGGGCCCATGACAGATTACGGGCCTGGCAGCAGCATGAGGAGTCGGTACAGGGGCCCATGGCAGATTACGGGCCTGGCAGCAGCAATGGGAGGCCGTACAGGGACCCATGACACACTCTGGACCTGGCAGCAGCATGGGGAGGCGGTACAGGGGCCCATGACAGATTACGGGCCTGGCAGCAGCATGAGGAGTCGGTACGGGGGCCCATGACACACTCTGGACCTGGCAGCAGCATGAGGAGGCGGTACAGGGGCGCATGACAGATTACGAGCCTGGCAGCAGCAACTTGGACAGGAGGACGTTCAGCTTCTGCACCGTCGGGTGCGTGCTCGCAAACTGTTGTCTCTTGGAAACGGATTCCAAGAAAGACTGCTGACGGAATCCGTGAAGAGGAGTAGCAGGAGAAGGAGCATCTGAACGAGCGGAATATGCCAACAAGCGACAACAGTGGCCCATGACAGATTACGGGCCTGGCAGCAGCATGAGGAGTCGGTACGGGGGCCCATGGCAGATTACGGGCCTGGCAGCAGCTATGGGAGGCCCGTAATCTGCCAGCACCCTATGACAAAAAATGGAACCCACCAGCAGTGTGAGGAGACCTGAAAGTGGCACATGGCAGAGTGTGGCGATGGAGACAGCAGCAATGGGAGGCCGTACAGGGACCCATGAGAGACTCTGGACCTGGCAGCAGCATGAGGAGGCGGTATAGGGGCCCATGGCAGATTAGGGGCCTGGCAGCAGCTATGGGAGGCCCGTAATCTGCCAGCACCCTATGACAAAAAATGGAACACACCAGCAGTGTGAGGAGACCTGAAAGTGGCACATGGCAGAGTGTGGCGATGGAGGCAGCAGCAATGGGAGGCCGTACAGGGACCCATGAGAGACTCTGGACTTGGCAGCAGCATGAGGAGGCGGTATAGGGGCCCATGGCAGATTAGGGGCCTGGCAGCAGCTATGGGAGGCCCGTAATCTGCCAGCACCCTATGACAAAAAATGGAACACACCAGCAGTGTGAGGAGACCTGAAAGTGGCACATGTTTGGGGCATGATTCATGGCGGATTTAGTCAGTTGTGTCAGGAACTGGTGGTTTGAAATCCAGACTAATCCACGCCTGATTCATTTTCACAAACGTGAGTCTCTCCACACTTTGGGTGGACAGTCGTGTCCTCCGCGGAGTTGCAATACCTCCTGCCGCACTAAACACGCGCTCCGATGCCACGCTACTGGCCGGGCATGACAGCCTTTCAAGGGCAAATTCAGCTAGTTGGGGCCAAAGGTCAAGTTTCGTTGCCCAGTAGTCAAGGGGATTGTCTACCTCGGTTGGCAGGGTGCTGTCCAAGTAGGCCCAAGCCTGTTGTTTGAGCTCCTGCTCCAGGTCCACCTGATGCTGCTGCTGCTGCTGCGGCTGGTTAGTAGTTTCCTCACTGCGCTGGTGAAGAAAGCTACTCATCATCGACTGCAGACTGAGGCAGCCGCTGCTGGTGGAGCTGCCACTGCTCCTACCACCCCACCCCTCCCCTGCTGCCATGCCAGCGGAACGCGAGCGCACAGGGCCCACAGTGTCTGAGGATGGACGATGGCGCACAAAGGCAGAGACCAACTGACTACATAGGTGGTTTTTATAGTACGTAATTTTGGCCTCCCTCTCAGCAGGTGTGAAAAAGGCCACCATTTTGGACCGGTAGCGAGGGTCCAACAAGGTGGACAGCCAAAAGTCATCCCTCTGTCTGATGGTTATTATTCGGCTGTCGCTACGCAAGCAACCGAGCATGCTATGGGCCATTTGTGCCAAGGAATGCGAGGGACTCCCTGCCTCCATCTCCACAGCATACTGCCACGGTGCGTCTGGGTCCTCTGTCTCCTCCTCCTCCTCCTCTACCAGATGCTCCTGCTCCTCCACTCCTGTCCGCTGAGTGGAAAAACCACCCATTTCACTCAATAATTCCTGAGCACAAATGTCCTCCTCTACCTCCTCCTCTTCTTCCTGTCCTGCCCCCACAGGGGTCATGTGGCGTTGAGATCTGTGCGCCACGTCTACCGCACCCTGACCAGCCATTGTTAACAGCATTTGTTCCAGGACGTGCAACAGAGGAATGACGTCGTTCATCCCATAGTCCTGCCGACTCACGAATAGCGTGGCCTCCTCAAAGGGCCTGAGCAAGCGGCAGGTGTCACGCATGAGCTGCCAATGGCTGACATCTAAGTTACACAGGGGAGTACCTTTATCCGCTTGTAACATCAGGAAATCGGTGATGGCCTTTCGCTGCTCGTAAAGGCGGTCTAACATGTGTAGGGTTGAATTCCACCTTGTTGCAACGTCGCAGATCAGGCGATGCTGTGGAATTCCGTTCTGCCGCTGCAGCTCAATGAGGGTGTTCTTTGCGGTGTAGGAATGGCTGAAATGCATGCACAGTTTACGTGACATTTTAAGGATGTCTTGCAGTGGGATGGTGGATTTTAGGAACCGCTTGACAACCAGATTGAACACGTGAGCCATGCATGGCGCATGGCACAACCTTCCTTGACGCAGAGCAGACACCATGTTCTTTCCGTTGTCAGTCAACATGGTTCCGATTTTTAGTTTGCGCGGAGACAGCCATCTGTCGATTTCTCTGTTCATTACACTCAGCAGTTCCTCCCCTGTGTGACTACGTTCGCCAAGGCATACCAGGTGCAGCACAGCGTGACACCGTTGCGCCCTGCACATGTGATATGCCGGTCGGGTAATGGGACTTGGCACGGGGGTGGCGGCTGAGGACACGGCGGAAAAAGAGGTGGTAGAGGCGGACATGCTTGCTGGACCAAGGACGTGCAAACGTGGAGGCAAAAGCGTCGTGACCTGTCCAAGTTGCTGGTGCGGCTGTGCCGGCACCACGTTCACCCAGTGGGCCGTAAATGACATGTACTGTCCCTGACCGTAGTTACAGCTCCACACGTCGGCGCTGCCGTGCACTTTGGCAGAGACCGACATGCTCAAAGACTGGCCCACCATCTCTTCTACATGTGAATGCAGGGCTGGCACTGCCTTTTGGGCAAAGAAATGACGGCTTGGCACTCTCCACCGCGGCGCGGCACAAGCCATCATTTCTCGGAAAGGTGCTGAGTCCACCAGTTGGAAAGGGAGGGACTGCAGCACCAGCAACTTGGACAGGAGGACGTTCAGCTTTTGCACCGTCGGGTGCGTGCTCGCAAACTGTTGTCTCTTGGATACGGATTCCAAGAAAGACTGTTGACGGAATCCGAGAAGAGGAGTAGCAGGAGAAGGAGCATCTGAACGAGCGGAAGATGCCAATGAGCGACAACTCCCCTCAGCAGAGGTGTTGGAGCCTTGACTGGCTGATAGAGGGCGATTGACGACGTCGGGTGACGGAGCAAGTAACGGAGCGGGTGATGGAGCGGGGGCTGGGGCAGGCAGAACCGCCGTATGTTTATCACGGTTTTCCCAGGCCACCGAATGGTGACGCTGCATATGCTGACGCAACGCTGTAGTCCCAACATGGGCCCCCTGGCCACGCTTGCATTTCTGGCCACATAGTCGACATACGGCTACGTTTACTTCCTCGGGCGGCTTGAGGAAAAATTGCCACACCACCGAGTAGGAAACTTTGCCCCCGCTACTCTTCACTGGCTGACTGCTACTTCCTCCGTGCGCACCGGCACCACTACTGGCCGTGGTGGTAGGCTGCAGTGGAGCTGGTGCTCTACTCCGTGGACGTTTGGCTCCACTGACACTGATGCGACCCTGCTGCTGTCTCCTGGGCAACCCACCGACTGTTTTGCTCGCTGCCAAGCTGCCACCCTCTTCTCCTGATGATGCGGAAGAAATTGCCTGATGACGACGAGGCTGCCAAGTGCGATCAACCTCCTCATCATCAAGTAGGGTCTCCGCCTCACTACTAGCCCCCTCGGCTGCGTCTGGGTCAGGAGACAGACCTGTCTCTAGACCGGCTACCGAGCCACTCTCCTCGCCAGTACTTGTTCGCTTGGCTGCTGAAAAGGCCGATGTCTCCCCCCGTTCCTGACCGCCCTCTGTTAGCTCTTCCTCACTGTACAGTGGGGCTGAGCCCACAGCATGCGATACTTCGCTTGGTGAGGGAACAGCAAAGGACAGGGGCAGGTAGAGGACACGTGATTTCAGTGGGCTTGGTCCCGGGCCATGCCAACTAACGGTTGTGTCTGACGTACCCACCGACCGTTGGCTGTAGGTGTCAGAGGTGACCTGGGAAGAGGAAGACGACCGAGCCAACCAATCAATGACGGCAGGGTTGTCGGTGGAGACACGACCGCTGGATGACACCGGGAGCACTGGCCTCTGGCTGCGAATACTGCTGCCTCGACCCCTTCCTCTGCTGCCACGTCTGCTCGCTCCTAAAACATTGCCTCCTCTGCCACTCCTCTGCATGTTGTCTGACATACTATTTAATTCAACGATTAGGTGTCCCTGAGTAACAATTCTCTGGCACTCAGTAACAATTCTGTCTGTCCCTGAGTATGAATTCTGTGGCCCTGAGTAACAATTCTGTGTCTGTGCGAGTAACAATTCTGTGTCTGTGCGAGTAACAATTCTGTGTCTGTGCAAGTAACAATTTTGTGTCTGTGCGAGTAACAATTCTCTGGCACTCAGTAACAATTCTGTCTGTCCCTGAGTAACAATTCTCTGGCACTCAGTAACAATTCTGTCTGTCCCTGAGTAACAATTCTCTGGCACTCAGTAACAATTCTGTCTGTCCCTGAGTAACAATTCTCTGGCACTCAGTAACAATTCTGTCTGTCCCTGAGTAACAATTCTCTGGCACTCAGTAACAATTCTGTCTGTCCCTGAGTAACAATTCTCTGGCACTCAGTAACAATTCTGTCTGTCCCTGAGTAACAATTCTCTGGCACTCAGTAACAATTCTGTCTGTCCCTGAGTATGAATTCTGTGGCCCTGAGTAACAATTCTGTGTCTGCGCGAGTAACAATTCTGTGTCTGTGCAAGTAACAATTTTGTGTCTGTGCGAGTAACAATTCTCTGGCACTCAGTAACAATTCTGTCTGTCCCTGAGTATGAATTCTGTGGCCCTGAGTAACAATTCTGTCTCTGTGCGAGTAACAATTCTGTGTCTGTGCAAGTAACAATTTTGTGTCTGTGAGAGTAACAATTCTCTGGCACTCAGTAACAATTCTGTCTGTCCCTGAGTAACAATTCTCTGGCACTCAGTAACAATTCTGTCTGTCCCTGAGTATGAATTCTGTGGCCCTGAGTAACAATTGTGTGTCTGTGCAAGTAACAATTCTGTGTCTGTGCAAGTAACAATTTTGTGTCTGTGAGAGTAACAATTCTCTGGCACTCAGTAACAATTCTGTCTGTCCCTGAGTAACAATTCTCTGGCACTCAGTAACAATTCTGTCTGTCCCTGAGTAACAATTCTGTCTGTCCCTGAGTATGAATTCTGTGGCCCTGAGTAAGAATTCTCTGGCACTCAGTAACAATTCTGTCTGTCCCTGAGTATGAATTCTGTGGCCCTGAGTAACAATTGTGTGTCTGTGCAAGTAACAATTCTGTGTCTGTGCAAGTAACAATTTTGTGTCTGTGAGAGTAACAATTCTCTGGCACTCAGTAACAATTCTGTCTGTCCCTGAGTAAGAATTCTCTGGCACTCAGTAACAATTCTGTCTGTCCCTGAGTAACAATTCTCTGGCACTCAGTAACAATTCTGTCTGTCCCTGAGTAACAATTCTGTCTGTCCCTGAGTATGAATTCTGTGGCCCTGAGTAAGAATTCTCTGGCACTCAGTAACAATTCTGTCTGTCCCTGAGTATGAATTCTGTGGCCCTGAGTAACAATTGTGTGTCTGTGCAAGTAACAATTCTGTGTCTGTGCAAGTAACAATTTTGTGTCTGTGAGAGTAACAATTCTCTGGCACTCAGTAACAATTCTGTCTGTCCCTGAGTAACAATTCTCTGGCACTCAGTAACAATTCTGTCTGTCCCTGAGTATGAATTCTGTGGCCCTGAGTAACAATTCTGTCTCTGTGCGAGTAACAATTCTGTGTCTGTGCAAGTAACAATTTTGTGTCTGTGAGAGTAACAATTCTCTGGCACTCAGTAACAATTCTGTCTGTCCCTGAGTAAGAATTCTCTGGCACTCAGTAACAATTCTGTCTGCCCCTGAGTAACAATTCTCTGGCACTCAGTAACAATTCTGTCTGTCCCTGAGTAACAATTCTGTCTGTCCCTGAGTATGAATTCTGTGGCCCTGAGTAAGAATTCTCTGGCACTCAGTAACAATTCTGTCTGTCCCTGAGTATGAATTCTGTGGCCCTGAGTAACAATTGTGTGTCTGTGCAAGTAACAATTCTGTGTCTGTGCAAGTAACAATTTTGTGTCTGTGAGAGTAACAATTCTCTGGCACTCAGTAACAATTCTGTCTGTCCCTGAGTAACAATTCTCTGGCACTCAGTAACAATTCTGTCTGTCCCTGAGTATGAATTCTGTGGCCCTGAGTAACAATTCTGTCTCTGTGCGAGTAACAATTCTGTGTCTGTGCAAGTAACAATTTTGTGTCTGTGAGAGTAACAATTCTCTGGCACTCAGTAACAATTCTGTCTGTCCCTGAGTAAGAATTCTCTGGCACTCAGTAACAATTCTGTCTGTCCCTGAGTAACAATTCTCTGGCACTCAGTAACAATTCTGTCTGTCCCTGAGTATGAATTCTGTGGCCCTGAGTAACAATTCTGTGTCTGTGCGAGTAACAATTCTGTGTCTGTGCAAGTAACAATTTTGTGTCTGTGCGAGTAACAATTCTCTGGCACTCAGTAACAATTCTGTCTGTCCCTGAGTAACAATTCTCTGGCACTCAGTAACAATTCTGTCTGTCCCTGAGTATGAATTCTGTGGCCCTGAGTAACAATTCTGTGTCTGTGCGAGTAACAATTCTGTGTCTGTGCAAGTAACAATTTTGTGTCTGTGCGAGTAACAATTCTCTGGCACTCAGTAACAATTCTGTCTGTCCCTGAGTAACAATTCTCTGGCACTCAGTAACAATTCTGTCTGTCCCTGAGTAACAATTCTCTGGCACTCAGTAACAATTCTGTCTGTCCCTGAGTAACAATTCTCTGGCGCTCAGTAACAATTCTGTCTGTCCCTGAGTATGAATTCTGTGGCCCTGAGTAACAATTCTGTGTCTGTGCGAGTAACAATTCTGTGTCTGTGCAAGTAACAATTTTGTGTCTGTGCGAGTAACAATTCTCTGGCACTCAGTAACAATTCTGTCTGTCCCTGAGTAACAATTCTCTGGCACTCAGTAACAATTCTGTCTGTCCCTGAGTAACAATTCTCTGGCACTCAGTAACAATTCTGTCTGTCCCTGAGTATGAATTCTGTGGCCCTGAGTAACAATTCTGTGTCTGCGCGAGTAACAATTCTGTGTCTGTGCAAGTAACAATTTTGTGTCTGTGCGAGTAACAATTCTCTGGCACTCAGTAACAATTCTGTCTGTCCCTGAGTAACAATTCTCTGGCACTCAGTAACAATTCTGTCTGTCCCTGAGTAACAATTCTCTGGCACTCAGTAACAATTCTGTCTGTCCCTGAGTAACAATTCTCTGGCACTCAGTAACAATTCTGTCTGTCCCTGAGTAACAATTCTCTGGCACTCAGTAACAATTCTGTCTGTCCCTGAGTAACAATTCTCTGGCACTCAGTAACAATTCTGTCTGTCCCTGAGTAACAATTCTCTGGCACTCAGTAACAATTCTGTCTGTCCCTGAGTAACAATTCTGTCTGTCCCTGAGAATGAATTCTGTGGCCCTGAGTAAGAATTCTCTGGCACTCAGTAACAATTCTGTCTGTCCCTGAGTAACAATTCTCTGGCACTCAGTAACAATTCTGTCTGTCCCTGAGTAAAAATTCTGTGGCCCTAATAACGTTTCTGTGGCCCTAAGTAACAATTCTCTGGCACTGAGTAACAATTCTGTCTGTCCCTGAGTATGAATTCTGTGGCCCTAACTAGCGTTTCTTTGTCCCTAAATAACGATTCTGTGGCCCTCATTAACAAGTCTGTGTCCCTGAGTAATGGTTCTCTGTCCCTAAGTAACTTCTCTCTGTCCCCAATTCTCGTTTCTGTGGCCCTAACTCTGTCCCTGTCCCTAGTACAGAGCGGTCTGCCTCTGTTCAATGACTGCAGGCAAATGAAGATTTCCAAAATGGCCGCTATATATACCTCGACCATTACACAGTGCTGGCTGGCTGGCTGCTGATTGGCTGATGCGATCACATGTCGTTGAGGAATGCATTATGGGGCAGCGCGCCTTGTCTGCGCGCCTTCCCCGACATCCCCGCTCCGTCGCCGCACATGTCAGCCGCCATTTTCTGAAAAATTTCGATTCGCGCGTCCGAATTAGGCTGTTTTTCGGATTCGGCACGAATCGAAATTTTTCCGATATTCGACTCGAATTCCACTTCGGATACTTCGATTCGCTCATCTCTAATTGTGTTGCTATAACTGGTAAACGTTTGTATGTGCAACATTCTTGTTTAGTAAAAGCATATTAATACTACGTCCGGATCAATTTCCTTAGCTTTACCAAAAAAATAGACAAACCGCAACAATTGGTATTTACATTAATTTATAACTGAAAACAATCGGGGCTTTCATCCAAGATTTGCAAATAAAACCACTGGGGCTCTTGGCCAGGATTTTCACCCAAAACAAAAATACGTACACGTCAAAATGACTCCAGGGAGACCATGCATGGTAAGAGAGCCACCCTATAGGCAGAAACCTCACACAATAGATTTTTAAAGGCTGATTACACACTGATTAAAAACTGCACAAAACAGGAACAGGAATCAGTGATGATGTACTGTAAGGTTACATAGTTAGTCTGGCTGAAAAAAGACAAAAGTCCATCCAGTTAAACCATCTTCACCCAGAAGATGATTCTGCGTATTAAGCTACCCGTGGGTGGAATGTTACATGTACCTACAGTCAGGTCCATAAATATTGGGACATCGACACAATTCTAACATTTTTGGCTCTATACACCACCACAATGGATTTGAAATTAAACGAACAAGATGTGCTTTAACTGCAGACTGTCAGCTTTAATTTGAGGGTATTTACATCCAAATCAGGTGAACGGTGTAGGAATTACAACAGTTTGCATATGTGCATCCCACTTGTTGAAGGACCAAAAGTAATGGGACAATTGGCTTCTCAGCTGTTCCATGGCCAGGTGTGTGTTATTCCCTTATTATCCCAATTACAATGAGCAGATAAAAGGTCCAGAGTTCATTTCAAGTGTGCTATTTGCATTTGGAATCTGTTGCTGTCAACTCTCAAGATGAGATCCAAAGAGCTGTCACTATCAGTAAAGCAAACCATCAAAAAACAAAACAAACCCATCAGAGAGATAGCAAAAACATTAGGCATGGCCAAAACAACTGTTTGGAACATTCTTAACCGCTTGCCGCCCTGCCACTGTGTATATACGTGTGCAGGGCGGCAGTGGAGCGCAAAACCACGTTTAAAAACGGGTTCCGCGCTCCCGACACTTTCGCCGGCAGGGGGCGCGCGCGCGCGCTCCCGCCGACCCGCGGGTGACACTATTTGATCCAGGAGGGATCAATCATTAGATTTCAGCCAGTGATTTCTGGCTGAAATCACATGATCGGTCCCTGTCCTATCCTGTCCTGTGTTGACATACACAGGGCAGGATATGATGTCATTCTTCTCTGCCTGGACACATTCCGTTCCAGACAGAGAAGAAGACATCCAAAAAGTGAGTACACAAGCACTACACTACAGTTAGAACACTCTAGGACACATTTAACCCCCTGATCGCCCCCCCCCCTCCAGTTAACCCTTCACTGCCCTGTCACCAGTGTTACTGATCAGTGAAGCGATTTTTACTGATCAGTGTCGCTGGCGACTTTCGATAGAGTTAGCGCCCCTCCCAGATAGCGCCAGATTGCCCGCCAGTACACCAGTAATCCCGTTTAACCCCTTGATCGCCCCCCCCCTCCAGTTAACCCCTTCACTGCCCTGTCACCCAGTGTCACTGATCAGTGAACCAATTTTTACTGATCACTGTATCAGTGTCGCTGGCGACTTCCGATAGAGTTAGCGCCCCTCCCAGATAGCGCCAGTTTGCCCGCCAGTACACCAGTAATCCCGTTTAACCCCTTGATCGCCCCCCCCCCCAGTTAAACCCTGCACTGCCCTGTCACCAGTGTCACTGATCAGTGAACCAATTTTTACTGATCACTGTATCAGTGTCGCTGGCGACTTCCGATAGAGTTAGCGCCCCTCCCAGATAGTGCCAGCTTGCCCGCCAGTACATCAGTAATCCCGTTTAACCCCTTGATCGCCCCCCCCAGTTAACCCCTTCACTGCCCTGTCACCAGTGTCACTGATCAGTGAACCAATTTTTACTGATCACTGTATCAGTGTCGCTGGCGACTTCCGATAGTGTTAGTGCCCCTCCCAGATAGGGCCAGTTTGCCCGTCAGTACACCAGTAATCCCGTTTAACCCCTTGATCACCCCCCCCCCCAGTTAACCCCTTCACTGCCCTGTCACCAGTGTCACTGATCAGTGAACCAATTTTTACTGATCACTGTATCAGTGTCGCTGGCGACTTCCGATAGTGTTAGCGCCCCTCCCAGATAGCGCCAGATTGCCCGCTAGTACACCAGTAATCCCATTTAACCCCTTAATCTCCCCCCCCCCCCAGTTAACCCATTCACTGCCCTGTCACCAGTGTCACTGATCAGTGAACCGATTTTTACTGATCACTGTATCAGTGTCGCTGGCGACTTCCGATAGAGTTAGCGCCCCTCCCAGATAGCGCCAGATTGCCCGCCAGTACACCAGTAATCCCGTTTAACCCCTTGATCACCCCCCCCCCTCCAGTTAACCCCTTCACTGCCCTGTCACCAGTGTCACTGATCAGTGAACCAATTTTTACTGATCACTGTATCAGTGTCGCTGGCGACTTCCGATAGTGTTAGCGCCCCTCCCAGATAGCGCCAGTTTGCCCGCTAGTGCACCAGAAATCCCATTTAACCCCTTGATCGCCCCCCCCAGTTAACCCCTTCACTGCCCTGTCACCAGTGTCATTGATTACAGTGAACAGATTTTTACTGATCACTGTATTAGTGTCACTGGTGACTTCCGATAGTGTTAGCGCCCCTCCTAGATAGCGCCAGTTTGCCCGCTAATGCACGGGATTTTTTTTACCAAAAACATGGAGCAGAATACATTTTGGCTTAAATTTATGACTAACTTTGAGTTTACGATATATTTTTTATAGCTGAAAGTAGAAAATATTGTTTTTTTTCAAAATTTTTGTGGTTTTTTTGTTTATAACGCAAAAAATAAAAAGCGCACAGGTGATCAAATACCACCAAAAGAAAGCTCTATTTGTGTGAAAAAAAGGACGTAAATTTCGTTTGGGTACAGCATTGCATGATCGTGCAATTATCATTTGAATTAGTGCAGCGCTGTATAGCAAAAAAAGGCATAAATTACAGCATCTATACGATAGTTTGTAGACGCTATAACTTTCACACAAAGCAATCAATATACACTTATTGGGATTTTTTTTACCAAAAACATGTAGCAGAATACATTTTGGCTTAAATTTATGACTAACTTTGAGTTTACGATATATTTTTTATAGCTGAAAGTAGAAAATATTGTTTTTTTTCAAAATTTTCGTGGTTTTTTTGTTTATAGCGCAAAAAATAAAAAGCGCACAGGTGATCAAATACCACCAAAAGAAAGCTCTATTTGTGTGAAAAAAAGGACGTAAATTTTGTTTGGGTATAGCATTGCATGACCGCGCAATTATCATTTGAATTAGTGCAGCGCCAAACAGCAAAAAAAGGCCTGGTCATTAAGGGGGGTAAATCCTCTGGGGCTCAAGTGGTTAAAAAGAAGGAACGCACCGGTCAGCTCAGCAACACCAAAAGACCCGGAAGACCATGGAAAACAACTGTGGTGGATGACCGAAGAATTCTTTCCCTGGTGAAAAAAACACCCTTCACAACAGTTGACCAGATCAAGAACACTCTCCAGGAGGTAGGTGTATGTGTGTCAAAGTCAACAATCAAGAGAAGACTTCACCAGAGTGAATACAGAGGGTTCACCACAAGATGTAAACCATTGGTGAGCCTCAAAAACAGGAAGGCCAGATTAGAGTTTGCCAAATGACATCTAAAAAAGCCTTCACAGTTCTGGAACAACATCCTATGGACAGATGAGACCAAGATCAACTTGTACCAGAGTAATGGGAAGAGAAGAGTATGGAGAAGGAAAGGAACTGTTCATGATCCTAAGCATACCACCTCATCAGTGAAGCATGGTGGTGGTAGTGTCATGGCGTGGGCATGTATGGCTGCGAATGGAACTGGTTCTCTTGTATTTATTGATGATGTGACTGCTGACAAAAGCAGCAGGATGAATTCTGAAGTGTTTCGGGCAATATTATCTGCTCATATTCAGCCAAATGTTTCAGAACTCATTGGACGCCACTTCACAGTGCAGATGGACAATGACCCAAAGCATACTGCAAAAGCAACCAAAGAGTTTTTTAAGGGAAAGAAGTGGAATGTTATGCAATGGCCAAGTCAATCACCTGACCTGAATCCGATTGAGCATGCATTTCACTTGCTGAAGACAAAACTGAAGGGAAAATGCCCCAAGAACAAGCAGGAACTGAAGACAGTTGCAGTAGAGGCCTGGCAGAGCATCACCAGGGATGAAACCCAGCATCTGGTGATGTCTATGCGTTCCAGACTTCAGGCTGTAATTGACTGCAAAGGATTTGTAACCAAGTATTGAAAAGTGAAAGTTTGATTTATGATTATTATTCTGTCCCATTACTTTTGGTCCCTTAACAAGTGGGGGGCACATATGCAAACTGTTGTAATTCCTACACCGTTCACCTGATTTAGATGTAAATACCCTCAAATTAAAGCTGACAGTCTGCAGTTAAAGCACATCTTGTTCATTTCATTTCAAATCCATTGTGGTGGTGTATAGAGCCAAAAATGTTAGAATTGTGTCGATGTCCCAATATTCATGGACCTGACTGTAGGAAAAGTTATTGACCATAGTGTAATTTGTGAGGGCTTTGGTCAGAGCCTGAGCTTCCTGCCTACAACTCCCTCCCCAAATGAGGTGATTGAGTTCCTAGAAAAAGGCTGTTATGCTTGAAGCTAAGCTAAGCTGAGCTGAGCCAAGTTGAAGAAATCTCCCTTTTAACATCAGGAACCAACTTTGGGAGATAAGGCACCCTTCTGCGCTGAAACTTGAAAGCTGCTTAAACCAAGGCTTTTGGCAAGTACTTTATCTATCTTTTTCCAAAAAAGATTTTTATTAGAAGAAAGCAGGCATAACAATACATATACAGACGTGAATCCAAAATCTGATAGATTACTATATGTCGACTCCCATGTCGCAGACGGGTCAAAGCATAACAGGCAATACAAAACATAATGTCGTCAAACATTTAGTCAACATAATATTACAATCCAGGAATTGTACCACAAATAAGAAATGAGCTAGGAGATATATTGTCTTTTGACCATTGAGCAGAATTTTCTGTTAGGGAAGTGTGAAGTGTGTGATATCGAATATGAACAGCATCTATGGAACCTTAGATCCGTTTCACGTGTCCAAGAATTGGAAATGTAAGTGTTATGGAGCATAATACATCTGTTTGAGGTACAGCATTCTGTATTGGCTATAGTATGAAGATAAGAGTAGAACACAGGCGAGAGCTAAAGATCGGGTAGAAAGAGGGTCAATTAGTAATTAGAGTAACTTGGTGATAACGTAAGTATATAGAAAGGGAGAAAGAAGAAAGAGAGAGAGAGAGAGAGAAAAAAAAGGGGGGGATGGGCTTATGGTATGATAAAACGGAAAAAAGGAGTATATTCTTGCTGGTAGGTGGCTTTCAACATATGAAACGCGTCACAATAGAAATATCAGCTTATAGTTGAATCCATGGTGCGAATCAAGACAGTCAACCGGGTAATATGCGGATACAAGTTCAGAAGGAGCAAGCCTTGGTAAAGGACAAAGGTATATCTAGGCATAGATCGAGAAGTATCTCAGAAAAGAGAGCATTCCCCAGTGTCATTATAGGTCTAGACAATCATTGCTGCATTAGTAGGTGGTAGGTAGGAGTGGTTTTAAAATGCTTCCAACAGGCCCAAGTTCCCCTGAATCTCTAGGGATGTTCCTTAGCAACAGAGATCAGTTCCCCCATTTCCTCAGTTCTATTGATCCTCGCAAACCATACAAGGATAGTGGGAATATTTGTCGAGCGCCAGAGCACTGGGAAACATTGTTTTGCAGCTTTGACCATGTGCATGGCGAGTGATTTACAGTGGGGATCGAATGTTTGGGCACCCCAGCTAAAAATTTGTATTAATGTGCATAAAGAAGCCAAGGAAAGATGGAAAAATCTCCAAAAGGCATCAAATTACAGATTAGACATTCTTATAATATGTCAACAAAAGTTAGATTTTATTTCCATCATTTACACTTTCAAAATAACAGAAAACAAAAAAATGGCGTCTGCAAAAGTTTGGGCACCCTGCAGAGTTAATATCTTGTACTGCCCCCTTTGGCAAGTATCACAGCTTGTAAACGCTTTTTGTAGCCAGCAAGAGTCTTTCAATTCTTGTTTGAGGTATCTTTGCCCATTCTTCCTTACAAAAGTCTTCCAGTTCTTTGAGATTTCTGGGTTGTCTGTCACGCACTGCTCTTTTAAGGTCTATCCATAGATTTTCAATTATGTTGAGGTCAGGAGATTGTGAAGGCCATGGCAAAACCTTCAGTTTACGCCTCTTGATGTAATCCCCCGTGGATTTCGAGGTGTGTTTAGGATCATTATCCATTTGTAGAAGCCATCCTCTCTTTAACTTCAGCTTTTTCACAGATGGCATCAAGTTACCATCCAAAATGTGCTGAAATTTTATTGAATCCATTTTTCCTTCTACTCGTGAGATGTTCCCTGTGCCACTGGCTGCAACACAACCCCAAAGCATGATTGATCCAACCCCATGCTTAACAGTTGGACAGAGGTTCTTTTCATTAAATTCTGTGCCCCTTCTTCTCCAAACGTACCTTTGCTCATTCTGGCCAAAAAGTTCAATTTTAACCTCATCAGTCCACAGAACTTGTTTCCAAAATGCATCAGGCTTGTCTATATGTTCATTTGCAAAGTTCAAAGGATGATTTTTGTGGTGAGGACGTAGAAGAGGTTTTCTTCTGATGACTCTTCCATGAAGACCATATTTGTACAAGTATCTCTTTATAGTGGAATAGTGTACCACAACTCCAGTGTCTGCCAGATCTTTCTGGAGGGATCGTGCAGTCAAACATGGGTTTTGAATTGTTTTTCTCACAATCCTGCGAGCTGTTCTGTCTGATATTTTTCTTGGTCTTCCAGATCTTGCTTTAACTTCCACTGTTCCTGATGACTGCCATTTCTTAATTACATTCCGAACAGAGGATATTGACATCTGAAAACGCTTTGCTATCTTCTTATAGCCTTCTCCAGCTTTGTGAGCGTCAACTATTTTCAGTTTCAGTTTTTTAGACAACTGCTTAGAAGAACCCATGGTGCTGATTGTTGGGGCAAGGTCAGATGAGTCTGGGCATTTAAAACCTTTGAGATTGACATCACCTGGTCTTCCCAGATGATGATTGAGAACAATCCATGACACTGGCAGGTCTCAGCTTTGCAAAGGGGGCAGTGCATGCTATAAATTCTGCAGGGTGCCCAAACTTTTGCAGACGCCATTTTTTTGTTTTCTGTTATTTTGAAAGTGTAAATGATGGAAATAAAATCTAACTTTTGTTGACATATTATAAGAATGTCTAATCTGTAATTTGATGCCTTTTGGAGATTTTTCCATCTTTCCTTGGCTTCTTTATGCACATTAATACAAATTTTTAGCTGGGGTGCCCAAACTTTCGATCCCCACTGTACAATATGTCCGGGATGGGAGTGAGGAGTGATGCAGTAGAAATTGTGCAGGGGTGAGCTCCAGGCTATACGTAGTTACTCGTGCAATTGTGGATTCAACTCTCCCCCAAAATGGCTGCAGCATAGGGCAGTCCCACCAAATGTGCATGAGTGTACCCTTAGCCAGGTGACATCTCCAACAAGAGTCTGAGACATTGGGGTCGAACTGGTGAAGCAGGGATGGAACTCTGTACCATCTAGAGTATACAAAATACGATTCCTCCTGCGCTCCAGGACCCAGGCCGGTGGTGAGTAGGTGAAATCAAACCCAAAGGAAATGACCACCAGAGCATAGAAGGTCGTGCAGCTCCAAAACAAGGCTGGGGAAGCCCGAACAATACTGCAAAGTGAAAAAAACAAGAAGCGCACCAACCTTGCGCATTACCTCAGTAACCAAAATTTATTAGTAAAAGAAGCTCTGAGGAAGAAAGTACGTCCTTCAAAACGCGTCAGCTGTACTGAGTGTCTACCCCCATGATGGGATTCGTGCTGGCCTCTTGTTTCTGAAGTCCCTTGGAGCACTTACATGCCTGTTTTTATTCGCTGTTTGTGAGTACCATTCTTTTACTAATAAATTTTGGTTACTGAGGTAATGCGCAAGGTTGGTGGCTTCTTGTTTTTTTCACTTTGCACCATCTAGAGTATAGTTTAAAGTTGCTTTCCTGAGTGGAAACACATATGGAGCCCTTGTGAATAAGTGCGTAAATATGATACCAGTCTTCCGGCGTTAGTTGGAGTTGTAGGTCAGAGCTCCATGCTATACAGGCTTTCCTAGACTGAACCTCAATAGTGTTTTCAAGATAAGAATAAAGCTGAGATATAACATGTCTCTTGGGAGAGTCTGTAAAACAGAGTTTTTCAAATAGGGCGAGACGTCTAGTATATTGGTTAATGTGTGAGGAACTGTGAACGAAATGGTGTAATTGTCTGTACATCCATGGCGTCAAGGTCAGGAGTGGTCACTTGTTTAGAATGATGTCTCTAGATAGAAACGTCCCATCTTTAAAAAGTTGGTGTATACATAGATTATTTGGGCGTCTGGATCCTGCAAGAAAAGTAGGTGACAAACCCGGGGGGAAGTCCGGGTTCATAGTAATGGATGAGAGTGGGCCTGGGGTAGAAGAAAAGTCCGATGTCTTAATTATCTAATGGTAACAGGCTAAAGTGGGGCCTATAAGAGGGTGTCCCGTGAACTCAACGGGGAGGTGTGAACTTTTCAGCCAAGGAGACGAGGCAAGTGGGGTCTTCGAGAAAGCAGCCTCCAAGTTGACCCACGCTTTTCGACTATGATTCATAGACCAATCTACTATTTTAGCCATTTGGCATGCTCTATAGTAGCGGGCAATATCCGGTAGCCCAATACCTCCACTGGATTTGGGCATAGTGAGTTGGTCAAAACTGCTTCTTGAACATTTGTTACACCATAGGAATGAGGTGCGTAAGGTTTTAAAAGACTTAAAAAAGGAATTAGGCAGTTTAATTGGAATTGTTTGCAATAGGTATAGAATTCTAGGAAGCACGTTCATCTTAATAATCGCTACTCTGCCCAGCCAAGAGAAAACGGTTTATCCCAAGTCTGCAGGTCTTTAGTGATATTTCGGAAGATGGGTAAGAAGTTCTGGGCAAAAAGATCTGTAAGATTGGCCGGTAGTTGGATTCCTAGGTACTTGATGGCTTCAGACTAAATCTTACTTTCTGAAAGTGTTGAACTGTTTCTAAAGCTCTTTAATGCAAACTAAGAACCCCTGTCTCTGAAGAGCGCTACTGTGTGTGTTTGGACCTCTGTATACCCTGCCTGCTGTGACAGTGGTATACAGACAATTATTCAACATCATAGTGTTATTGCTCATATTGCCGAGTTTCCTCTTTCTCTGTACAAAAAGGAGGTGGTGGCAGTGTGAAGGGTTAATTGCGTAATTAACCTTACCCAGTAACAATTGCTCCCAAGCAGCAAGTACACAGATTGTGGTCCATTAGCTGGAAAATCTTTGTTTAGCTGGGCGTGGTATTGTTAAGCACGTGACAGCACGGTTTTAGATTGGCTAGTCCTTCGGTCACGAGTTTGGTGAGAAGGGCTGGGGTCTGACGCCGCGATCGTCACACCCACCATTGGTACAAAAAAGTCTCCATTTATTTTTTCAATTTGGCCATTTATAATATGTATGTGACTTACTGGAAATCCACTGAGACACCCATGTCCTTTCTTCGCTATCAGGAGGAAATTGTCACTGCCCTTTTGTACCCTGGAGGCCCACCAGAAAGCGTTCGCTCAGATGCAGTGAGCAGACTCCATGAACGCCATTTTCCTGAAAAAGTCCCTCCCAGAGAACAAGGTCACTGAGACACCAGTTTTTATTGTCCCCAGTGTCCTTCCCAACCAGGCATCTGCATAGGTGACTGTTTCCACTGTTACCATACTTCTCTACAATATTAGTAAAGTATGGTAAACATAATTCTGAATTTACTGCCATTCACTCCTTATGCCTCTGCATGCTCCTGAACTGACCCTAGCCTGTTATTTGACCATACCACTTCCTGCTGCCTAAACTGACCATACCTCTGCCTGCTCTGGAACTGACCCTGGCCTGTTATTCGACTACACCTCTGCCTGCTGCCTAAACTGACCATACCTCTGCCTGCTCTGGAACTGACCCTGGCCTGTTTATTGAGGATGCCTCTGCTTGCCGTCTGAACTGTCAACTATGTTTCTGCCTGCCATCTGAACTGACCTCGGTTTGTTAGTTGCCCATGTTTTTTGCCCAGCGCTTGGACTAATCTTCTGCCCTGCTACTGTAGTAGCAGGATTCAAGAAAACACAGGGGTCTCACATATGTGAGGGACTTCAGAATAGTTTTTCAGAGTAGAGAAATACGCTTTTGGTTTTCTCTGGGTTTTGTAATTCCCGGAAAAGGGTCTGTTAGTCCGGAGGCTTCAAAGAAATGGGTGGGACGAAGCCTCTACCCCTGTGCCCAGGTCTTACCTGACCAAGGCCCTAAGCCTAATATTTCTGCCTGATGCCAACATATTTCCAACATGCCTCTACCTGCCACATGAACCGACCACTCCTCTGCCTGCCACCTGTACCATGGACCCTGTTCCTGCCTACTACCAGGACTGATATTTTAGCTGTGCTCTGCCTGGATAATTATTTTTGCTGCTGCTGACCATATCTCTGCCTGCTGCCTGGACAAACGCTTTGGCTGTGCTGATGATATGTCTGCTTGCTGCCTGTACTGACTATGGACAATATTCCTGTCTGTTGCCTGGACAATTGCTTTTGATGTCGCTGACCACGTCCCTGCCTGCTGCCTGGACCAATGCTGTCCTCTGTGGACAACTGCACTATTAAAACCACAGGTAATCTTTTGCTTATACTTTGCTCAGCAGCATGTATTTTGCAGTGTAATCTTGGTATGTACATCAGGGCTTAAAATTTTGAGTTTAGACCTACTAGCCAGGCACAAACCTTACTCTCCACCATTTACCCCACCCAACCTTGCCCAGGTCCGCCTCCAACCCCACCCCTGGACTGTCCCCCATCCCCACCCTGCCCCCAACCACGCCCCCTTTAAGCTTAAAAGTAGAAAAAATACACGGTGTGCATATCCTGACAGTCTGTAATAATTACAGACTGTCAGAATATGCACACCGTGTATGTTTTCTACTTTTAAGTCATGCATTGTTGTACTGCAGCTCAACCTCACTGAGCCTTTCGATTTTTTTTTATCAAAAAATAATTTGTTGCAATAAACATTTATTGTTTTATACCTGTGTATACACTTTTTTTGCCTTTCAAAGTCCCAGGGGGATATTTCCATAGTTGTTGTCTGTTTCAATATTTGGGATGTTGGCAAAAACAGTGTAAATTATGGGGCATTGTACCCAATTTCCTAGTCTTTGTAATCTCACCAGGCCAGACACAGACAACAGTAAAATACATAGGTTCTAGCCCTTTCTCGCTCTATACAAAACTTAAAACAATTGAGTGGTGCTCCACTTTAACTGTGACAATGAGTAACGACCTGTAGTGTGCATGCAAGCAGCTCACCTTAAGCTGGCCATATGCAAGTCATTTTCCCCCAAGGCGGTGGAGAGCGGGCCTCGTGTCCCCCAAGGCGGTGCAGATTGGGCTTCATGTCCCCCAAGGCGGTGGAGAGCGGGCCTCGTGTCCCTCAAGGCGGTGGAGAGCAGGCCTCTCCTCGTGTCCCCCGCGGAGTCAAAGAAGAAACTGGAAGTCAGAAACCGGAAGTCGGCTTCACAACGAGGCTTGGAGCGCAAGTGGAATGCAAATGGATCCCCGGGGCCTGGGGATTGCATTGAAGCCACCCGCTCCATCTGTGCTTGCCACAAAGGGATTTCCCCTCAGGTTTGGCGAGCGGGCGAGCGGAAATTTCAAGCCCTGATGTACATGCTATGTGTTAGAAATATGAAGGACCTTCAAAAAATGATAGGTTGTCTGGAAATTAGATGTGTAATTTATGTCCCTAGAACACCTGACGGTGCTACTTGGATGTCAGGCCTCTGTATGTTGTCAGGCTGTGGAAAAGTCTCACACATGTGGTACTGCCATATTCAGGATGAGTAGCAGAATGTATTTTTTGGTGTATTTTTTGTTATTTACATTAATTTTCCATATTGTGTTGCGCTCCTATTAATAAGTATCTCTTCTATACCACTTGTCCCTTAACACCCAAAATTAATAATGTATGATCAAATAGTCTAATTCACAAAAAAATATATATAAAAAATATGAAAAAGCACATGTGTATACAATTACTCAAAAAATCTTAATATAATAATCACTTATATGAAAAATAACTAAATGTGAATACTAATACACTCTTCAAAAGTACATGATGTTATAGCATAAACGTGATAACAAATCAATAGTACACCATGATTAGTAAAAAAAGAAGAAAAAATTATAAAAAAATATATATGATAAAAAATATATATATATATATAATATCAAAAAAATATATATATGTGTACTGCAAATTAATAAATGTGTGAAAAATATATATAATAATGTCCTTATAATACAGTGACTCTGTGCTTGATTAAATCTTGAATCGGTGACTTTTTGTGAATCCGTGACTGTATATGAATCCGTGACTCTTTGTGAATCCTCTAATTAGTGCAGATGTATGCTCACCTCCTTATCTGCCTGCAATTAGGCTATATGCGCTTGTGGTTCACCTCCTATGGAACCTGCTTAGATGAGATTTCTCCTTTATAGATTATGGAATGTAGATATCCTTTACCATTGATTAACCCTTCCGGGATTAATCACTCCTTACGAAAATTCCAATCCCCTTATGCTCTCCTCTCCATGCGTTTCTCCATATGTGGGGACAAATTACCAAACAGTGTTTTATCCTTTTTAAAAATTTCTGCTTTATTGCTTCCAAATGGTTCACTCACATTTGCTGTTTTCAATATAAGGCAATTTGTATGTAACGAGTCCTCCGCCGACCATTGAGTCATGCACCCGCCGTCTGTCAAACAATCCGGCTTTCTCCGAGTGACGTTGCAGCCCCACCCCTTAGGGTAGAAAGCCGGATTGTTTGACAGACGGCGGGTGCATGACTCAACGGTCGGCGGAGGACTCGTTACATACAAATTGCCTTATATTGGAAACAGCAAATGTGAGTGAACCATTTGGAAGCAATAAAGCAGAAATTTTTAAAAAGGATAAAACACTATGTTTGGTAATTTGTCCCCACATATGGAGAAACGCATGGAGAGGAGAGCATAAGGGGATTGGAATTTTTGTAAGGAGTGATTAATCCCGGAAGGGTTAATCAATGGTAAAGGATATCTACATTCCATAATCTATAAAGGAGAAATCTCATCTAAGCAGGTTCCATAGGAGGTGAACCACAAGCGCATATAGCCTAATTGCAGGCAGATAAGGAGGTGAGCATACATCTGCACTAATTAGAGGATTCACAAAGAGTCACGGATTCATATACAGTCACGGATTCACAAAAAGTCACCGATTCAAGATTTAATCAAGCACAGAGTCACTGTATTATAAGGACATTATTATATATATTTTTCACACATTTATTAATTTGCAGTACACATATATATATTTTTTTGATATTATATATATATATTTTTTATCATATATATTTTTTTATAATTTTTTCTTCTTTTTTTACTAATCATGGTGTACTATTGATTTGTTATCACGTTTATGCTATAACATCATGTACTTTTGAAGAGTGTATTAGTATTCACATTTAGTTATTTTTCATATAAGTGATTATTATATTAAGATTTTTTGAGTAATTGTATACACATGTGCTTTTTCATATTTTTTATATATATTTTTTTGTGAATTAGACTATTTGATCATACATTATTAATTTTGGGTGTTATTAAGGGACAAGTGGTATAGAAGAGATACTTATTAATAGGAGCGCAACACAATATGGAAAATTAATTTTATGTACACAGTGGTAGTTGTGTGTTGGGTGTGTGCGATCCAGATATACTTGAGACATACTGTGTCCATATTGGCGTC